>NC_041383.1:680319243-680383081 GCF_002162155.2 Triticum dicoccoides | reverse complement strand
TCCCTCCCGCAAACCCTAAACCCTCCCCGATCCCATCTCGCGCCGCCACCCCCTCCCTCTTCCATGTCGGCCCTCGGCACCTCCTCCTCCTCCAGCGCACCTCCTAGCAACCCCTTCGACTCCTCTTACGGGTCCGAGCCCGATGAGCCCCAAGCCGCCGACATCCGTAACATCCACCTCTCTGACCGCGTTCCCATCATCCTCTCCCACGCCTCTGCAAACTACTATGTCTGGAAAACCTACTTCAACCTCCTCTTCCGTGAGTACAATCTTCGTGATCATGTGGACGGTCTCGTCAATTTCTTTGCCGGCGCCCACGACGCCAACTGGCTCGCCATCGACGCCACCCTAATCCGGTGGTTCTTCCTCACCGTTTCTCCGGACATCTTCCACACCGTCGTTCGCGATGGGGATGATGCCTACACGGTGTGGACCAAGATCAATGGCCTCTTCACCGACAACAAGCTTCAACGGATTGTTTTTTTGCAGCAGGAATTTTTTGGGTGTCACCAGAACGACTCCACCATCGACGCCTTCTGTCTCCGGCTCAAGACCCTCTCCGACGAGCTCAATGACGTCGGGTTCAAGGTGGGCGACGAGCTTCTCCTCTCGACGCTCACCGCCGACCTCAACGAGGACTTCGGCAACGCCGCCTCCAACCTAACCCTCATGGCCAACCCCACTTACGAGCGGGCGGTGGCCTATCTTCGTCTTGAGGAGCGGCGGATGAAGCACCTCCGCACCCGCGCCGTCCACACCGCGCTCGCCGCCGGCCTCTCCATCGGCGCCTCTACACCACCCTCGGTGCCTCGTCCTCCGGCTGTCCCGCACCCTGCGCCGGTGCCGCAGCCGCCCCAACCACCTCGCAACGGTGGCAACGGCGGCAACCGCCGCCGCGGTCGCGGCGGTAACCGCCAAGGAGGAGGCAAAGGTGGCGGCGGCGGCGGTCAGGCTCCTCAGCAGCAGCCCCCGCCACCCTGGGCCGGTGGTTACAACCCCTGGAGGGGGTCATGCACGCATACAGCATGCCCGTGCCGCGCCCCCCCGCCCCGGGCATCCTCGGCCCCCGCCCAAGCACCCACCAGGCGCTTCTGGCCGCGCCTTTCGGCACCAACGGCGCCCCCCTGCCGCGCCCTCCTACGACGTGTACGGCGCCCCCGGCGCGTACGGCGCCCCCTACTACGACCCGGCACTTCTAGCGGCACTGCAGCAGCCGCCACCCTACTCCGGCGATGGTGGCGATTGGATCATGGACTCCGGTGCCACCGCTCATATGTCCGCTCATCCGGGTAACCTCTCCTCCGTTCATCCCACTTCCACTCCCTCCCGCATCATCATCGGCAACGGTGTTGGTCTTCCTATCTCTCATGTTGGTTCTGCACCTTTTCCTTCTAACTCTCGACCTCTCTCTCTTAATAATGTCATTGTTTCTCCCCATCTCATTCAGAACTTAGTTTCTGTTCGCAATCTTTCTCGTGATAATTTCGTAACTGTGGAATTTGACGAAGTTGGCTTTTCTGTTAAGGACGCTCGCATCAGGATGGTTCTTCACCACTGTGACAGTCCCGCGACCTCTACCCAGTTCAGTCGCCGTCATCTCCGGGTGGTCCTCGAGCTTTTTCCGCCGGCGTCGATCTTTGGCATGCTCGTCTCGGGCATCCTAGCACTTCTTCACTTCGTCAAATAATGAGAGGATTTTCGTTTTCATGTAATAAAATGGCCGCTCACTCATGTGAAGCCTGCCGGTTAGGCAAACATGTTCGTCTTCCTTTTAGATCCACTTCCACAGTTGCATCTTTTCCGTTTGAGTTAATTCATAGCGATGTATGGACATCTCCAGTACCCAGTAATTCTGGTTATCTTTATTATCTCGTCATACTGGATGATTACTCTCACTTTGTGTGGACATTTCCTCTTCGTAGGAAATCCGATGTTGCCGCTACTCTCATTGCATTCTATGCTTATGTCTCCACACAGTTCGGGCGACCCATACTCGCACTCCAGACCGACAACGAGAAAGAATTCGACAATCTCACCATCCGCCATCTCCTTTCCACCCACGGCACCGTGTTTCGTCTCACGTGCCCATACACCTCCCAGCAGAATGGCCGTGCCGAGCGCATCCTACGCACCCTCAATGAGTGTGTGCGCACCCTTCTTTTCCATGCCTACATGCCTTCTCGGTTTTGGCCCGATGCCCTCACCACCGCCACCCTCCTCCTCAATCTCCGGCCATGCCGTACGCGCTGGAACTATGCGCCTCACCATCTCTTATATGGCACTCCTCCCTCTAATGGTCTCCGTATTTTCGGTTGCCATTGCTACCCCAACACCACCGCCACCACCGCTCATAAACTAGCTCCTCGTTCTGTTCCATGTGTCTTCCTTGGTTACCCGGCCAACACTAAGGGTTATCGCTGCTACGACCCTGTGTCTCACCGTGTCATCACGTCACGACACGTGTACTTTGATGAGCTTGTGTTTCCCTTTGCTCAGGAATAGGTGGTGCCGTCTTCCCCTCCCACGGCGGGCTCTCCTCCGCGCCGTCGCCAGCTGCCGGCCTTGGGTGCTCTGGCACCCACACCCGCGGCTCCCTCCTCCGGATCGGGGCCCTCCGCGGCTCCCTCCTCCGGCTCAGCGCCCTCATCGCCTGGAGCCCCGTCGACACCGCCTACGTCGCCCCGATCCCCCGCCATGCATGCTGGGCCGCATGCTGGGCCGCCAGCTGGGTCGGCCTCCCCTGGCGCCGCCTCCCCTGGTGCGGCCTCTACGGGCGCGGCTTCGACCCCTCCTCAGTCGCCCGCCTCGCCCGCCCCGTTGGGTGGCTTCCCCGACGCCGCGGCCTCGACTCCCGCTCGGTCCGCCTCTCCCGTCGACGACATGGAGGCCACTGCCTCTCCCGTGGACGCCGTGGAGGCCACGGCCTCACCGCCACCAGCGGCTGCTCCGACGGTCGGGCCCGTCACCCGCTCGCGCACCGGGGTTTTTCGCCCGAGTTCCCGCTATGCGGATGACTACGTCTACACCGCCTCGACGTCCGCTCCTTCCCCGCTGCCGTCCTCGGTTCGGGCCGCTCTCCGCGAGCCTCTCTGGATGGCCGCCATGCAAGAGGAGTTCGACGCTTTGCAGCGGAACCGGACTTGGCAGCTTGTTCCCCGTCCCCGGCACACTAACGTGATCACCGGGAAGTGGGTCTTTAAACACAAGCTTCGTCCCGACGACACTCTGGATCGCTACAAGGCGCGTTGGGTTGTTCGTGGTTTCCGGCAACGCACTGGTGTGGACTTCACCGACACTTTCGCCCCGGTTGTTAAGCCCGGGACGATCCGCACTGTTTTACAGTTAGCGGTCTATCGTGCCTGGCCAATTCATCAGATGGATGTCTCCAACGCCTTTCTGCATGGTCATCTAGAGGAGCAGGTCTTCTGTCAGCAGCCCATGGGGTTTGTTGACCTGGCGTGTCCTGATCATGTGTGTCTGCTCTCACACTTATTGTATGGGCTCAAGAAGGCTCCTCGTGCCTGGTACCAGCGCATCGCAGCGTTTCTTCACCAACTCGGCTTCCGCTCTACACGCTCCGATGCTTCACTGTTTGTTTATCACCAGGGCACCGACATGGCGTACTTGCTGCTCTATGTTGACGACATCATCCTGACGGCATGCACATCTGAGCTCCTTCGCCGGCTTACTGATCGTCTTCGTGCTGAGTTTGCCATCAAGGACTTGGGTCCGTTGCACTACTTCCTCGGTGTTGAGGTGGTGCGTCGTCCTGATGGTTTCTTCCTTCATCAACGGAAGTACGCTCATGAGCTCCTTGACCGTGTTGGTATGCTTAACTGCAAACCGGCTGCCACTCCCGTCGACACGAAGGCCAAGCTCTCTGCTACTGATGGTACTCCTGCTCCAGATGCTGGCTTCTACCGGTCCATTGTTGGTGTTCTCCAGTACCTCACTCTCACTCGGCCGGAGCTTCAGTACGCGGTTCAGCAGGTCTGTCTGCATATGCATGCTCCTCGAGATGTTCACTGGACTGCCATTAAGCGGATTCTCCGCTACATTCGCGGTGCTATGGATCTTGGTCTTACTCTGCGCGCCTCCACTGCCACTGTTCTGGTCGCCTACTCCGACGCCGACTGGGCTGGTTGCCCGGACACCCGTCGTTCTACTTCGGGTTACTGCATATTCCTTGGACCATCCTTGGTGTCGTGGTCGTCCAAGCGGCAGCCCACCATCTCGCGGTCTAGCGCCGAGGCTGAGTACCGCGCTGTGGCTAACGTTGTTGCTGAGTGCTCCTGGCTTCGTCAGCTTCTTCACGAGCTCTCGTGTCCTGTTGAGAAGGCCACGGTCGTCTACTGCGACAACGTCTCCGCCGTCTACCTCTCCGCCAACCCGGTTCATCATCGTCGCACCAAGCACATTGAGCTTGATATCCATTTTGTTCGGGATCAGGTGGCTCTTGGCCATGTCCGTGTTCTGCACGTTCCCACCTCCCAACAATTTGCCGACATCATGACCAAAGGTTTGCCCACGACGTCCTTTGAGGAATTCCGGTCCAGTCTCTGCGTCAGCAACGGTGTCGCTTCGACTGCGGGAGGGGGGGGTGTTGAGATATGTATTTAACACATGTATTCTTGTACTCCAAGTCTCCTCCTTGTGTATAGTTGAGGATATGACTTGCCCTATGTACTATATATACTTGTGCATATGCACCTATCAATACATTGAGAGTTGCATCCTATTCCTCTACAGCCCCAACCAAGCACCTGAGAGAAGATAGTATTCCCCTCTCTCGGGTGTGAAGCAATCGACCTTTGCATTTTGGCTTTTGACCCCTCTTTCAGGGGCTGTATATTTCTTATGTTTTTAGCCAGATTTTTCTGACCTTTATCCCCTAAGATTCCCCGCGTACATAAACTCTTATTATATTTAACTGGTGTGCAGAGCTCCGGCCTGCTACGGCGAAAGAAGAGAAGATCGTCAGGGTTCCGTTGGAAGAAAGAATCCAGGAGAAGATTTGATAACTGTTGAGGAACATAATCCTGATAGAAGGCGGCAATGGACTAAATTCATAAGGCTTAGTATAAGTGGTCCTTTTTTTTTTGCTTTACATAGGACGCGTGACTGGAGAAGTTAAATCATTTACTTCCATGAACATTTATCTAGGTTGCACTTTCACCAGTTCTTTTACCAAACAATGCACTGCTCCCTGATGTTTTGCTAAGTACCCCCCGCCCCCGCCCCCCTAAAGTAATGTAAGAGCGTTTAGATCACTACTTCGGTGTTTTAAACGCTCTTATATTACTTTACAAAGGGAGTATCCCCAGCATGTTTTAAATTCTCCACTCACGAATAATATCAGCACTTTAAAACAAAACATGTGTTTCTTCCTACACCGAAATGTAGGCACGCTATCTACAGCACAAACCGTTTTCAGGCTGATATAGTGATATGAATGCTACATTAAAAATTATAGCTCCATTTCAGCGTGCTGATTCTCAATTCACATGCAACTATAGCGGAACACGAACAAAGATTTATGATTACCAGTCATCTCAGCTGTGCGTACTTGTGACCGCTTGTTTTAAAAATATAGATGCTTGCATCATTCTGATGCAGAGGCTGGGGGTAATCGTCATTTTCTAAAAAAGAAGTCATCTCAGCTATAACTTGAACTATGGGGCACCAAATGAAAACGCGGAGAAGCTGCCTATGTTCAACTACTTCAAAGCTTATGGTGCTCCAGACGTGATTATTCAACCACTAACAAGAATATAAATAATCAAGTAACTCTGAAATGGACTGGTTAACTTTCCTGAAAACAAGACCTTTCTGCTCTGCAGATGGTTAACTTTCCACAGAGATTTGAACACAGCACAAAAGTAGCAATATAAATCCAAAACTAATAAATTAGTCCTAGGTCGTTAACACAGAACAAGTAAGGTACACACCACTTTGGTCTACTAATTCTACTAGTGGAGTTACTGTGGCCAAATTAAAACGCTTCTGATTCTCATGAAAAAGGCAAAAGGCTCCCAATAAGATGAACGGCAAGGCGATGATCACTAGCCATACTCAGGTCAGTGAGAGCATGACGAACAGCAAGACTAGTTGAGAAAAACGATAAGAACCACAAAACTAGTAACTGCTATTTCTGGTTACTATGGCATAAGTTTCAGTAATAATTACTCCCCCCGTCCCAAAATAAGTGTCTTTGATTTAGGACAACTGAGGCAGTACTAAATAACCAAGGACAAAGATGATAAGCAATAGATCATTAATCCATTATCAAGCTTCATGGGGACAAAAAAAATCTGTAATGAAACAGTAAGGACAAAACAAACAATGATTTCTAAGTGCAGAACGTGAAGGCCTCTATCTACAACCAGTTCACAAACAATGTATTCTCCAACAGCAAGTGTAAATGAATGCACAGCAGAACTTTAGCAAGAATTGTAAAAAATTATTATTGTTCTTCAGAAGAACTCAACCAACAATAAGCATCACTGGAAACAAAGAAAAAACAAACGAAAATATATAATAAATCTGATTTAGTTCTGATTCATGATCCCCTTACAACTTAACACACGACACCAAGCACTTGGAAACACGGATGTAATGTCGCTCTCCATGGTGATAACATAACACTACCAAAAGTAGTTCTAGCTAGGAGACATGCAAATCTCAAGTTTGTAACATAGCATAGCTCGGTGCTCCAACACAGTAGGCAGCAAATCGACTCGAAGGAGCGCCACGAGTAATGCCCGCTCAGTTAGCCATCAAGTTGGCGCTGCAAGATCCAGCTTCCACTTCAGTCACCAACTCCTGCACTCCAACAAATACTCCATCAAGTTATTAGTGCCCAAATAGCTAGCTGCATTTTTGCTTGCCAGAAACAGATACATTACAAAGCTAGAAAGGTGCCGATATTTCTTGTGGATGGAGAAAGGCAAAACCTACTGGTAAGTGGTGAAGTACTTGGCAAAACATCAGGGACCAGTAAATTATTTAGTAAGATTGGATATTTTGGCAGGAAACTATGTAGAGTGAAAAAAAAAAGTACTATGTAATACCAGTTCAGTCAGTTGCCTTTTCCTATCAGGATTATCTTCCTCGGCAGTGACCAAAACTTCTCCTGAATTCCTTTTCCTTCCAACAGAATGCTTGATTGGGCCTGCCCAAGCATCAATACCATTTAGGATCGCCAGAGTAAGTATTATCAGCACTTCTTGATTCAATCTTCACACATAATATTCTCTTAACAGTCAACATTTCAGAATGTGTCGGAAGGGCATTTAAGATCAGAAATCAAGAGGCTAAACTCAACTCACTTACATTTTTCATGAGATGGTGGAACATTATCTAGATCTATACCATAAAAGTGAGCATGTCCATGTAGCATACGGTTTGCGGTACATACGCTAATCAGTCCCCAGATTCAAGTGCAATCTCGCAACTATTATGGGTGTACAGAAATAGAAGAAAGAAAGCAGCTGACAACTGCAAGAATCAGAAAACCTCCACGGTTTTCAGAAAATAGTTTGCAATAGAACCAACTGGTAAGAGGCCAGCAGCATATCAACATGGTGGTTACAGAACACGGCAGGTAGAATATTATTAACAGTGATGGAGTTTCTCTGACAAGTGACAACTAATAATACTAATAATTTCAGGTATCAGTATGTGCAGATGGAGTTTCAACATGGTATGAAAAACTGTTGAGGGTGTTCAGTTAACTTACCTGCATTTGAGGCAGATGTGATCCAAGGTGTTCTAAAAGGCTGTGAGATTGCACCACCTGTGAAGAGTTAGAAATTATGCTTATAACCTATTGATTAGTTCATTGGTGTTCTCTAACACTGAGCCATTATAGGGTTCCACGAATTTAAAATACTTCACCTGAAAATGCAACTGATGAGCACCAAGTACATTTAGGCCTACCTGTGCAACTTGGAGCACCTGAAACGAATTTTGCGGTTAGAAACGACGACATGTTGCCAAGAACTATGTTCCAAGTTCCAACTAATTTACCTGCATTTGTCACTGATGAGATCCCAGGGTTTTTAGAAGGATTTGTCACGGTACTAAACATGGTCTGCAAAAGTGGAGAACCAGAAGCACCTGCAAGCAGTTCGTTAGAAGTGGCATAACAGAGGACTTACGGTAAATGTTTCTAGCCTAGAACTAATAAGGCATATATCTCATTTATCACATTACAATGGTGTAAATAGCCCTTCACTAGAACATCTGGACTTCTCTAAAGAAGTATGATTTCATATGTTAACTCAGTTGAGCAGTTAGAGATGACAGCCGGTTCCCGGCATTGATGACGTGCAAAGAACAACGTCCAGCTTAATTGCATTGGAGTGCTGTTATGAACTACCATGCCCATGTGCATAGATAACGTACATAACATGTGAGCAACCAACAGAAGAATAACAGAATATGGAACTTAGCCTAGGAATGAGCTGAACAAAACATGGTGTACGAGCCACTTCAATGAAATACTCCATGTATAAACCTAGCCTAGGAATACAAAAGCAACAATGATAAAATGTGTGCAGTGAGAGCATAAAAGTAGTTTGTAACAAAGATGAATGAGAAAATTAACAAGCAAGATACAAGGCGCCAAAGTCAGATGAGTTAACTCAGCTTCACACCAGCATAATATAAGGGTCAGAAAAATGTGAATTAATTAAATTACCTTCATTTCCATTTGACTGAAGTGGCAGCTCTTGATGGAGCTCCGGAATTTTACCAGCTTTTAAACATCCCTCTAAATGTTAACAAGTGAGTTTATCAGCACACAGCAACTCACATAGCCAAAGAGATTTCCGCAAACGAAGCAACAGAAGCAAATAAATATTAGCGCATACTATTTTCTTTGCAAACTGGAATTAGATGGTCAGAGACTAGATTTACCAATAAGATCAGCCATCCAGTTGAGTGCATCATCGAGCAATCCTGCCATTCAAAACATTGCAAACATTAACTGCCGTACATGTGCGGAGTTTAGGAGAGGGATGCTGCTTTCATAGGAAGATCTCATACCAGGAGGTGGACTTGAAGACAGCAGGCTGCAAGAAGCAAGGAATATGTGTGAATGTCAAGTGAAAACTCAGAGACAGCACTGCGGAATTGAGGACTTGGCAATTAATCAAAGTTGCAAGTACCTCCTCTTCCTGTTGAGATAGGACTTGGCAATTGTAGATGCTTTTGCCCGCCGGTATCGTTCCCTCCGGTGGCGCCTTGGACGACTGGGACTGGCAAATTAAACAAGAATCATTGGTGGGATGAACAGATTGACATGTAGTTTGTGCTGGAACGTGGACCAAACAGTGGATGAAGGAATACAGTAACTCACCCGATGGGAAGCACGTCCCGCGGGAGACCTGGGCCGGCAGGCAATTGTAAGTTGCGCCTCAATTCCGGAGTGTCAAGAGCCCAGGCTTCGACAATCAACGATGCCTTCTCCCTCACCAGCATCCAGTCCAGAGACTCCCTGCCAGACATGGTTCATCTGAGGCTAAACAATAACAAGTAGAAAAGCGTTTCGAACTACTCCATGTACACTACTGCAGAAAGCATGTCCCTGTGCTGGAGTATTTTATTAGGCACGTACGTACCTGAACTGCGGCGGCTGGAGCGTGTATCGGAGGATGGAGGAGAGCTTGGCGCTGCGACTGCAGAGGGACGTCAGGAAGCGGAGGTCGCGGTGCGCAGAGTCGCTCACGAGGCCGCTCTTGGAGCACGCGGCGACGTTGTCCAGGGCCCAGAGCATGTTGAGGAAGAAGAGGAGGGAACGGGCCTCGCGGCCACGGTCTTTGGACGCCGGCGGCAGGAAGCGCCTGATGTAGTTGAGGGCTTCGCTCCACCGGCCCCAGATCAGCAGCTGCCGCAGATGTAGCTTGCTCATCTGCACACCCGACTCGCGCACAACGCTGCATTGCATGCACGGCAGGAGCGCATTAGCGGCAAGGAGACGATCAAGTGAAACGACGGGCGGCCGTGCGGGCCGGCGTACCTATCGTAGGCAGTGTCGAAGCCCTGGAGCCGGAGGTAGAGGAGGAGCCGCCGGTTGCGGAGCCGCCTCACGGAGGGATAGTCCTCGACCTTGCCGCTGCCGAGGCCTATGGTCTCCATCGGCTTGCCGCTGATGAGGTCCATGATCTCCTTGGGCTCGCCGCTGCCGAGGTCCATGACCTCTTTCCGTTCCATTGCGCTGGATGCAGGATGAAGCAGAGAGACTCGCTAGGGATTTTGGGGAACAAACGCGAGGATTGCCCTCGATTTGGGGGGAGCGGCGCCTGGTATATGCGGGACCCACTCGTCGTTCCCCTCTCCCCCCTCTCCCCTGTCCCCTCTCCCCCTCCCCTCTCCCTGTACCAGGACCACTTTCTCTTTTTCTTTTCAGGAAAATATTATAGAGCTTTGTTCAAGAAAGCATTGTGGGACAATCAATTAAGGCTTCGTTCGGTTAGACCCCACCACGCCGGGATTGGGCTCAAATCCCTGTAGAACCACGTGGTTTCGCCCCGACGGGGGTTCGATCCCGGTCGATCTTTTATGTGCGTTCGGTTAAACACGGCAGGGATCGCTCCCCGGTGTAACCTCTCAAAGACCACGCGGATTCCACCGGGATAAAAGCCACTCCTCCCACCCCGTGGAACCAACCCCGTCTCTCTCTCTTGCGAAACATTACAGCTAGACACCTATTCTCGTGCGACGGCGGCGACGGCGGCGAGGACGGAGGGACATCAGCGGCGATGGCGACATTGGAGACGACGGCCGCGTTCTTCTCCCTCCGCCTCCCCGTGTGAAGCACCGCATCCAACCGCAGCTCGCCGGCGACCCGAAGGTGAACTGCAGCGACGGCGCGAGCTCGGCGATGAATGCAAGGACCCCATCTCCGGCGTTCCCTCCCCGCCGCGAACTCCCAGTCGCTGGTAAGATCTTCCTCGTCTCTGTTCCCCTCTCCTCCCCTGTCTTAATTTCTACTTCTTGCTGTGGTCCTTGGAAATTCATACGGGTCCTTGCCTGCTTGATCTGTTTTCATGTGCATAACCGAACAGAGTTCAAGCCGCAGTGGAATGGCGAGGAAGGGGCTGGTGGGGGTTGGGTGACCGTAGGGATTAACCCAATCCCTGCAGGGGTTGGTTCCATGTGGGGAACAAACCCCCAGCAACCGAACGAGGCCTAAGGGAGCGTTTGGTCATTTCGGGGGGTGGGGGTGGGTTGCCTTTTTTTTTAAAGGAAAGCATCAAGCTTTATTACGAAACATTTTGGGCTAAATATATCACCCAATACAGATTCAGCTATACAAGCTGGAACATTATCATCTAAAACAAGACCCTCTCCAATAGGAATAGATAAACCTAGTTTAGCTAGGCAATGAGTAGGCGTGTTGGCATCACGCTTACAGTGGACAAATTCACAGGAGGTAAACCAAAGTCTAGTCTGGACCTTGACGTCTTCAATGACGTGGGCTTCTCTTGAGAAATCTGGGGTACGTCTATTGAGAGCTTGATCAATCAGCATGGGATCAGTTTCAATCACCAGTGAAACCACACCAAGCTCAGCCGCCACATCGATGGGCAGGGCCGTCCAAGGGCCTGCTCCAAGGGCCCTCGATTTTGCCAAATCCTATTTGGCGCCTTTTGCGCCCGATACAGACGTTTTCACAGACGGGCGCACATCCCCCTGCCTTTCCTTCGCTACTAACGGGCCGGTCCATCTGTTCCTGTGCGGGCTGTGCGACCGCACAGGGCCCCACAATTCCAAGGGCCCTCGATTTTGCCAAATCCTATTTGGCGCCTTCTGCGCCCGATACAGGCGTTTCCACAGACGGGTGCACATCCCCCTCCCTTTCCTTCGCTACTAACGGGCCGGCCCATCTGTTTGTACATAATGCAAAAAAGTTTAGTCTGGACCTTGACGTCTTCAATGATGTGGGCTTCTCTTGAGAAATCTGGGGTACGTCTATTGAGAGCTTGATCAATCAGCATGGGATCAGTTTCAATCACCAGTGAAACCACACCAAGCTCAGCCGCCACATCGATGGGCAGGGCCGTCCAAGGGCCTGCTCCAAGGGCCCTCGATTTTGCCAAATCCTATTTGGCGCCTTTTGCGCCCGATAAAGACGTTTTCACAGACGGGCGCACATCCCCCTGCCTTTCCTTCGCTACTAACGGGCCGGTCCATCTGTTCCTGTGCGGGCTGTGCGACCGCACAGGGCCCCACAATTCCAAGGGCCCTCGATTTTGCCAAATCCTATTTGGCGCCTTCTGCGCCCGATACAGGCGTTTCCACAGACGGGTGCACATCCCCCTCCCTTTCCTTCGCTACTAACGGGGCGGCCCATCTGTTTGTACATAATGCAAAAAAGTCTAGTCTGGACCTTGACGTCTTCAATGACGTGGGCTTCTCTTGAGAAATCTGGGGTACGTCTATTGAGAGCTTGATCAATCAGCATGGGATCAGTTTCAATCACCAGTGAAACCACACCAAGCTCAGCCGCCACATCGATGGGCAGGGCCGTCCAAGGGCCTGCTCCAAGGGCCCTCGATTTTGCCAAATCCTATTTGGCGCCTTTTGCGCCCGATACAGACGTTTTCACAGACGGGCGCACATCCCCCTGCCTTTCCTTCGCTACTAACGGGCCGGTCCATCTGTTCCTGTGCGGGCTGTGCGACCGCACAGGGCCCCACAATTCCAAGGGCCCTCGATTTTGCCAAATCCTATTTGGCGCCTTCTGCGCCCGATACAGGCGTTTCCACAGACGGGTGCACATCCCCTCCCTTTCCTTCGCTACTAACGGGCCGGCCCATCTGTTTGTACATAATGCAAAAAAGGGCGCTCCAGCAAGAATCGAACCTGTAACCTCCTGCTTAGTAAGACATTGCAACAACCACCGCGCCGCCTAGGCTACTATGAAAATTGGCATCTTTTCTCCCCTTTCTTCTTCCATCTTTCATTTTTTCCTTTTTTCATTTTTTTCCAAATTCGAGAAATTTTCTTTCTTCACGTTTTTTTTGAAAAATACATGAACTTTTTTCTTTACAATTCAATGAACTTTTTCCATAATCAATGAACTTTTTTCAAATTCGATGAACTTTTTTCCACTTTGATGAACTTTTTTCAAATTCAATGAACTTTTTTTGAAATTCGATGAACCAATTTCATATTTTATGAACTCTTTTCAAATTCAATGAACTTTTTTTGAAATTCGATGAACCAATTTCAAATTTTATGAACTCTTTTCAAATTCAATGAACTTTTTTTTTCGATGAACAGGGAGGCCTCTCCCCGGCTCCATTAACTCAGAATGAAACCATACAACGTTTGTTTTCTTAGAACCTACTAGCTACTTGTCTCGAGGTCCAAGAATTTATTACAAACCAAGCTTGAAAGCGAGGCTAACAAGACAGACTAAAGGTAGAGGAAGATAAAACAGGCAAAGGTATGCAGGGCTACAAGAGTCCATCTTGCAGCTCACATCACGATCGCACCAACACCCTTTCTGAACTTGAGCGGGGGACACTGGGTTGGGCATCGCATTCTTGTCGTTGGTGTCCCTTTTCTTGGCTGGGGAGAGGAAGCCTTCATCGTCGGAGATTTTGAGGTTCCCCCAGCTTGCACCGCCGTCAAACCGCGTGCCCTTCATATTCTGCCACTCAGGATCATCAAAGGTTGTTGGAGCAGCTTTCTCAATGCCTCCAGGAAGGCTTCCACCAGGGCCTTGTTCACCTCTGGGGTTAGAATCACCCAGAATTTGATCATTCTGTGGATCAGCCCCCAAACCTAAGTAATAGAAGTCCAGATGGTGTTATTAAAAATCATAGAGTTCCTATATTTCCATAAGCACCACAGGACAGCTGAGCTAACTATATTTAAAGCTCCATGTTTTTTGTTAGAAATCCAGAAGCGGGCCACTGATTCAAAATTTGTGCCCACGGGTTTTTGGAAGAAATGACTTACAAAAGACCAAATGTTTTTGGCTACAACACAATAAAAAAACAGATGGTGATTAGTCTCATTCTCAGCACAGAAAACACAGTCTAGGGGTTTGATTATGTGTCTTTTCCTTAGATTGTCCCTAGTCATAAGCTTATTCTGGGAAAACAGCCAAAGAAAAACATGAATTTTGGGTGGCACTGCCAGTTTCCACACTGCGGGTAGGAATAGAGGCTTCACCCCTCTAAAGTTGATCACATGGTACAGGGAGCTAGATGAATAAACCCCTTTGTCTTCAAGTTGCCAAATCAGGGAGTCAGGGTCATTGCTGAAGCTAATGTTTTTAACTATCTCTGTCAGCTGATACCACTGCTCCGTCATCCTATCATCAAAGTTCCTTCTAAATGTAAGTTTTAGTAATTCACCATCCCAGACCTCTCTGACACTCTTGTTCTGCTCATTGCAAATCATGTAGATGTGCCAGAATTGGACTGCTAGTGGGGATGTACCAAACCAAGTGTCCTCCCAGAATCTAATTTTATCCCCTACTCCTATATTCCATCTATATCCAAACTTCAAAGCTTGGATGATGGATTTGACACCTTTCCAAAATCTAGAGATACTAGTGGAGGAGCCAGGGGCAAAAAGATTGGTCTTGCCCCTCATATATTTTTGGTCAATCATTTTCCTCCAAGGTTTCCCTTCTCCTTCATAATATCTTTTGACCCAAGACCCTAGAAGGCAAAGGTTAATGTCTTGCAGATTTGGAATGCCTAGGCCTCCAAACTCCTTTTTCATGCAGACTAATTTCCAGTTAGCTAAGTGCAATTTCCTGTGGCCTTCAAAGTCATTCCACAGGCAATTTGCCATCTGGGTGTTTATAATGTCTATAGCTCATTTAGGGAATTTAAAGAAAGACAACAAATAAATAGGGATGCTAGCCAAGCAGGCTTGGATGAGGATTATTCTCCCTCTTTAAGAAAGAAGTTTACCCCTCCAGCCAGCAATCCTTTTCATGATCTTGTCAATTAGTGGTTGGATGTCCTCTCTCCTAAGCTTATCATAGTGCAGAGGAATACCCAGATATTTGATGGGGAAAGATCCCTCAGCACATTCTAATGTATCCAGGAATCCCCCAACCTCAGCATTTTCAATATTAACTAGTACAAATGCCCGTACAAATGCCGGCGAAGCTACGTGCAAAGTTGAGTTGCTATGTAGCTTATTTGAGCAAAGACTTCATATGTTATAAGGGTATTGTATATGTATGTGTATATTTATATAGTACATGTGCCCGTGCTTTGCTACAGGTGGTTGTCTGGACCATGGACACAGATGGTCAAGAAGTGACTATGCCTTCAGTTACTGCGCTCGTTTGGGAGAGTTGTAGTTGGATAGGGAGTATTGCTTGGAGGACCGAGTGCCTTCTCTATTACCGGTAGTCCTGAATGATGCATCATTGTAACCTCCATTTATAAATCTTCAAAAGAAACCTTTTGTGTGCTTTCATAAAAGCATGTCTGTATCTATTTTTAAATGGGTCTATCTTTCAAACTGTGCATATTACGAATTAGGAGAACCAGAGGCACCTTTCTGAATCCAGGTCAACTCACAAACGCAGCGGTTGTAAGGGACACTGTGGAGCTCATTGATAGTTGGTTCAAGTGAACCCAGAAAAATTGTTAGTTGGTTGTCTCAGTGTCCAACATGCAAATAGCAGGAAGATAAGACATGCAGTCTCTTATGCCTTTGTGCGTGAAACATTTTTGGTGATGTGCTCCTTCCATGTGTCTCTCTTTCCACCTTTATGAATACAGAGGATCCTTCTTTTAAAAAAATAGGAATACACATAATTCAAATGATTATAGGCAGGAAAAACTACTAAGTTCTGGAACATGTAAAAATAAAATGAGGTAGTTGACCACACTTGTCATACGATCTCTATATGAAGGCACACCTTTATTGCTGAAATATGTTGCGCGGAACCTGAGTTACTATGGTTATATATTTTACGACACAATGGGTCAATAGCACACAATATTCCTTATTACCAATATAAAACCTTAATTGCAAAACACAGGACCCGACATGTAGTACTAAAAATATTCATAATGACCGGCTTACATTTGTTTTGGATTGAGTTGTACAAGTACACCCAGAAACATGAAAACTCAAACCACACCATCACCTCTTATAATCAGCAATTCATATGAAATGTGTGTCCTGGCAAGCTCCAAAGGCTTCATATTTTGTTAAGGACACAAACATCACCAAGCCAACTTCAGAGGAAGAAACAGGACCAAAGCTAATGGTGGATGTACATTGTAAATTGATATGCATAAAAGTAACACACTTGAATAGATGTAGCATGATTACTTCAATTCCAATTTTTTCATGGTTGCCCAGCATTGCAAATGAAATAGTGCCTCAAACGTATTAGGTACTCTCCAACTTCTCTCATAACTATCTGATGCTTGTGAGTAAATTAAAAAAAAAGTTCTCACTACCACAGGAATAGGCCCAACATCAAAGAGTTTCTTTTTCACTTTCCTAATAAAAAGCGACATATAATTGCTAACCCATTTCAACAACAGTAGTAAGCTACGCCAATCCCCTATAGTTAGAAAAAGCTCACATATTTATCTTGTTTGAACAAATAGCTCTTCATATTGAGTAGTGGACTAAATATTGAATATTTTTTATGCTTTCAGAGTCGGTGACTTGCTCCTCCTGTTGTCTATTTTCTGGGCACATCGGCCTATTGGCATGATAAAGACAGAGTGACTTTGCTTCAGTACATGCCTCTACTTCTAGTTGGTGTAGTCGATTTTCAAAGATAATGAAGAACTACTACTTAGTCTTGTTGTCCTGGAAGCTACTCCCTCTGTTTCAAAATAGATGACTCAACTTTGTACTAATTTTAGTACAAAGTTAGTACAAAATTGGATCATCTATTTTAGAACGGTGGGAGTACAACGATAAAATACAAAGCAAGAGAGAACATATGATATACGCCCATGTCATTGTGAACCAGAATGACAACTAAGTAAATTGGAAATCAATTATAAATCCATCATAAAGCATGCTACATTTGAAGTCAAATGGAATATATAACCTATACAAATGTACATAAAACCATACAAATTTCACTAAAGATGAGCCAAATAACTGAATCTATAGGTCCTATTCTACCCAAAAAAAACATAGCATAAGGTGAGGTGAGATCCATATTTAACCAAACTGGAAATGTTTCTAAAAGTAAAGGTTTGATTCGAACAAATGAGAACGTATAAAAGTTTTAATCACGCCTTTTCTATGGCTTCTGTTTAGTACTCAAAACCTTGTGTGCATTTATGTACCCAAGGAGTAGAAAAGCACAGTATACATACACCATGTTAAGAATCAGGACCAATAGACTTATACAGAAACTGGGAGCTCAGAAAAAATTATAGCAAGAATATAGTTTGAATAGTAGAGCAAGATAGCTATAGATTTTATTGCACCTGCCGATCTTCTCATAATCCAACCAAGAACTACACTAACTAAAAAACTACACTAACTAATTCTATGCTACCCCTTTTCCAAAATATTGTTAATACCTACATCCAGCTCCTATAACCAATACGAAATTGTTGTGCAGACGACAGTACACACACGACATGCAGCCAACACTTATATCAAATGGTGGAGCAGGGCTGCAGCGTGCACCAGATGGTGCAATCTTCAGCATCGTTCAGAAATCGTATGTGTACTATTATGTGTATAGCAAGGTTCTAACTCATATAATGATGGAAAGCACCCACTTGCTGAATTATTTTCAGCAGGCACGGTTATTACTCTCTTCATGCTAACCCACGCCAATGTGCTCTGAAATCATACAGAACTAACAACTCGCCATCACACACAAAAAGAACTACTCTTCTTTTCATAGCATAATCAGATAAAAACAAAGGAGAACACACAACTTACATTCACAGCCAACCGAAGATTAGTATCTGGCTAACGCCTAATACCAATAATATGATGGGATATTACATGACTGGAAATTATGACCGACAAGTCATCACAAATAATATTGATATGGTATTTCTCAAAAGAGTTAGAAAGATAAAATTAAGCGAGCCCTGATTATAAGTGAGTGTGTGCCAAAGCTTTGTGAGGTTATGCCTGAGCATCAACATGAGAAATGAGTGTGAGCAAGTACCAATAACTTCTGCTTCTTACGATTTCCGAGGCTCGTACTTTAGGTAGTCATCTTGTTTGATTTTGAACATCTACCAAGAAAAGAAAATCATCATGGTTAGAGCCAAGCCAGTCTCGCTCGCATACTTGCACATATGAGACGTGAAGCAAAGATCCCAGCACAAAAAATTTGATACACAATTCTACCAGTAACTTGGCACATATGGGATGTGAAGCAAAGATCCTAGCACAATAGATTCTAACTAATGGCTCTCATTGTCAGAAACTCATGATTCCCATTAACAGACCACAATATTAATTTCTGCAGTAACATAACACAGGATATACCTTCAAATGGTGATTTTAGTCACATTCTTTTAGATTTCCCTGTATTGACCGGCATATCCCTGAAAGAGTTGAATATCATATTAGCAAATTAGAGATCGGAGCATCAGATTAGCAGCTATATATTGCAAGCATGCATTTTTAACACTAAAAGAGCTAAAAAAAGTGTTTACTTCAAGAAAATATAGCAGGCGAAGAAAAAAATGTATATATAAAAGGTGAACAAAAAATGAAATATTGATACGTCTCCGTTGTATCTACTTTTCCAAACACTTTTTCTCTTGTTTTGGACTCTAAATTGTATGATTTGAATGGAACTAACCCAGACTGACGCTGTTTTAAGCAGAATTGCCATGATGTTCTTTTATGTGCAGAAAACAAAAGTTCTCAGAATGACCTGAAACTCCACGGGATGTCTTATAAAAAATAATAAAAAATCCTCGCCAAAGATGAGGACCAGGGGGCCCACACCCTGTCCATGAGGGTGGGGGACGCGCCCCCCTCCTGGGCGCGCCCCCCTACCTCGTGGGCCCCCTGGAGACCCTCCGATGCCAACTCAAACTCCATATATTGGCTTTCGGGGAGAAAAAAATCAGAGAGAAGAAATCATCGCATTTTACGATACGGAGCCACCGCCAAGCCCTAATCTCTCTCGGGAGGGCTGATTTGAAGTCCGTTCGGGGCTCCAGAAAGAGGCTAGATCAACGTGCCTGAGCCAGCTTGGATTGGCCCCTCCCATGGCAGTTCGCCATGGCTGCCGGCCCTGCTCGCCGGACCCCGTGGTAGGAGACGCGTGGGTGGACAACCGGGCAAGATGTGGACACGTGCGGGCGATGCATCGGGATTCAGGAGGAGTATGTGGTCTGCGGCGCGATGGGAGCTCGGGGCGTTGGACAACAATGGGGAGAGGAATGAAGAGGGGCGGGCCTGAGCAGGCGACAAAGTCATCGACGGTGCTCGGGACGGAGTAGCACCCGGCGACAGGCGACCATGCAACCGGAATTGGGGATCGTCGGTGGGAGGTGGGGTTTGGGATTGACAAGGATATCGAAGAAAACAAAACGATACGTTGACTTATGGATAGCGATGTTGGGACTGCGGGTTCTATTTTCAAAAAGCAAAGGGACTTTTTTATAAAAACACCGTGACGGTGAACCCGGAGACTCAATCCGTGCTTTATTATTAGGAGAGATATAATGACGCGCAAAACTTTTGGGTGTTCTGAAAAAGAAAACCCGCACTAGTAGAAACAGCTATGGCCGCGATGGCAAGGTGAGGGCATCATCGATCTGTCCACCAGGTGCTCTCAAACCTAATCCCTATTTAATTTAGACTAGTTTAGTCTGTTGAATAATTATATTACTGAGTATAGTGTGTGCATATGCATCATTCCATTAATCAAATTATTTAGGGAAGATATATAGTAGGTTAGTTGATCATGTTGTCACACACCAAGATTTCAAGATAGTTGCCCGTTTAAAATCAGGTTCAATCTTTGATACGTCTCCGTCGTATCTACTTTTCCAAACACTTTTGCCCTTGTTTTGGACTCTAACTTGTATAATTTGAATGGAACTAACTCGGACTGACGTTGTTTTCAGAAGAATTGCCATGATGTTGTTTTATGTGCAGAAAACAAAAGTTCTCGGAATGACCTGAAACTCCACGGGATGTCTTATAAAAAATAATAAAAAATCCTTGCCAAAGATGAAGACCAGGGGCCCCACACCCTGTCCATGAGGGTGGGGGGGGCGCCCCCCCTCCTGGGCGCGCCCCCTACCTCATGGGCCCCATGGAGACCCTCCGACGCCAACTCCAACTCCATATATTGGCTTTCGGGGAGAAAAAAAACAGAGAGAAGAAATCATCGCGTTTTAAGATACGGAGCCGCCGTCGAGCCCTAATCTCTCTCAGGAGGGCTGATCTGGAGTCCGTTCGGGGCTTCGGAGAGGGGGATTCGTCGCCGTCGTCATCATCAACCATCCTCCATCACCAATGTCATGATGCTCACCGCCGTGCGTGAGTAATTCCATCGTAGGCTTGCTGGACGGTGATGGGTTGGATGAGATTTATCATGTAATCGAGTTAGTTTTGTTAGGGTTTGATCCCTAGTATCCACTATGGTCTGAGATTGATGTTGCTATGACTTTGCTATGCTTAATGCTTGTCACTAGGGCCCGAGTGCCATGATTTCAAATCTGAACCTATTATGTTTTCATGAATATATGTGAGTTCTTGATCCTATCTTGCAAGTCTATAGTCACCTACTATGTGTTATGATCCGGCAACCCCGAAGTGACAATAATCGGGACCACTCCCGGTGATGACCATAGTTTGAGGAGTTCATGTATTCACTATGTGCTAATGCTTTGTTCCGGTTCTCTATTAAAAGGAGGCCTTAATATCCCTTAGTTTCCAATAGGACCCCGTTGCCACGGGAGGGTAGGACAAAAGATGTCATGCAAGTTCTTTTCCATAAGCATGTATGACTATATTCGGAATACATGCCTACATTACATTGATGAATTGGAGCTAGTTCTGTGTCACCCTATGTTATGACTGTTACATGACGAACCGCATCCGGCATAATTATCCATCACTAATCCGGTGCCTACGAGTTTTCCATATACTGGTTCTCGCTTATTTACTTTTCCATTGCTACTGTTAGAATCACTACAAAATACCAAAAACATTACTTTTGCTGTCTTTACTTTTGTTACTGTTACCACCACTATCATATTACTTTGCTACTAAACACTTTGCTGCAGATACTAAGTTTCTAGGTGTGGTTGAATTGACAACTCAGCTGCTAATACTTGAGAATATTCTTTGGCTCCCCTTGTGTCGAATCAATAAATTTGGGTTAAATACTCTACCCTCGAAAACTGTTGCGATCCCCTATACTTGTGGGTTATCAAGACCTTTTTCTGGCGCCGTTGACGGGGAGCATAGCTCTATTCTTTGAGTCACTTGGGATTTATATCTGCTGGACACTATGAAGAACTTGAAAGACGCTAAGACAACAATTTATCCCTCAACTACGAGGGAAGGTAAGGAACTGCCATCTAGCTCTGCACTTGATTCACCATCTGTTATGAGTAAGCTAGCGACACCTAAACCTGCTTCTGCTATTCGTTCCGATATGTCGCATGTTATTGATGATGCCACTTCTGCTATGCATGATACTTGTGATGAAACTACTTCTATGCTTGATACTACTGTGCCCCTTGGCAAATTTCTTGATGAACAGATTTCTAGGTCTATAGAAAGAGAAATTATTGAATCTGAATACGATGATGAGAGTGATGATGAGAATATGCCTGCTATTCCCGAGGGTTATCTTTTTGATGCGGAATCTTATGCAGCTATTTTTGCCTGCCAGGATAGATACGAACTTAAGAGACTGCTAGTTAAATGGAGTAAAGAATCTCTTAGAGATAGAATAAAACCCGACCCTGCTTTTGCTACTTCACCTATCTGTGTTCCCGATAAGGATTATTATGATTTTTCTATTGATCCAGATATAATTACTTTCGTTGAATCTGATCCTTTCTATGGCTATGAATCTGAAACTGTTGTGGCACATCTTACTAAGTTAAATGATATAGCCGCCCTGTTTACTAATGATGAGAGATCGCGCTACCTTTATATACTCAAAATATTTCCGTTCTTATTAAAGGGTGATGCTAAGATATGGTTTAATTCTCTTGATCCTGGTTGTGTGCGTAGTCCCTAGAATATGATTTATTACTTCTCTGCTAAATATTTCCCTGCTCATAAGAAACAAGCTGCTTTGAGGGAAATATACAACTTCGTGCAAATTAAAGAAGAGAGTCTCCCACAAGCCTGGGGGAGGCTTCTCAAGTTACTTAATGCTTTGCTTGATCATCCTCTTAAGAAACCTGAAATACTTGATATCTTTTATAATGGACTAATTGATGCTTCCAGAGATTACCTGGATAGTTGTGCTAGTTCTCTTTTCAGGGAAAGAACACCGGATGAAGCTAAAATTCTATTGAATAATATGTTGACAAATGAAAATAATTGGGCACCTCCTGAGCCACCTCCTGAGCTAGCTCCAGAGCCAATTACTGAGCCTATTCCTAAACCAACTCCGAAAAAGAGAGGTGTTCTATTTCTCAATCCCGAAGATATGCAAGAGGCAAAGAAATCTATGAAAGAAAAAGGTATTAAAGTTGAAAATGTTAAGAATTTACCTCCTATTGAATAAATACACGGTCTTAATTTACCGCATGTTGAAGAAGTATATGATCTCAATTCCTTATTCACTGAAGAACC
The DNA here is from genome assembly GCF_002162155.2 of Triticum dicoccoides. Classification (NCBI taxonomy): domain Eukaryota; kingdom Viridiplantae; phylum Streptophyta; class Magnoliopsida; order Poales; family Poaceae; genus Triticum; species Triticum dicoccoides. The sequence goes on along the minus strand of NC_041383.1, from coordinate 680,360,305 downwards.
TCCTGATCCCGATATCCCGACACAGGTAGTAAAGGTAAATTCTCTCTATAGATATGATAAAGCTGAAGTCCCTCCTACTAAAATTGCTAGTTAGTGCTTGGATGAGTTTGATGACTTTATGTTTAAGCAAGATGACTTTAATGCTTATTTTGATAGACAATTAAAACAGAATACCTTTATGATTAAACGCTTGGGTGATTTTATGGCTAATATTAGAGGTGAACTTAAACTTGTTAGCAAACATGCTTCTATGGTTACCACTCAAGTAGAACAAGTACTTAAAGCTCAGAAAGAAGTGCTTGATGAAATGAATAGTAAGAAAAATGATTATGCTGTTAGAGTGGCTACTAGAACTGGTAGAATGACTCAGGAACCTTTGTATCCTGAAGGCCGCCCTAAGAGAATCGAGCAATATTCTCAGAGAAATAATATTGATGTACCTAGTTCTTCTAAAAGGAAGAAAAAGAAAAATGATAGGACTATGCAATCTTCTAGTGAACCTATTGCTGAACCACCTGAGAATCCAAATGATATCTCTATGTCTGATGCTGAAACACAATCTGGTAATGAACATGAACCTAGTGAAAATATTAATGATGATGTTCATGATGATGCTCAACCTAGTAATGATAATGATGTAGGAGTTGAACCTGCTGTTGATCTTGATAACCCACAATCAAGGAATCAACGTTATGATAAAAGAGACTTCGTTGCTAGGAAACATGGTAAAGAAAGGGAACCATGGGTTCAGAAACCCATGCCTTTTCCTCCGAAACCATCCAAGAAAAAGGATGATGAGGATTTTGAGCGCTTTGCTGAAATGATTAGACCCATCTTTTTGTGTATGCGATTAACTGATGTGCTCAAAACAAATCCTTATGCTAAGTATATGAAGGATATCATTACTAATAAAAGAAAGATACCGAAAGCTGAAATTTCCACCATGCTTGCTAATTATACTTTTAAGGGTGGAATACCAAAGAAACTTGGAGATCTAGGAGTACCTACTATACCATGCTCCATTAAGAGAAATTATGTTAAAACTTCTTTATGTGATCTTGGAGACGGTGTTAGTGTTATGCCTCTCTCTTTATATCATAGACTTGACTCGAATAAGTTGACACCTACTGAAATATCTTTGCAAATGGCTGATAAATCAACTGCTATACCTGTCGGTATTTGTGAGGATGTGCATGTTGTAGTTGCAAACGTTACTATTTTAACGGACTTTGTTATTCTTGATATTCCCGAGGATGATAGTATGTCTATTATTCTTGGAAGACCTTTCCTTAATACTGCAGGGGCTGTTATTGATTGCAACAAAGGCAATGTCACTTTTCATGTTAATGGTAATGATCACATGGTACACTTTCCGACGAAACAACCTCAAGTTTATAGCATCAACTCTATTGGAAAAATTCCATCGATTATATTTGGAGGTTTTGAATTTCCTCTCCCTACTATCAAGAAAAAATATGACATTCTTATTGTTGGGGATTTTCATATCCCCGTTGAGGTAACTTAGTGTTATTCGAAATTTCTCCGGTTCCATGTTATTCGGAATGATTTTGTTAACAAGACTTGATCAACCTTGTTAGTGGGTTCATTTTGATGATCACGAGATGGATGAAACTAGACGCACAACCTTTTGTACCTTCTTTATATTTTCTGTTATTTAGTAAAAATAAAGTAAAATAGTATTTTTTCTGTCTGTCTCCTGACTTATCCGTGCAATATAAAAATATCCCAAAAATAAAAGTCCTCGGAATGCCATGCCAATTTAATATGAGTTTTTCGGGAATATTTGAGGATTTACTGTGCAAAAATTATCGCGGGGGGAGCTACCACCTGGCCACGAGGCTGGAGGGCGCGCCCTACCCCCTTGGGCGCGCCCCCGTGCCTCGTGGGCCCATGGTGGCCCTCCTCCACTTATCTCTGCACCCATCTTCTTCCTCTGCCTTACACAAACACGAAAAACCAACTCAAGCACGAGTTCCAGCCCCTGTTGCTGTGATTTTCGATCTCCTTGCTCAAAGCACCTCTCGCAAAACTGCTTGGGGAGATTGTTCCTTGGTATGTAACTCCTCCATTGGTCCAATTAGTTTTTGTTCTAGTGCTTTATTCATTGCAAATTTGTGCTGCATAGGTGACCATGTTCTTGAGCATGCATGTCAAATTTATATGGTTCCAAGTAGTTCTAATGCTTGATATAGGCTCTAGGCACTTGTGGGAGTTGTTGCTATCAATTTTATTGAAGTTGGTTCACTTTTATTTGAAGTTACTAAAAATTTCAGAAATTTTTCAGAGGAAACAATATGTTTAGGAAGATGTTCCAAGGTGGTTCTTCAAGGAAGCAAGGTCCCAGGCTTGCAATGCGTGATGCTGACGTGGAACCACCAAGAGACGCTCCTGTGAGGCCCTGTGAATGGCCTTCGGAAAATTTTATGAATCAAGCGGGAATCAAAGAAGAATTTAGCGCATATTTGCGTAACGCCGGTCTTGAGGACTTTGAAGCTGACAAATGCCCCCAGTATCATGATCTCACAAGTTCATTTGTGAGGAGGTTTGAGTTTTCATCTTCGCGTAATTCTCCTTCAGTCATGTTTGACCTTTATGACAAATCTTATACCATGGACTTAGAGGATTTCACTTTTGCTTGCAAACTTCCATCTTGGGGTAGTGTCAGGGATCCCCCTAAATCTGAATATAGAGACTTTCTTGCTAGAATAACTGTGGGGGAATCTAGAGATATAACACAAGCCACTATAGGGAGCGTTCACTTTTCTGCTATACATTATTTTGCTCTCTTCATAAGTAGATGCATAAATGCTAAGGATGAAGCATGTCACATGTGTGCCCCTGATCTCAGCATTCTCAGAAGTGCTGCGTTAGGAGACCAATCTTATCATATGGGAGCCATTGTAGCTCGTAGGTTGCATCATAATAGACATCACGGAGATTTCTTTGGAGGAATTTATGCAACCCGCTTAGCTAATTTTCTTGAGATAGACATTCGTGAGGGTGATATGGAGTTACCCCCTACTTATTTAGATTTTAATTCTATGGTTTCCCACCAGTCTGTTGAGAGGACTGAACCACCTCTCCAGTATCGATTAATCTTTAACAAACGACATGTTGTCCGTATTACTCTTCCTGCTCCTGCCTTCTTTGATTCTCAGACAAAAGGAAGATACATTATTACCAGAGAGGAGGCAGATGAGTACGAGAGGAGAGCGAAGGCTGCTCGACGCCACGCTATAGCTCAGGAGGCGATAGCTGCTGCATCGCAGTATGACCCCAGCTTCACCTACGGGTATCCGCCAGGCTATCCCTGGGAATAGACCAACTTAGGCCAAAAGCCTAAGCTTGGGGGAGTACGTATTTCCCACCGACATTATATTCATGTTCACACACACTCATTGCTAGATGTCGGTGCTCATACTCTTTTACTATAATATCCATGCTAGTTTATTTTCTTTTTCCTGCTTTCTTCTTGTGCGTTTAATAAACCTTAAGAAAAAAACCAAAAAATTGTTAGTAGTAGTTTATTTCCTTGCTGTAGTAATTAAAAAGAAAACCCTAAAATATTTCCCGTTCTTCTTTTGCTTGTTGGGAGCTTTCCCGTGTAAATAGTTTTTTATTTCTTTTCTTTTCTTTGGGGGTCAGTAGGAGAAGACCATGCTTAAATTGTTGAAGTGGCTCTTATATGCATCATTGTTGATTTAACCAAGAGCCCATATAGCCTTGTCTTCTCCTGTTTATTGAATGCTCGCAGATTCCAACTTAGTCCAATGCACGTGCACTCTTATTATTATTCACATCGTTCAGTCGTGCAAGTGAAAGGCAATCATGATGATATATGATGGACTGACTGAGATGGGAAAAGCTGGTATGAACTCGACCTCTCTTGTTTTTGTAAATATGATGAGTTCATCGTTCTTGATTCAGCTTATTATGAATAAACATGTTTGCAATGACAATTAGAGATCATAGTTGCTCGTGCCATGCTTGATTAGCTATGAGTTATAATGGTTTACCTTGCGTGCCAACATGCTATTAAAATGGTTGTGATGTGGTATGATGGGGTGGTATTCTCCTTTGAATGATTTAAGTGACTTGACTTGGCACATGTTCACGCATGTAGTTGAAACAAATCAACATAGCCTTCACGATATTTATGTTCATGGTGGATTATATCCTACTCATGCTTGTATTCAATGTTTATTAATTTTAATGCATGTTCATGACTGTTGTCGCTCTCTAGTTGGTCGCTTCCCAGTCTTTTGCTAGCCTTAACTTGTACTAAGCGGGAATACTGCTTGTGCATCCAATCCCTTAAACCCCAAAGTTATTCCATATGAGTCCACTATACCTTCCTATATGTGGTATCTACCTGCCGTTCCAAGTAAATTTGTATGTGCCAAACTCTAAACCTTCAAATAAACATTCTGTTTTGCATGCTTGAATAGGTCATATATCAACTAGGGCTGCCCTTATCTTCCGTGTTAGGTGGGTTATTCTCAAGAGGAGTGGACTCCGCTCCTCATTCACGAGAAAATGGCTAGTCACCGGGATGCCCAGTCCCATGCTTTATGCAAACTCAATCAAAATAATTGCAAGCAAAACTCCCCCTGGGACCCGTTGAATGTTGGAGGCACTCGTTGTTTTGAGCAAGCCATGGATTGATGCTTGTGGAGGAGGGGGAGTATAAACTTTACCATTCTGTTTGGGAACCGCCTATAATTTGTTTAGCATGGAAGATATCGTCATCTCTTACTTGTTATGTTGACAATGAAAGTATGCCGCTCAAAATATAATTTATCTCTATTTCAAAACCGAGCTCTAGCACCTCTACAAATCCCTGCTTCCCTCTGCGAAGGACCTATCTATTTACTTTTATGTTGAGTCATCACCCTCTTATTAAAAGCACTAGCTGGAGAGCACAACTGTCATTTGCATTCATTACTGTTAATTTATATCGGGTATGACTATGATTGGATCTCTTTTACCATGAATTACAATGTCTAGTCAGTCCTTGATCTTTGAAGGTGCTCTGCATTTATGTTTTGCAGTCTCAGAAAGGGCTAGCGAGATACCATCTTGTTATATCATATTATGATTATTTTGAGAAAGTGTTGTCATCGGAGATTTATTATTATGGCTTGCTAGCTGATTATGTTATTGATATGAGTAAACATGAGACCTGAGAATTATTGCAAATGTGGTTAGTTATAATCTCTGCTGAAAACCTGAATGCTGGCTTGACATAGTTACAACAACAAGAGCAAACAGAGTTTGTAAAAGTTTATCTTTTTCTCTTTCAGTTTGTCAACTGAATTGCTTGAGGACAAGCAAGGGTTTAAACTTGGGGGAGTTGATACGTCTCCGTCGTATCTACTTTTCCAAACACTTTTGCCCTTGTTTTGGACTCCAACTTGTATGATTTGAATGGAACTAACCCGGACTGACGCTATTTTCAGTAGAATTGCCATGATGTTGTTTTATGTGCAGGAAACAAAAGTTCTCGGAATGACCTTAAACTCCACGGGATGTCTTATAAAAAATAATAAAAAATCCTCGCCAAAGATGAAGACCAGGGGGCCCACACCCTATCCATGAGGGTGGGGGGCGCGCCCCCCTCCTGGGCGCGCCCCCCTACCTCGTGGGCCCCAGGAGACCCTCCGACGCCAACTCCAACTCCATATATTGGCTTTCGGGGAGAAAAAAATCGGAGAGAAGAAATCATCGCGTTTTACGATACGGAGCCGCCGCCAAGCCCTAATCTCTCTCGGGAGGGCTGATCTGGAGTCCGCTCGGGGCTCCGGAGAGGGGGATTCGTCGCCGTCGTCATCATCAACCATCCTCCATCACCAATTTCATGATGCTCACCGCCGTGCGTGAGTAATTCCATCGTAGGCTTGCTGGACGGTGATGGGTTGGATGAGATTTATCATGTAATCGAGTTAGTTTTGTTAGGGTTTGATCCCTAGTATCCACTATGGTCTGAGATTGATGTTGCTATGACTTTACTATGCTTAATGCTTGTCACTAGGGCCTGAGTGCCATGATTTCAGATATGAACCTATTATGTTTTCATGAATATATGTGAGTTCTTGATCCTATCTTGCAAGTCTATAGTCACCTACTATGTGTTATGATCCGGCAACCCCGAAGTGACAATAATCGGGACCACTCCCGGTGATGACCATAGTTTGAGGAGTTCATGTATTCACTATGTGCTAATGCTTTGTTCCGGTTCTCTATTAAAAGGAGGCCTTAATATCCCTTAGTTTTCAATAGGACCCCGTTGCCACGGGAGGGTAGGACAAAAGATGTCATGCAAGTTCTTTTCCATAAGCACGTATGACTATATTCAGAATACATGCCTACATTACATTGATGAATTGGAGCTAGTTCTGTGTCACCTTATGTTATGACTGTTACATGACGAACCGCATCCGGCATAATTATCCATCACTAATCCGGTGCCTACGAGTTTTCCATATACTGGTTCTCGCTTATTTACTTTTCCATTGCTACTGTTACAATCACTACAAAATACCAAAAACATTACTTTTGCTGTCTTTACTTTTGTTACCGTTACCACCACTATCATATTACTTTGCTACTAAACACTTTGCTGCAGATACTAAGTTTTCATGTGTGGTTGAATTGACAACTCAGCTGCTAATACTTGAGAATATTCTTTGGCTCCCCTTGTGTTGAATCAATAAATTTGGGTTGAATACTCTACCCTCAAAAACTGTTGCGATCCCCTATACTTGTGGGTTATCAAATATCAATCCTAATTAGGGTGTGCAGGACCAAATAATTAATATGCCACTCTGGGAAGAAAACTTTAAACCATACCAGCGATTGTGTTCACATGGTACAATTGTTTGCCCTGTCATATTCCTCTCATCATTACACAAAAAAAGGACTCCCATAGTCTCACATATGTACTCGGGATGCTGCAAGAAGCAACAAACAACCAACAAAAAGATAAATTTGCATATGTACCTATTGAGAGACAACATACACATTTTTTTGGATGATAATTTGAATGTTGTACAAAATTCAAGAGAAATTCTCCTCCACCATACAGTGCTCGCTACATTACTTCATTGCACATGTACTCTGCACTGGAGCTATTGACTGCAGGAATTAATCTGATCTTAAGGTCGCCAACAACATCAATCAGCCATGACAGACAACACTACAGTGCCCAGTCTTAAAACTCTAAGCTACAAACTGCAACAGAGGACATGAGACAATACGGTATCTGGACCAACAACGGTCATGTGGAAGCAGAGATATCAAATCATATTTTTTGTCAGATTTTCCAATAAAACCAGTCAAAGGGTGCAAACTTTGTTCCTTTAGGTGGACTGAATAAACCATATAACCAAGGCCATTAGCTCATCCATAACTTCTAGAGAGAAGAATAAGCTTACCCTGTACACACATCAGTTCATGAGAATAAAAAAAAGGAGAAGATAGATATACACATATAAACAGTGCACTGGTCAATAATGAGATGAAGAAAAAAGCCACAAGAAGACCAAGGAAAGAGAAAGTGCAAAACATCATGTTGCTCTCCTCGTCGGGCTGCTACTTCACCCTGTCGTTGGCCTCCTCACCCTCCGCTGCATCTCCCCCCAACGCAACCAAGAGTCATCTCGAGATGGAAGAGAAGCTGAGATCGGACAGACCAAGACGCCAGCCAAAGCGCGCACAAAGTGATCCTCCGTCCGTTCTCTGTCGCCGATGTCGATTACGGCCTCCATTGCGTGGGGGCCTTACCACTGACTATCCCTTCAGCCCGTGCCATGGCATTCGGCGACCTACTGGGCATCGAGCGCGTGGGGCCGCTCATGGACGCCGCCGACGACGCTAGGCTCCCGCTGCCGCGCCCTTTCTTCTTTCCTCTATCCGATGAGCAGTAGTGGGCACTTACACGGACACGCCAAACGTCATCAGCATGATCCCGCGATGGCCGAGACTGGCCGCATCCGTCGCGACCGGGCTTGCTGCGCCACCGTCGAGCCCCAAAGGAGGCCAGATCAACGTGCCTGAGCCAGCTTGGATTGGCCCCTCCCATGGCAGTTCGCCATGGCTACCGGCCCTGCTCACCGGACCCCGTGGTAGGAGATGCGCGGGTGGACAACCGGGCAAGATGTGGGCGCGCGCGGGCGGTGCATCGGGATTCAGGAGGAGTATGTGGTCTGCGGCGCGATGGGAGCTCGGGGCGTTGGACGACAATGGTGAGAGGAATGAAGAGGGGTGGGCCTGAGCAAGCGACAAAGTCATCGACGGTGCTCGGGACGGAGCAGCACCCAACGACAGGCGACCATGCGGCCGGAATTGGGGATCGTCGGTGGGAGGTGGGGTTTGGGATTGACAAGGATATCGAAGAAAACGAAATACGTTGACTTATGGATAGCGATGCTGGGACTGCAGGTTCTATTTTCGAAATGCAAAGGGACTTTTTTATAAAAATGCCATGACGGTGAACCCGGAGACCCAGTCCGTGCTTTATTATTAGGGAGAGATAGGAATGAGTTCACTCTTACTGTAATTGATTCTCATGCCAGAGATGTTCTCAAAGCAAGATAGAACCATTTCAGATTCATGGAATGATCTAGGTTCTTGTCCAGGAATAGGATGGTGTCATCTGCATATTGAAGACAAATAATCCCTCTAGGACAAACCTCAGGACACAAGCCTTTAATCAGGCCATGGTCAACTGCTTTCATCAGCATCCTAGTGAGTACATCAACTACAAGGTTAAATAACAGAGGGGAAATTGGGTCCTCCTGCCTCAAACCTTTTCTAGTAAGGAATAAGTCACTCTCAGTGTTGTTTAATTTGACCCCTAGTGACCCTCCTCTGGTGATCTGCAGGATCCAGTGGATCCATTTCTCCCCAAAGCCTCTGTTTCTAAGGAGTTCTTCAAGGAATTCTATGTTCACTTTATCAAAGGCTTTTTCATAATCTAGCTTAGGGACTAGACCCTGTCTTTTACTAGAGTGGACAGAGTGCAGCACCTCATGTGCTGTGACCACACTCTCCAGGATATATCTACCCTTCAAAAAGGCAGATTGATTGCTGGCTACAAGTCTTTGCAGAATAACAGCAAGTCTATTAGTGAGTACTTTGGTGAAAATTTTAAATCTAGAATTGAGCAGGCTAATAGGTCTAAATTTCTTCATGCTAGAAGCATCAGCTTCTTTTGGGATCAATGAACTTTTTTTCAAATTTAATGAACTTTTTTTCAAAATTGATGAATAATTGTTCATATTCGTGAACTCTTTTTGAAATTTATGAACTTTTTTTCAAAATTCACGAACATCTTTTTGAATTCACGTTTCTTTTGTGATTTCTTTGGTTTTTCAAAAGACTATGAAAAACCGGCCGTTTTTTTCCGGACCCACTATAGAAAGAATCGGAAAAGGCGATACAGGTTCGCGTGATGGCATCCCGCGTGAGCGCCATATTGGGCCAGCCTGCTGTCATCCCCGCGTGAGCGCCAGCTTCGCAATTGGGCGCTTAAAGCGCTGACGAGGAGGACTCCTCGATTTTGGGGTGATGACTAGTATATTTTTCGTTTTGGGCCGTTTTTTCACAGCTAGCACGGGCCCATGGCTCTCTCGAACTGGGCCTGTTCCTCAATTCCCCGAATGAGCCTTTCCGAGTCCCCCTATCCACACAACGCGCCTCTCCCGATCGATCCATCGAGACGATCTGATGGAAGTGCGGCGCCGCCGCACGAAGACGGAGGCTAGCGGGGTTGTCTCGTTTGATCGCTTTGTTTCCTACCCGATGGCACATCCCATAGCAGTGCTCACATGAAGAATTTCCTTATGGTACAGCAAGCCGCCTGCGCACGTCATCGGAAGAAGGTACCTTCTCTGATGCTCAAACTTTATATAGCTCCTGCTTCGGCTCTGATGGATAGCAGTTCATTGTTGAAATTATACAGTGTTTTGGTTTTCAGAACAATTGGATTCGATGCACAGCTCTGGTCCTTTCTTCTGCTATTATAAGGGTCATGGTGATTGGTGAATAGACGTTTGGGTGATTCAATCTGGCAGGCTTCTTCAAGAGGTTGCTAAATGCCAAGTTTTGGCAGTGCAAGGCGTCCAGTTATGACGGACTGCTAGTTTTACTTCGCCACGACACCATCCTGTAAGTACTTTTTCCTAATCTTAAATCTTAACTAGTACAAATGCCCGTGCGTTGCACCGGGCGAAAAAAAAATATAACCTACTCCACGTGCCATTATTCAATATTTTTTAATTCAATTTTGGCAAACGTCAGAAATTATTTTAAAAAAAATCAAATGTATTATTATTATTATTTATACATGGCAAGTGGAAGGAGATAATGATGAACTCACCCGATGGCTTGGTGTCTTTGCTCTCAGTGTGATGCTAGCGAAGGAGACATTCTGATGACTCGTTGTCTTTGGTGTCAGTGGTGATGCCGGCGAAGCTATGTGCAAAGTTGAGTTGCTATGTAGCTTATTTGAGCAAAGATTTCGTACGTTATAAGGGTGTTGTATATGTATGTGTATATCTATATAGTAAATGTGCCCGTGCTTTGCTACAGGTGGTTGTCTGGACCATGGACACAGATGGTCAAGAAGTGACTATGCCTTCAGTTACTGCGCTCGTTTGGGAGAGTTGTAGTTGGATAGGGAGTGTCGTGGTACTAAGTCTGACAGTAAAATGGGGGGTAGGTATGGAGAGGCAAGATTCTAGCTATGGAGCAGTTGTACAGACCAGGGATTTACGAGTTCAGGCCCTTCTCAGAAGAAGTAACAACCCTACGTCTCGGAGCCCGGAGGCGGTCGACTGAATTATATGTGTATGTGTTACAGGGGTGCGAACCCTTTACACTGAGGAGGGGGTGGCTTATATAGTGTCTGCCAGTCCCCTTCGGCCCTCAGTTATGCAGGGTTTAAAGTACATAAAGGATGGGAGTTACTGGTAACGTCCCACAATGAATGTCATCATGGCCATAAAGACTACTTAATTACAGACCGTTTGGATACAGAGTGGCTCTTGATCTCCTGGTAGTCGAGTGAGTCTCCATGGTCGAGTGTCTTCGAGTCTGTCGAGTGGCCTTCCTCTTGGTCGACTGGAAGGCAGCTTCTTCTGTGGATGTCCTTGGGGAGGGTACCTAGGATAGGCCTGTGACCCTACCCTAGGTACATGACTTCATCATTAGCCCCCGAATGGATCGAGGTTTGAATGAGGAAGGAGTTGATAATCTTTCCGACCTGTTTTTGTGTTCTGAGCATGTCTCATCCTGGATCTACGACCTTTTTTAATGATGGCATCAACTTTTCTTTCAGTCGCCTTGATCCATTCTTTTCTTCTGTCGAGTGAACTTTTGCACTTGGTGAACTTCCGAGTGACGGATCGTAGGAAATCTACCGTCTGACAGGTTGCTCTGCCATTAGCGGATTTTGTGGGATCTGAATTTTGGGAAGCGCGCGAAGCGGGGTGGACCGCGGTACTCGGATGGGATAAGGCGTAGACGCCTCGATTCCCGCGCCGCCTTTTTTGCCACGTATCGCGCGCGCGACTGTTTCGGGATTTGACAGGATCGCCCGGGCCTACCTGTCAGCCACTCGGAAGCGACCCTATATAAGGCGCCGGGCGAGGGTTTTTGAACAGTGCCTCTCCATTCCCCTCTCTGCCTTTTTCACCTCTGCCTGCTGTGCCCGCCTTTGCTTCCGCCCATCCACTCCTCGCGCGCTTCGCCGGCGACAATGGTGAAGGACAAGACGGCGGCCTTGGAGCGCGCGAAGAAGGCGACGGCGACGGCGAAAGCGAAGGGGAGAGCGCCCAGTCGGGGCGGATCTTCGTCGAGGTCTCGCCTGCCGCAAGGTTGGGTCCAAGGGGATTGGATCTGCTCGACCATCACGCAGGCGGATCTCGACGACCTGGCCAATGAGGGACTGATCTCTCATGGGTCAGCAAGACTCCCGGGGACCGAGTGGCAACCGCAGCCACAGGAGGGTGAGTGTGTTCTCCTAGCCACTCACGTAGATCGCGGATTCTCCTTGCCACCGAGTCTTTTCTTCCGAGGGTTTCTGAACTTCTTTGGGGCGCAACTCCACCATTTCACTCCCAATTCTATTGCCTATCTTGCTGCTTTCGTGTCCATGTGCGAAAACTTCCTGGGTCGTCAACCACACTGGGGTCTATTCAAGCACATATTCACCTGTCGCTCACAAACGGTGAAAAAGGCGAGTCCAGATGATGATAGGACTAAAGTGATCCAGATGTGCGGGGGTCTTGGAATCCAAGTGAGGAGTAAGAGCGCCTTTCCGGCCATGACCCTTCCCGACTCGGTTAGAGGGTGGCAGTCGACCTGGTTCTACTGCCAGGACGAGTCGACGCCGGGGCAGTCGACTGGTCTCCCTCCATTCTCCATGGACCGAGTGAACAAGCCGTCTTCTCTGAAGGTGCTCCCGGAGGAGAAGGCTCAGGTACAAATGCTGATGGAACGTGTAGTTCAGCTCATTCGGGATGGAGTGACTGGCATGGACCTTCTGGAGGTTTTCCTTCAATGACGAATCCAACCGCTCCAATACCGAGGCCACCCGATGTGGCTATACTGCGGCACCGAAGATACCACTCGGGTCCATCCAGAAGCGGTCAACGACGCCACACTGGAGAGGTGGATGGCCACCATCACGGGGAATAAGGATAACCCTCGAGGGGCTAGGAGGATCCCACCACTTGACCATACCTACACACCGGACACGGTATGACCACTTATCCTCGATTGTGATCTTGCTTGATTCATTCTGCTTCACTGCGAATTGGTCGATTGACCTTTGTCTTGTTTTGTTGTCTGTCAGGCCACCACTGAGTTGTATTCGATGCCCAATGGAGCGCAAGCGCCAACCGAGGAGGAGGAAGGAAGTGGGGGCGAAAGCCCGGAGGAGTGGGATTCGGATGCGGATGGCGATGATGAAGATGACGACTCTGGCGAGTAGGAAGAGGAGGAGGAGGAGGAAGTTGTACCTCCTCGTTCAGAAAGGCGCTCGAAGCTTGTCCATGATCCTGCAGCCGAGCGTGGTAAGGGGGTTGCGCCCGTCACGCAGTTGACTAAGCGTCCTCGGATGACTTCTCCGGTGCCGACTGAGAAAGCTCCGAAGCAATCTCGAGTGGCGCCGTCGAAGCCGGCGAAGGTCTTGCCGAAGATGAAGATGGCGATCCCCACTATCTCAGGGTAATGGTGTAACTTGAGTTTTTCCGTTTCACATGAATTTATTCTTGGCCGACTCATGAGCTGATCGACTAACTTCTGGAGCTGCAGTGCTGCTACTTTCGATACCTCGGCCAGGGCTGAAGATCACGAGATGGAAGATGCTGCAACTTCAAAACCTGGTATGACTTTTGTAGCTCCGTCTTCAGTCGGTCGGCCCTTTGTCTCTAATTTTGATTCTTTTTTGTAGCTCCACCTAACGTCGTTATTGACCTTCCTGACGACGATGACGAGGAACCATTGAGGCAGAGGAGGAACAGGAAAACATCTGCTGGCAAGGCGACTCAGGACGTGTCAGCGCCCGAGACGTTGATCGTGGAGGGAGACAATGCCACTCGGCCTACCGTATCCTTTGTGGTGCCGCTGACGAGTGCTCGCCCTTCTTCGTCGAGTGCTGCTCAGCCTTCACTTTTCTCGACCCACCACGTCCCAGAGGATCAAGCTAGTGCTGCTAAAGAAGCAATACGCCAGGCGGGGGTCATGATGGAGCAAGTGAAGGCAATCCGAGACGCCAGTCAGGCAACTTATGACGTCAGTTCAGCTCTTCAGAGTAACGTTCAGGTCAGTCGGTCACCGCCTGCTCTGTTAGGATATGATATCTGAAAATCCTTCTCTCTGAAAATTTTAGTATCTATCATACACCCACTGGGTGTGTTGATTGAAATTCTGGATTAGTGGGGGCACGCTGAGTGCACCCACTGGGTGTAGTCCCCAAGGCTATGGTAGACTGCTGGCAGTCGACCATAGTCTTTATGTCTTAAGCTTTTTCTTTACTCGATCAGGTCGAATGGATTGATAGACCGGTGGGGGCACGCTGAGTGCACCCATTGGGTGTAGTCCCCGAGACTGTGGTCGACTGCTGGCAGTCGACTTCAGTCTGAAGATAACCTCTCTTTTTTTTGCTATTTGTTGGTCGACTGATCGACTCTAACTGATAGAACAAGTGGGGGCACGCTAAGTGCACCCATGGGTGTAGTCCCCGAGACTATGGTCGAATGTTTATATTCGGCTGTAGTCTTAGAGACGCTATGATTTTACCTTAGTCACTCGGAAGTGAGCTGTCTTTGACCTCTGTCAATTGGTTCTTTGCAGAAATCTTGCGAGCTTGCAGCTCGTTACACTGAATTGGAGAGAAAGCAAATCCAGCTCGAGCTTGATCTGAAACTGGTCCAGGAGAACTTCGCGAAGTCGGAGGAGGAAGCAAAAGGTATGTTTGGTGAGAACCTCGACGACTGCTTTTGCCTCTCGTTTGTTTCCGAGTCTGATCTCACTGTGACTTTGCAGACAAACTAAGGGATGCTCTGAAGAAGAAAGACCTTGACTTGGTTGAGATGCAGAAAGCGGCTTTAGAGAAGACCAAGCTCGCAGATGAGAAGCTGGCTTCAATCACCAAGCTTGAAGAAGAAAATACCAATCCGAAAGCTGCTCTTGATGCGGCCAATAAGGAAGTCAGTCGATTGAAGAGTGACAAGATTGCCTTGAATGACAAGGCCAGTGAGTTGGTGGGAAAGAAGAATGATCTGGAGGCTTATCTGGGAGGACTCGCAAAGAAGTTATTCCTCATGCTTGAAGGTAATCTTTTGTGTCAAATAGACATTTTAACTTTGATCTCTCCATCCGACTGTTGTCTTGACTCTGGGGTTGTGCTTGCAGAGTTCTGCCAGAACTTCGAAGAAGAGACTGGTCGACTGGAAACAAACCTGGATCCCATCAACTCTCCTGTGAAAGATGAAGTGGCCATGAATGTGCTCCGACTCGAATCTCATGTTGCCGCTGTTGTCGACTATCTCGCGAAGCTGAAGGTTGCAACTTCCCGTATCGACACAACACTCTGGCCAAGAGAGACGCTTCAGAACGACCTCGAGTCTCTGATGACTCGACTGAACGAGGTCCCAAGTCGAGTGCAAGAGTGGAAGAAGTCTTCTGCCAGGTGCGGTGCGGATGTTGCTCTGTCTCTGGCTCGCGTTCACTTCAAGGAGGCGCGAGAGGACAAGCTGGCGGCCCTTAAGGTGGCTAATACCAAGAAGCATGATTTCCGATCTTTCATGGAGACCTTCATCGCCACTGCCACTCGGATTGCAGATGGAATCGACCTGGATGAGTTTGTTGCGCCTTCCAGCCCTCCGCAGGAGGGGTAAAAAACTTCTGTGCTTGATACTTTAAATTTGCCTCGGTATGCCGAGTGATTTTTGTAACTGATAAACCTTAACAGGCTTAGCGCCTGAGCACTTTCGGTTCCGTTAGGTGTTATCTGAACTTGGATTCGACGTTAAATACGTTTGCATTTGGTTTGAGGTGTCTTTTGCAGGATAGGGCGAAGCGCTTATTGCAATCGACTTGCTCCTCAACACACTTAGGCGAGCACTGGGCTGCAGCTAAGCCCCCGAGTGGGAGGTCTGCTCTCCACTCGGTAGGATTTTCAAAAACTTAGGCGAGCGCTGGGCTGCAGCTAAGCCCCCGAGTAGGAGGTCTGCTCTCCACTCGGTAGGATTTTCAAAAACTTAGGCGAGCGCTGGGCTGCAGCTAAGCCCCCGAGTGGGAGGACTGCTCTCCACTCGGTAGGATTTTCAAAAACTTAGGCGAGCGCTGGGCTGCAGCTAAGCCCCCGAGTGGGAGGTCTGCTCTCCACTCGGTAGGATTTTCAAAAGCTTAGGCAAGCACTGGGCTGCAGCTAAGCCCCCGAGTGGGAGGTCCGCTCTCCACTCGGTAGGATTTTTGCGGTGTGCCTCTGCAGAAGAAGACATCAATCGACCTGTACCTCATCCTCCTTGCGGAGCACGCATTATACTTGTGGCGTAGCTCGGAAGGAGAGGGTAGCAGTCGACCCGCACCTCGTCTTCCTTGTGGAGCGCACGTTGTACTTGTGGCGTAGCTTGGAAGGAGAGGGTAACAGTCGACCTGCACCTCGTCCTCCTTGCGGAGCGCACGTTGTACTTGTGGCGTAGCTCGAAAGGAGAGGGTAGCAGTCGACCTACACCTCGTCTTCCTTGCGGAGCGCACGTTGTACTTGTGGCGTAGCTCGGAAGGAGAGGGTAGCAGTCGACCTGCACCTCGTCCTCCTTGCGGAGCGCACGTTGTATTTGAACTTAGGCGAGTGCTTGGACTGCAGCTAAGCCTCCGAGTGGAAGGCTGGCTTACCACTTGGTAGGATTTTGTTTAACTTAGGCGAGTACTTGGACTGCAGCTAAGCCTCCGAGTGGAAGGCTGGCTTACCACTTGGTAGGATTTTGTTTAACTTAGGCGAGTACTTGGACTGCAGCTAAGCCTTCGAGTGGGAGGCTGGTTCACCATTCGGTAGGATTTTGTTTAACTTAGGCGAGTACTTGGACTGCAGCTAAGCCTCCGAGTGGGAGGCTGGTTCACCACTCGGTAGGATTTTATTTAACTTAGGCGAGTACTTGGACTGCAGCTAAGCCTCCGAGTGGGAGGCTGGTTCACCACTCGGTAGGATTTTGTTTAACTTAGGCGAGTACTTAGACTACAGTTAAGCCTCCGAGTGGGAGACTGGTTCACCACTCGGTAGGATTTTGTTTAACTTAGGCGAGTACTTGGACTGCAGCTAAGCCCCCGAGTGGGAGGCCGGCTCACCACTCGGTAGGATTTTAAAGTACTTAGGCGAAACGGATTCGCAGCTAAGCCCCCGAGTGGGAGGCTGGCTCACCACTCGGCAAGGATTTTTTTTTACAAACTTAGGCGAAACGGATTTGCAGCTAAGCCACCCACTGGGGGGAAATTTTATTGAACCAACAAAAGTGACAACAATCACTGGGAAAATTATAACACTATTGTCTTTTGAAAAATGAACTACCGAAGTGCTTTTATTACATTTCCGAGCGGCTACTTAAGTGTAAAAGGGGCGGAGTAGCTTCGCGTTCCAAGCTCGGGGCTCGTCGATCTTGTGCTCGACGTTGTAAAGACGGTACGCTCCATTGTGGAGAACCTTGGTGACGATGAAGGGACCTTCCCAAGAAGGAGCGAGCTTGTGTGGTTTCTGCTGATCCACTCGGAGAACCAAATCTCCTTCCTGAAAGGCTCGACTCTTCACATTTTTGACGTGGAAGCGACGCAAGTCTTGCTGGTAAATGGTCGATCGGATCAGAGCCATCTCCCTTTCTTCCTCTGGAAGGTCGACTGCATCCTGCCGTGCTTGTTCTGCTTCAGCTTCGGTGTAGAGCTCGACTCGAGGGGCGTTGTGAAGCAGGTCACTCGGCAAGACCGCTTCAGCTCCGTTGACCAAGAAGAACGGAGTCCTCCCAGTCGACCGGTTAGGCGTGGTCCTTAACCCCCAAAGCACCGAGGGAAGTTCGTCGACCCACGCTCCAGCCGCATGCTTGAGATCACGCATCAGTCGGGGTTTCAAATCTTTGAGAATCAAGCCATTGGCTCGTTCAGCTTGTCCATTCGACTGAGGATGGGCGACTAAAGCATAGTCGACTCGTGTACCTTGAGATGTGCAGAACGCTCTGAACTCCTCGGAATCGAAGTTCGACCCGTTGTCAGTGATGATGTTGTGCGGGACTCCATATCTGAATATCAACTCTCTGATGAAGCTGACCGCAGTGCCGGCATCAAGGTTCTTGATGGGTTTAGCCTCAATCCACTTGGTGAACTTGTTGACTGCTACCAACACATGAGTGAAACCGCTTCTGCTTGTTCTCAAAGGTCCAACCATATCCACCCCCCATACTGCGAAAGGCCAGACGAGTGGTATGGTCTTTAAAGCTGAGGCGGGCTTGTGTGACATATTGGAGTAAAATTGACATCCCTCGCACCCGTCGACTATCTCCTTTGCCATTTCATTCGCTCTTGGTCAGTAAAATCCGGCTCGGTATGCTTTGGCCACGATGGTCCGAGAGGACGCATGATGGCCACAGGTCCCCGAGTGGATATCGTCAAGGATTATCCGACCTTCTTCTGGCATTATGCATTTCTGACCGACTCCAGTCGCGCTTTCTCTATACAACTGTCCCTTTATCACGGTAAAGGCTTTAGATCGGCGGACGATTTGTCGAGCCTCTTCTTCGTCCTCCGGGAGCTCTTTCCTTAAGATATACGCGATATACGGTACTGTCCAATCGGGAGTGACCACCAATGCTTCCATGATCAGGTCGACTACTGCTGGAACTTCAACCTCAGTCAGATCTGTGATACTCTTGGGCTGCGGAGCTTCTTCGGTAAAAGGATCTTCTATGACTGATGGAGTATGGATATGCTCCAAGAACACATCACTAGGAATGGCTTCTCTCTTGGAACCTATCTTCGCCAAATCATCAGCCGCTTGATTCTTCAGTCGGGGTATATGGTGGAGCTCTAACCCTTCGAATTTCTTTTCAAGCTTCCTCACTGCATTGCAGTATCCAGTCATGGCTGGGCTTCTTACGTCCCACTCCTTCGTCACCTGATTGACCACCAGATCTGAGTCGCCATAAACCATAAGGCGACGGACGCCGAGTGAAATGGCCATGCGCAACCCATACAAAAGTGCTTCATATTCTGCTTCATTATTGGAGGAATCAAAGTGGATCTGGAGCACATATCTGAGCTTATCTCCTCGGGGGGAAACCAAAACTACCCCAGCACCGGAACCATTTAACATCTTAGAGCCATCAAAGAACATGGTCCAATGCTCCGAGTGAACTTGAGTCGGCTGCTGTTGTTCAATCCACTCGGCAAGGAAATCTGCTATCGCCTGGGACTTAATGGCTTTCTTTGCCTCAAACTTGATATCAAGGGGAAGGAGTTCAATCACCCATTTAGCCACTCGACCAGTTGCATCTCTGTTATGCAGAATCTCTGACAGTGGGGCGTCGCTGACGACTGTAATGGAATGGTCAGAGAAATAATGAGCAACCTTCTTCGTGGTCATGTAGATCCCATACACAAGCTTCTGATAATGAGGATATCTTTGCTTCGATGGAGTCAAAACTTCAGAGAGATAATACACTGGGCGCTGAACTTTGAAGGCTTTCCCTTCTTCTTCCCGCTCGACCGTAAGTACTGTACTGACGACTTGTCCTGTGGCTGCAATGTAAAGCAACATAGACTCTTTGCTGATTGGAGCAGCAAGCACCGACTGGGTGGAGAGCAGAGCTTTTAGCTCGGCAAACGCTACATCAGCTTCTGGAGTCCACTCGAACTTGTCTGCCTTCTTCATCAGTCGGTAAAGAGGCAATGCCTTTTCACCGAGGCGAGAGATGAATCGACTTAACGCGGCCAAGCATCCAGTAAGCTTCTGGACATCATGCACACGCACAGGGCGTTTCATCCGGAGTATGGTGCCAATTTTTTCTAGGTTAGCGTCGATTCCTCGTTCGGAAACGAGAAAACCGAGTAACTTTTCACCAGGAACTCCGAATGTGCACTTTGATGGATTAAGCTTGATATCATACCTCCGGAGATTGGCAAATGTTTCAGCGAGGTCAGTCAACAGGTCGGAATCCTTTCATGACTTGACTACGATATCATCCATGTACGCTTCCACATTCTGACTAATTTGAGTGAGTAAACACTTTTGAATCATCCTCATGAACGTGGCTCCGGCATTCTTGAGACCGAATGGCATGGTAACATAGCAGAAGCACCCGAATGGAGTGATAAAAGCTGTTTTGATCTCGTCGGGTCCATACAGACGGATCTGATGGTACCCGGAATAGGCATCTAAGAAAGACAATCTCTCGCATCCCGCAGTCGAGTCGACAATTTGGTCGATACGAGGGAGAGGAAAATGATCTTTCGGGCAGGCCCGATTGATATGTTTGAAATCAATGCACATGCAAAGTGACTTGTCCTTCTTGGGGACCATGACGACATTGGCGAGCCACTCGGAGTGGTAGATTTCACGGATGAACTCTACTGCCAACAGTCGAGCCACTTCCTCGCCAATGGCCTTTCTCTTCTGGACGGCGGACCATTGAAAATGTTCTTTGACAGGTTTTGCTTTTGAGTCTACTCTTAGGCGGTGCTTAGCCAGCCCCCTGGGAACACCCGGCATGTCAGTAGGCTTCCATGCAAAGATGTCCCAGTTCTCACGGAGGAACTGGATGAGCACTTCTTCCTATTTAGAGTCGAGTGTTGTTGAAATATGAGTCGGAGCTGCGCTGGGGTCGGTCGGGTGAATGTGAACGGGTTTCGTCTCACCAGACGACTGAAACACTGACTCCGTGGCGGGCTTCTTGGCCCGCAACAAATCACTCGGATCTGCATTTTTCTTGTATTCCTCTAGCTCCACCACTGTTATCTGGGAATCGGCAATCTTTGAGCCTTTCTGAAAACACTCTTCTGCCTTCTTCCGATTGCCAGTGATAGTGATCACGCCTTTGGGACCGGGCATCTTCAATTTGAGGTACACGTAACATGGTCGAGCCATGAACCGTGCATAGGCTGGTCTCCCCAAAATAGCGTGGTAAGCGCTCTGAAAATCCACGACTTCAAATGTCAACTTCTCTTTGTGGAAATGCTTCGAATCACCGAATACTACGTAGCTATTTGGCCGAGTGATTCAGCCTTCTTTCCAGGTATAACTCCATGAAAAATCATGTTGCTGGAGCTGAGTCTGGACATCGGAATGCCCATTCCCTTTAGCGTCTCCGCATACAATATATTCAGTCCACTACCACCATCCATCAGCACATTCGTCAGTCGAGTGCCTTCGACGACCGGGTCGACCACCAAAGCTTGCCTCCCAGGGGTGGCTATATGAGTCGGATGATCGGACTGGTCGAACGTAATGGGAGTTTGAAACCATCTCAGATAACTTGGTGTCGCCGGGGCGACCATATTTACCTCACGGTTGATAACTTTCAATCGACTTTTGCTCTCTACATCAGCAAAAATCATCAGGGTGGAATTGACATGAGGATATCCTCCATCACTGTCCTCCTTATCCTCAGCCTTGTCCGACTCTTTTTCCTTGTCCTTGGGCTGTTTTCCTTGAAACTGCTGGATTAAGAGCCGGCACTGGCGAGTGGTATGTTTCGGGTAGATGAAGTTACCCTCTTCGTCTTTCTTCGTGTGGATGTGACACGGCAGATCCATCACGTCATTTCCTTCCTTATCTTTCACCTTCTTGGGGTTCCAAGATCCTTTGGGCTTCCCTTTGAATTTGCCCTGAGTCACGGCCAGAGCCTCTCCAGGAGCAGCTGGCTCGGCTTTCCGCTTCTGCTTCCGACTGGAGTTTCCTTTCTCCGACTGACTCGGCTTATACTTGCCACTCCGGAGTCTGTCCTCTTCTTCGCCATTGGCATATTTGGTGGCAATCTCCATCATTCGACTCAGGGTCATATCTCCGGTTCGACCAAACTTCAAACTTAACTCTCTGTTCTTGACACCATCCTTGAAGGCACAGACTGCTTGATGATCAGACACATTCTCCATGGTATGATGCAAAGTGATCCACCTCTGGATGTAATCCCTCAGGGTTTCATTCGACTTTTGCACGCAGACTTGCAGTTCTGTCAATCCAGCTGGTCGCTTGCAAGTTCCCTCGAACGTCCTGACAAACACTCGGGAAAGATCTTCCCAAGTGTAAATGCTGCTCGGAGCTAATTGATTCAACCACGCCCTGGCCGAACCCTCCAACATGAGTGGTAAGTGCTTCATGGCCACCTCATCGTTACCGCCGCTAATCTGTACCGCCACTCGGTAGTCTTAAAGCCAAGTTTCAGGCTTGGACTCACCGGTGAACTTACTTACCCTAGTCGCCAATCTGAAGTTGGGGGATCACTGCGGCTCTGATAGCCCTGCTAAAACATTCTGACCTGAAACATGGACTCGGCTGCTAGTGGGCGCATCTCTGTCATGACCACCTCGATGAGCTCTGTTCCGATCGACCAAACTTTGCACGATGATGGATCTCGCGTCAAAGCCTGGTTCCCTGGGGTCGACCGGAGCTCTTCGCCCAACACTGAGCTGGCACCTGTCATCTTGCTGTCGACGGGCGTAAGACCCACTCCTTGGGGGAGGAGTGGGCACTCGATGCATATCGTCCCGATCAAATCGGTCATCATGCTGGTCACGCCGACCCTCACGTCCCTCGCGCCGCGGAGGCGATCTTGGGCTATGAGCCGACTGAACTGTATTCGCAGCGACGAATCGACTGTGAATCCTGTTGCGCGACTGTGACACAGCTGAATTCTGATCTCCTGCGACTCGGAGCAGATCCCTGATCTGCATCAAGCCTCTGCCAGCCTCCGACTGAGAGGGCTGAATTGACTCTGCTATACAGGCTGCAACTGCTAAATTCTGAATTGGGGTTCGATATACCTGAGTTGGTTGCGGAAAGAGCTGACGTCGACTGGAGTCGGGTACTCGTTGCCGCGCACGCTCGTCGAGTGCTCGCTGGAGGTTCTCCAGTCGAGCGCGTTCAGCCAAGTTGGCCAAACGCGCCTCTTCCAAGGCACGAGCCTCGGGAGTTTCTCCTGTGATGGGAGTATGCAGGGCATCCATGTTCCTGCGGCGAAGTTCTTCCCTTTGCAGAGAAGTGAGTGGCTCGGGTTGATATTCCTCGTGGGCCTGAGCGGGGTCGCCTCCACCGTCCATCCCGTCGTCGCGGGGGAAGCCGGGAGGGCTACGAGGCCCATTGACCATCAGGACCTCCGCCGCTGGATCACTGCTGTCGCACTCGGATGCAGTCTCTACGGAGCCAGTTGACAGATCGAACAGGCCGTAGAGAGATTCGTCGGGCTCAATTGCCGCGACCTGGGTGGTGGCCGATTGGCGAGCTACCGCGTGTCTCACCCACCGCCGGAGCATCGACCGACCAGAGCGCTTGCGCTGGCGGGAGACAGGGAGGGAGGATGGCATGAGAGTCGACCGATATGGAGTCAACGGTTGTCGCAGTAGGACGCCGCGGACACACGCCCGAAAATGCGTCGCACCGCGGACGGGGAGCGCATCGACGTCGAGTGGAGCCTCCTGGAGCCAAGCGGAGTCGTCGGCAATGAAAGTGAGCGCACCGAGACGGATCTCGCGGCCCTCGACCAAAACTCCGCCGGAAACCATGATGAAGGCAATCGGAAAAACTGCAACTTCTCCAAAAAGTCGCTCAGACACCTGCCCCACGGTGGGCGCCAACTGTCGTGGTACTAAGTCTGACAATAGAATGGGGGGTAGGTATGGAGAGGCAAGATCCTAGCTATGGAGCAGTTGTACAGACCAAGGATTTACGAGTTCAGGCCCTTCTCGAAAGAAGTAACAGCCCTACGTCTCGGAGCCCGGAGGCGGTCGACTGGATTATATGTGTATGTGTTACAGGGGTGCGAACCCTTTACACTGAGGAGGGGGGTGGCTTATATAGTGTCTGCCAGTCCCCTTCGGCCTTCAGTTATGCAGGGTTTAAAGTACATAAAGGATGGGAGTTACTGGTAACGTCCCACAATGAATGTCATCATGGCCATAAAGACTACTTAATTACAGACCGTTTGGATACAGAGTGGCTCTTGATCTCCTGGTAGTCGAGTGAGTCTCCATGGTCGAGTGTCTTCGAGTCTGTCGAGTGGCCTTCCTCTTGGTCGACTGGAAGGCAGCTTCTTCTGTGGATGTCCTTGGGGAGGGTACCTAGGATAGGCCTGTGACCCTACCCTAGGTACATGACTTCATCAGGGAGTATTGCTTGGAGGACCGAGTGCCTTCTCTATTACCGGTAGTCCTGAATGATGCATCATTGTAACCTCCATATATAAATCTTCAAAAGAAACCTTTTTTGTGCTTTCATAAAAGCATGTTCGTATCTATTTTTAAATGGGTCTATCTTTCAAACTGTGCATATTACGAATTAGGAGAACCAGAGGCACCTTTCTGAATCCAGGTCAACTCACAAGCGCAGCGGTTGTAAGGGACACTGTGGAGCTCATTGATAGTTGGTTCAAGTGAACCCAGAAAAATTGTTAGTTGGTTGTCTCAGTGTCCAACATGCAAATAGCAAGAAGATAAGACATGCAGTCTCTTATGCCTTTGTGCGTGAAACATTTTTGGTGATGTGCTCCTTCCATGTGTCTCTCTTTCCACCTTTATGAATACAGAGGATCCTTCTTTAAAAAAATAGGAATACACATAATTCAAATGATTATAGGCAGGAAAAACTACTAAGTTCTGGAACATGTAAAAATAAAATGAGGTAGTTGACCACACTTGTCATACGATCTCTATATGAAGGCACACCTTTATTGCTGAAATATGTTGCGCGGAACCTGAGTTACTATGGCTATATATTTTACGACACAATGGTTCAATAGCACACAATATTCCTTATTTCCAATATAAAGCCTTAATTGCAAAACACAAGACCCGACATGTAGTACTAAAAATATTCATAATGACCGGCTTACATTTGTTTTGGATTGAGTTGTACAAGTACACCCAGAAACATGAAAACTCAAACCACACCATCACCTCTTATAATCAGCAATTCATACGAAATGTGTGTCCTGGCAAGCTCCAAAGGCTTCATATTTTGTTAAGGACACAAACATCACCAAGCCAACTTCAGAGGAAGAAACAGGACCAAAGCTAATGGTGGATGTACATTGTAAATTGATATGCATAAAAGTAACACACTTGAATAGATGTAGCATGATTACTTCAATTCCAATGTTTTCATGGTTGCCCAGCATTGCAAATGAAATAGTGCCTCAAAAGTATTAGGTACTCTCCAACTTCTCTCATAACAAAATATCTGATGCTTGTGTGTAAATTAGAAAAAATTGTCACTACCACAGGAATAGGCCCAACATCAAAGAGTTTCTTTTTCACTTTCCTAATAAAAAGCGACATATACTTGCTAACCCATTTCAACAACAGTAGTAAGCTACGCCAATCCCCTATAGTTAGAAAAAGCTCACATATTTATCTTGTTTGAACAAATAGCTCTTCATAATTGAGTAGTGGACTAAATATTGAATATTTTTTATGCTTTCAGAGTCGGTGACTTGCTCCTCCTGTTGTCTATTTTCTGGGCACATCAGCCTATTGGCATGATAAAGACAGAGTGACTTTGCTTCAGTACATGCCTCTACTTCTAGTCGGTGTAGTCGATTTTCAAAGATAATAAAGAACTACTACTTAGTCTTGTTGTCCTGGAAGCTACTCCCTCTGTTTCAAAATAGATGACTCAACTTTGTACTAATTTAGAACGGTGGGAGTTGGATCATCTATTTTAGAACGGTGGGAGTACAACGATAAAATACAAAGCAAGAGAGAACATATGATATACGCCCATGTCATTGTGAACCAGAATGACAACTAAGTAAATTGGAAATCAATTATAAATCCATCATAAAGCATGCTACATTTGAAGTCAAATGGAATATATAACCTATACAAATGTACATAAAACCATACAAATTTCACTAAAGATGAGCCAAATAACTGAATCTATAGGTCCTATTCTACCCAAAAAAACATAGCATAAGGTGAGGTGAGATCCATATTTAACCAAACTGGAAATATTTCTAAAAGTAAAGGTTTGATTCGAACAAATGAGAACGTATAAAAGTTTTAATCACGCCTTTTCTATGGCTTCTGTTTAGTACTCAAAACCTTGTGTGCATTTATGTACCCAAGGAGTAGAAAAGCACAGTATACATACACCATGTTAAGAATCAGGACCAATAGACTTATACAGAAACTGGGAGCTCAGAAAAAATTATAGCAAGAATATGGTTTGAATAGTAGAGCAAGATAGCTATAGATTTTATTGCACCTGCCGATCTTCTCATAATCCAACCAAGAACTACACTAACTAATTCTATGCTACCCCTTTTCCAAAATATTGTTAATACCTACATCCAGCTCCTATAACCAATACGAAATTGCTGTGCAGACGACAGTACACACACGACATGCAGCCAACACTTATATCAAATGGTGGAGCAGGGCTGCAGCGTGCACCAGATGGTGCAATCTTCAGCATCGTTCAGAAATCGAATGTGTACTATTATGTGTATAGCAAGGTTCTAACTCATATAATGATGGAAAGCACCCACTTGCTGAATTATTTTCAGCAGGCACGGTTATTACTCTCTTCATGCTAACCCACGCCAATGTGCTCTGAAATCATACAGAACTAACAACTCGCCATCACACACAAAAAGAACTACTCTTCTTTTCATAGCATAATCAGATAAAAACAAAGGAGAACACACAGCTTACATTCACAGCCAACCGAAGATTAGCATCTGGCTAACGCCTAATACCAATAATATGATGGGATATTACATGACTGGAAATTATGACCGACAAGTCATCACAAATAATATTGATATGGTATTTCTCAAAAGAGTTAGAAAGATAAAATTAAGCGAGCCCTGATTATAAGTGAGTGTGTGCCAAAGCTTTGTGAGGTTATGCCTGAGCATCAACATGAGAAATGAGTGTGAGCAAGTACCAATAACTTCTGCTTCTTACGATTTCCGAGGCTCGTACTTTAGGTAGTCATCTTGTTTGATTTTGAACATCTGCCAAGAAAAGAAAATCATCATGGTTAGAGCCAAGCCAGTCTCGCTCGCATACTCGCACATATGAGACGTGAAGCAAAGATACCAGCACAAAAAATTTGATACACAATTCTACCAGTAACTTGGCACATATGGAATGCGAAGCAAAGATCCCAGCACAATAGATTCTAACTACTGGGTCTCATTGTCAGAAACTCAATATTCCCATTAACAGACCACAATATTAATTTCTGCACTAACATAACATAGGATGTACCTTCAAATGGTGATTTTAGTCGCATTCTTTTAGATTTTCCTGTATTGACCGGCATATCCCTGAAAGAGTTGAATATCATATTTGCAAATTAGAGATCGGAGCATCAGATTAGCAGCTATATATTGCAAGCATGCATTTTTAACTCTAAAAGAGCTAAAAAAGTGTTTACTTCAAGAAAATACAGCAGGCGAAGAAAAAATGCATATATAAAAGGTGAACAAAAAATGAAAAATCAATCCTAATTACGGTGTGCAGGACCAAATAATTAATATGCCACTCTGGGAAGAAAACTTCAAAACATACCAGCGATTATGTTCACATGGTACAATTGTTTGCCCTGTCATATTCCTCTCATCATTACACAAAAAAGGACTCCCATAGTCTCACATATGTACTCGGGATGCTGCAAGAAGCAACAAACAACCAACAAAAAGATAAATTTGCATATGTACCTATTGAGAGACAACATACACATTTTTTTGGATGATAATTTGAATGTTGTACAAAATTCATGAGAAATTCTCCTCCACCATACAGTGCTCGCTACATTACTTCATTGCACATATACTCTGCACTGGAGCTATTGACTGCAGGAATTAATCTGATCTTAAGGTCGCCAACAACATCAATCAGCCATAACAGACAACACTACAGTGCCCAGTCTTAAAACTCTAAGCTACAAACTGCAACAGAGGACATGAGACAATACGGTATCTGGACCAACAATTGTCATGTGGAAGCAGAGGGATCAAATCATATTTTTTGTCAGATTTTCCAATAAAACCAGTCAAAGGGTGCAAACTTTGTTCCTTTAGGTGGACTGAACAAACATATAACCAAGGCCATTAGCTCATCCA
The DNA here is from genome assembly GCF_002162155.2 of Triticum dicoccoides. Lineage (NCBI taxonomy): Eukaryota > Viridiplantae > Streptophyta > Magnoliopsida > Poales > Poaceae > Triticum > Triticum dicoccoides. The sequence goes on along the minus strand of NC_041383.1, from coordinate 680,332,454 downwards.
TAAATTCTAGAGAGAAGAATAAGCTTACCCTGTACACACATCAGTTCATGAGAATAAAAAAAAGGAGAAGATAGATATACACACATAAACAATGCACTGGTCAATAATGAGATGAAGAAAAAAGCCACAAGAAGACCAAGGAAAGAGAACGTGCAAAACATCATGTTGCTCTCCTCGCCGGGCTGCTACTTCACCCTGTCGTTGGCCTCCTCACCCTCCCCTGCATCTCCCCCCAACGCAACCAAGAGTCATCTCAAGATGGAAGATAAGATGAGATCGGACAGACCAAGACGCCAGCCAAAGCACGCACAAAGTGATCCTCCGTCCGTTCTCTGTCGCCGATGTCGATTACGGCCTCCATTGCGTGGGGGCCTTACCCCTGACTATCCCTTGAGCCCGTGCCACGGCATTCGGCGACCTACTGGGCATCGAGCGCGTGGGGCCGCTCATGGACTCAGACGACGACGCTAGGCTCCCGCCGCCGCGCCCTCTCTTCTTTCCTCTGTCCGATCAGCAGTAGTGGGCACTTACACGGACATGCCAAACGTCATCAGCATGATCCCGCGATGGCCGAGACTGGCCGCATCCGTCGCGACTGGGCTTGCTGCGCCACCGTCGAGCCCCAAAGGAGGCCAGATCAACGTGCCTGAGCCAGCTTGGATTGGCCCCTCCCATGGCAGTTCGCCATGGCTGCCGGCCCTGCTCGCCGGACCCCTTGGTAGGAGACGCGTGGGTGGACAACCGGGCAAGATGTGGGCACGCGCGGGCGGTGCATCGGGATTCAGGAGGAGTATGTGGTCTGCGGCGCGATGGGAGCTCGGGGCGTTGGACAACAATGGGGAGAGGAATGAAGAGGGGCGGGCTTGAGCAGGCGACAAAGTCACCGACGGTGCTCGGGACGGAGCAGCACCCGGCGACAGGCGACCATGCGGCCGGAATTGGGGATCGTCGGTGGGAGGTGGGGTTTGGGATTGACGAGGATATCGAAGAAAACGAAACAATACGTTGACTTATGGATAGCGATGCTGGGACTGCGGGCTCTATTTTCGAAAAGCAAAGGGACTTTTTTTATAAAAACGCTGCGACGGTGAATCCGAAGACTCAATCCGTGCTTTATTATTATTAGGAGAGATATAATGACGCGCAAAACTTTTGGGTGTTCTGAAAAAGAAAACCCGCACAAGTAGAAACAGCTATGGCCGCGATGGCAAGGTGAGGGCATCGGTGATCTGTCCACCAAGTGCTCTCAGACTTAATCCCTATTTAATTTAGACTAGTTTAGTCTGTTGAATAATTATATTACTGAGTATAGTGTGTGCATATGCATCAGTCCATTAATCAAATTATTTAGGGAAGATATATAGTAGGTTAGTTGATCATGTTGTCACACACCAAGATTTCAAGATAGTTGCCCGTTTAAAATCAGGTTCAGTTTTTGATACGTCTCCGTCATATCTACTTTTCCAAACATTTTTGCCCTTGTTTTGGACTCTAACTTGTATGATTTGAATGAAACTAACCCGAACTGACGCTGTTTCCAGCAGAATTGCCATGATGTTGTTTTATGTGCAGAAAACAAAAGTTCTCGGAATGACCTGAAACTCCACGGGATGTCTTATAAAAAATAATAAAAAATCATCGCCAAAGATGAAGACCAGGGGGGCCACACCCTATCCACGAGGGTGGGGGGGCGCCCCCCTCCTGGGCGCGCCCCCCTACCTCGTGCCCCCCTGGAGACCCTCCGACGTCAACTCCAACTCCATATATTGGCTTTCGGGGAGAAAAAAATTAGAGAGAAGAAATCATTGCGTTTTACGATACGGAGCCGCCGCCAAGCCCTAATCTCTCTCGGGAGGGCTGATCTGAAGTCCGTTCGGGGCTCCGGAGAGGGGGATTCGTCGCCGTCATCATCATCAACCATCCTCCTTCACCAATTTCATGATGCTCACCGCCGTGCGTGAGTAATTCCATCGTAGGCTTGCTGGACGGTGATGGGTTGGATGAGATTTATCATGTAATCGAGTTAGTTTTGTTAGGGTTTGATCCCTAGTATCCACTATGTTCTGAGATTGATGTTGCTATGACTTTGCTATGCTTAATGCTTGTCACTAGGGCCCGAGTGCCATGATTTCAGATCTGAACCTATTATGTTTTCATGCATATATGTGAGTTCTTGATCCTATCTTGCAAGTCTATAGTCACCTACTATGTGTTATGATCGGGCAACCCCGAAGTGACAATAATCGGGACCACTCCCGGTGATGACCATAGTTTGAGGAGTTCATGTATTCACTATGTGCTAATGCTTTGTTCCAGTTCTCTATTGAAAGGAGGCCTTAATATCCCTTAGTTTCCAATAGGACCCCGCTGCCACGGGAGGGTAGGACAAAAGATGTCATGCAAGTTCTTTTCCATAAGCTCGTATGACTATATTCGGAATACATGCCTACATTACATTGATGAATTGGAGCTAGTTCTGTGTCACCCTATGTTATGACTGTTACATGACGAACCGCATCCGGCATAATTATCCATCACTAATCCGGTGCTTACGAGTTTTCCATATACTGGTTCTCGCTTATTTACTTTTCAGTTGCTACTGTTACAATCACTACAAAATACCAAAAACATTATTTTTGCTGTCTTTACTTTTGTTACCGTTACCACCACTATGTTATTACTTTGCTACTAAACACTTTGCTGCAGATACTAAGTTTTCAGGTGTGGTTGAATTGACAACTCAGCTGCTAATACTTGAGAATATTCTTTGGCTCCCCTTGTGTCGAATCAATAAATTTGGGTTGAATACTCTACCACTAGTAGAAAAGGGTCAAACGTGAAGCACATTAGTGCCGGTTTGATTTTGGCCCGGTACTAATGGTACCATTAGTGCCGGTTCGAACGGATTTGCATTAATGCCGGTTCGTGTTGAACCTTTAGTACCGGTTCGTGGCACGAACCGGTACTAAAGGGGTGGTGGCAGGCTGGCGTCAGGCCGGGGCCCCACGATCACCTTTAGTACCGGTTCGTGGTACGAACCGGTACTAAAGGTCTAACCTTTAGTACCGGTTCGTGGTACGAACCGGTACTAAAGGTCTAACCTTTAGTACCGGTTCGTGCCATGAACCGGTACTAAAGGGGTCTGACCTATAGTACCGGTTTGTGACACAAACCGGCACTATAGGGCAATTTCCAAACTCTACCCCCCTTGTGTGTCGCCATTTCAGTTCTGAAAAAATCAAAATAAAATGATAAAAACTTCAAAAAATAAAATCCTTCGAGAGGTAGTTATATTACTACATCTACTAGTTAGGAAAATTTGAAAACTACAATTTGGACATGTTTTGCAAAAAGTGTAGGGAAAATGTAAAACGGCTATAACTTTTGCATACGATGTCGGAAAAAAACGTATAATATATCAAAAAATTCAGCACGAAAATCTGCATTCGATGGAGACCGCCTATGGTCTATTTGGAATTTTTTAGAATCCTCAAATTCCAAAAGGAAAAAAAGATATGGTCAAATTTCAGTTTTTTAAAAAAAATTGGTTAAATCTGGTCAAACTACTTATTCAAGAAGTATTAATGTTACTACATGATTATTCAAGAATATTAGTGTTACTAAATAATTATTTCAATTTTTTGAATTTTGGTCAAATATGGTCAAACTATGGTCAAACTGTGGTCAAACTATGGTCAAACTGTGGTCAAACTATGGTCAAACTTATTCAAGAAATATTAGCGTTACTAAATAATTACTGTTTTTTAGAATAATAGTTTCAAACTCAAACGGTGAAATGTGTGACTTCATGCTCAAGCTAAACTCCTGAGGGTTAATAAGATTGACATCCTACTATTGTGAGGAAAACAACAAGTGCAGACTCAAAAACGAAGGAGAATAGAACCCGAAAGTTAAGCGTGCTCGGGCTAGAGTAGTGAGAGGGATGGGTGACCGGTCGGGAAGTTAGATGATCTGGAATGAGTGATCCACACTTGAGCAGTTAAGAGAGGTGATTAGAGAATAAATCATCAAATAATTCAGAAAAACTAAAAATCGAAAAAAAAATCAAATTTTTTTTCCAAAATTTTCAAAAAACAAATTCAAAAAAAAACCTTTAGTACCGGTTGGTAACACCAACCGGTACTAAAGGTCCCCCATACCAGGGCGCGAGCTCACGCCACGTGGTGGCACTTTAGTGCCGGTTCGTGCCGAACCGGTACTAAAGGGGGGGGGCTTTAGTGCCCACACTTTAGTGCTGGTTATGGAACCGGCACTAAAGGCCCTTACGAACCGGTGCTAAAGCTCCGTTTTCTACTAGTGTACCCTCGAAAACTGTTGCGATCCCCTATACTTGTGGGTTATCAAGACCTTTTTCTGGCGCCGTTGCCGGGGAGCATAGCTCTATTCTTTGAGTCACTTGGGATTTATATCTGCTGACACTATGAAGAACTTGAAAGACGCTAAGACAATAATTTATCCCTCAACTACGAGGGAAGGTAAGGAACTGCCATCTAGCTCTGCACTTGATTCACCTTCTGTTATGAGTAAGCTAGCGACACCTAAACCTGCTTCTGCTATTCGTTCCGATATGTCGCATGTTATTGATGATGCCACTTCTGCTATGCATGATACTTATGATGAAACTACTTCTATGCTTGATACTACTGTGCCCCTTGGCAAATTTCTTGATGAACAGATTTCTAGGTCTAGAGAAAGAGAAATTATTGAATCTGAATATGATGATGAGAGTGATGATGAGAATATGCCTGCTATTCCTGAGGGTTATCTTTTTGATGCGGAATCTTCTGCAGCTATTTTTGCCTGCCAGGATAGATACGAACTTAAGAGACTGCTAGTTAAATGGAGTAAAGAATCTCTTAGAGATAGAATGAAACCCGACCCTGCTTTTGCTACTTCACCTATCTGTGTTTTCGATAAGGATTATTATGAATTTTCTGTTGATCCAGATATAATTACTTTGGTTGAATCTGATCCTTTCTATGGCTATGAATCTGAAACTGTTGTGGCACATCTTACTAAGTTAAATGATATAGCTGCCCTGTTTACTAATGATGAGAGATCGCGCTACCTTTATATAGTCAAAATATTTCCGTTCTCATTAAAGGGTGATGCTAAGATATGGTTTAATTCTCTTGATCCTGGTTGTGTGCGTAGTCCCCCGGATATGATTTATTACTTCTCTGCTAAATATTTCCCTGCTCATAAGAAACAAGCTGCTTTGAGGGAAATATACAACTTCGTGCAAATTAAAGAAGAGAGTCTCCCACAAGCTTGGGGGAGGCTTCTCGAGTTACTTGATGCTTTGCCTGATCATCCTCTTAAGAAACCTGAAATACTTGATATCTTTTATAATGGACTAACTGATGCTTCTAGAGATTACCTGGATAGTTGTGCTGGTTCTCTTTTCAGGGAAAGAACAACGGATGAAGCTGAAATTCTATTGAATAATATGTTGACAAATGAAAATAATTGGGCACCTCCCGAGCCACCTCCTGAGCCAGCTCCAGAGCCAATTACTAAGCCTATTCCTAAACCAACTCCAAAAAAGAGAGGTGTTCTATTTCTCAGTCCCGAATATATGCAAGAGGCAAAGAAATCTATGAAAGAAAAAGGTATTAAAGCTGAAGATGTTAAGAATTTACCTCCTATTGAAGAAATACATGGTCTTAATTTACCGCCTGTTGAAGAAGTATATGATCTCAATTCCTTATTCACTGAAGAACCTCCTGATCCCGATATCCCGACACATGTAGTAAAGGTAAATTCTCTCTATAGATATGATAAAGCTGAAGTCCCTCCTACTAAAATTGCTAGTCAGTGCTTGGATGAGTTTGATGACTTTTTGTTTAAGCAAGATGACTCTAATGCTTATTTTGGTAGACAATTAAAATAGAATACCTTTATGATTAAACGCTTGGGTGATTTTATGGCTAATATTAGAGGTGAACTTAAACTTGTTAGCAAACATGCTTCTATGGTTACCACTCAAGTAGAACAAGTACTTAAAGCTCAAAAAGAAGTGCTTGATGAAATGAATTGTAAGAAAAATGATTATGCTGTTAGAGTGGCTACTAGAACTGGTAGAATGACTCAGGAACCTTTCTATCCTGAAGGCCACCCTAAGAGAATCGAGCAAGATTCTCAGAGAAATAATATTGATGTACCTAGTTCTTCTAAAAGAAAGAAAAGGAAAAATGATAGGACTTTGCAAACTTCTAGTGAACCTATTGCTGAACCACCTGAGAATCCAAATGATATCTCTATGTCTGATGCTGAAACACAATCTGGTAATGAACATGAACCTAGTGAAAATATTAATGATGATGTTCATGATGATGCTCAACCTAGTAATGATAATGATGTAGAAGTTGAACCTGCTGTTGATCTTGATAACCCACAATCAAGGAATCAACGTTATGATAAAAGAGACTTCGTTGCTAGGAAACATGGTAAAGAAAGGGAACCATGGGTTCAGAAACCCATGCCTTTTCCTCCGAAACCATCCAAGGAAAAGGATGATGAGGATTTTGAGCGCTTTGCTGAAATGATTAGACCCATCTTTTTGCGTATGCGATTAACCGATGTGCTCAAAACAAATCCTTATGCTAAGTATATGAAGGATATCATTACTAATAAAAGAAATATATCGGAAGCTGAAATTTCCACCATGCTTGCTAATTATACTTTTAAGGGTGGAATACCAAAGAAACTTGGAGATCCAGGAGTACCTACTATACCATGCTCCATTAAGAGAAATTATGTTAAAACTTCTTTATGTGATCTTGGAGCCGGTGTTAGTGTTATGCCTCTCTCTTTATATCGTAGACTTGACTTGAATAAGTTGACACCTACTGAAATATCTTTGCAAATGGGTGATAAATCAACTGCTATACATGTCGGTATTTGTGAGGATGTGCCTGTTGTAGTTGCAAACATTACTATTTTAACGGACTTTGTTATTCTTGATATTCTCGAGGATGATAGTATGTCTATTATTCTTGGAAGACCTTTCCTTAATACTGCAGGGGCTGTTATTGATTGCAACAAAGGCAATGCCACTTTTCATGTTAATGGTAATGAGCACACGGTACACTTTCCGAGGAAACAACCTCAAGTTTATAGCATCAACTCTATTGGAAAAATTCCATCGATTATATTTGGAGGTTTTGAATTTCCTCTCCCTACTGTCAAGAAAAAGTATGATATTCTTATTGTTGGGGATTTTCATATCCCCGTTGAGGTAACTTAGTGTTATTCAAAATTTCTCCGGTTCCGTGTTATTCTGAATGAGTTTGTTAACAAGACTTGATCAACCTTGTTAGTGGGTTCATTTTGATGATCACGAGATGGATGAAACCAGAAGCACAACCTTCTGCACCCTCTTTATATTTTCTGTTATTTACTAGAAATAAAGTAAAATAGTATTTTTTCTGTCTGTCTCCTGACTTATCCGTGCAATATAAAAATATCCCGAAAATAAAAGTCCTCAGAATGCCATGCCAATTTAATATGAGTTTTTCGGGAATATTTAAGGATTTACTGTGCAAAAATTACCGCGGGGGGAGCTGCCACCTGGCCACGAGGGTGGAGGGCGCGCCCTACCCCCCTGGGCGCGCCCCCTACCTCGTGGGCCCATGGTGGCCCTCCTCCACTTATCCCTGCACCCATCTTCTTCCTCTGCCTCATACAAACCCAAAAAACCAACTCAAGCACGAGTTCCAGCCCCTGTTGCTGTGATTTTCGATCTCCTTGCTCAAAGCACCTCTCGCAAAACTGCTTGGGGAGATTGTTCCTTGGTATGTAACTCCCCCATTGGTCCAATTAGTTTTTGTTCTAGTGCTTTATTCATTGCAAATTTGTGTTTCATAGGTGACCATGTTCTTGAGCTTTCATGTCAAATTTATATGGTTCCAAGTAGTTCTAATGCTTGATATAGGCTCTAGGCACTTGTGGGAGTTGTTGCTATCAATTTTATTAAAGTTGGTTCACTTTTATTTGAAGTTACTAAAAATTTCAGATTATTTCAGAAAATAATGAAGAGACTTTTGAGGGGCTCGTCGAGCCGAAGCTCGAAGAAAAAACAAAAGGAAGAAGAGCAGAAGCCCAAATTTAATTTGCCTCGCACCGCGGAGGTCCGGTCGTGTGAATGGCCTTTCGGTGACTTCTTGAGGAGAGCCGAGATTTATGAGGATTTCTATTTATTGATTGAGAATGCTGGCCTCACCGACTTCCTCCGCGACCAACGTCATTAGTATCTCTTACTCACCAATACTTTTGTGCAAAACTTCTACTTTTTCCCTAAGAAATTACCTCCATCAGTAGAGTTTCATTTATATGACGTTGTTAAGGAGATGCCATTAGCTGAATTTTGCGAGGTTTGCAAAATACCCTTTGAGGGCACCTTGGATGAACCACACCATAACGAAGTAGAAGCTTTTATTAACACTATCACTGTGGGAGAAACCAGGAAGGTTTCTGATGCAAGGATCACTAGCATACATTTTCCTGTTCTATGCTACTTTGCCTTATTTGCTAGTCGTTGCTTGATTGGATGCGGGAACTGTGTAAACCTTAGTGTTCCTGATATTATTATTTTGTTCCATGGTTTATACCGCAATAACTCTTTTAGTATGGGTGAAATTGTTGCTAGACGGTTAAGTCTGAACCGTACTAAGGGCCCTATCTTTGGAGGCATTTATGCTTCGCGCCTAGCTGAATATTTTGAAATACCTATTAGGCATGAGGAGAAAGAAGAAACATCGTTGCCCCATGCTTATTTAGATTATAAGAGTATGTTAGCGCATGACTTTCTTGTTAAGAGTCGTGAAGAGGAGCTCAAATATAAATTATACTTTGATAAACATCACCCTGAGACTATTACTTTGCCTGCTCCCTCTTTGTTTAACTTGTCTGCAGGTCCTCACATTGTTCCGTGGGCGGCCGTTCAAGCCTATCGGAATCCTTTACCAGCCCCGGAACCGGAGCCACAAGATGAGCCTCCACGACAGTCTGTTTATTCTTGGGATCCAGAGGTGGTTGCCAGCCAGTGGCAGTCAGAGTCTTCTTCATCGTAGTATGACCCCAGCTTCACCTACGGGTATCTGCCAGGCTATCCCTGGCAATAGACCAACTTAGGCCAAAAGCCTAAGCTTGGGGGAGTACGTATTTCCCACCGACATTACATTCACGTTCACACACCCTCATTGCTAGATGTCGGTGCTCATACTCTTTCACTGTAATATCCATGCTAGTTTATATCATATTATGATTATTTTGAGAAAGTGTTGTCATCCGAGATTTATTATTATGGCTTGCTAGCTGATTATGTTATTGATATGAGTAAACACGAGACCTGAGAATTATTGCAAATGTGGTTAGTTATAATCTTTGCTGAAAACCTGAATGCTGGCTTTACATAGGTACAACAACAAGAGCAAACAGAGTTTGTAAAAGTTTTTCTTTTTCTCTTTCAGTTTGTCAACTGAATTGCTTGAGGACAAGCAAGGGTTTAAACTTGGGGGAGTTGATACGTCTCCGTCGTATCTTCTTTTCCAAACACTTTTGCCCTTGTTTTGGACTCTAACTTGTATGATTTTATTGGAACTAACCCGGACTGACGTTGTTTTCAGCAGAATTGCCATGATGTTGTTTTATGTGCAGAAAACAAAAGTTCTCGGAATGACCTGAAACTCCATGGGATGTCTTATAAAAAATAATAAAAAATCCTCGCCAAAGATGAAGACTAGGGGGCCCACACCCTGTCCACGAGGGTGGGGGGGCGCCCCCCTCCTGGGCGCGCCCCCCTACCTCGTGGGCCCCCTGGAGACCCTCCGACGCCAACTCCAACTCCATATATTGGCTTTCGGGGAGAAAAAAATAGAGAGAAGAAATCATCGCGTTTTACGATACGGAGCCGCTGCCAAGCCCTAATCTCTCTCGGGAGGGCTGATCTGGAGTCCGTTTGGGGCTCCGGAGAGGGGGATTCGTCGCCGTCGTCATCATCAACCATCCTCCATCACCAATTTCATGATGCTCACCGCCGTGCGTGAGTAATTCCATCATAGGCTTGCTGGACGGTGATGGGTTGGATGAGATTTATCATGTAGTCGAGTTAGTTTTGTTAGGGTTTGATCCCTAGTATCCACTATGTTCTGAGATAGATGTTGCTATGACTTTGCTATGCTTAATGCTTGTTAGTAGGGCCCGAGTGCCATGATTTCAGATCTGAACCTATTATGTTTTCATGAATATATGTGAGTTCTTGATCCTATCTTGCAAGTCTATAGTCACCTACTATGTGTTATGATCCGGCAACCCTGAAGTGACAATAATCGGGACCACTCCCGGTAATGACCATAGTTTGAGGAGTTCATGTATTCACTATGTGCTAATGCTTTGTTCCGGTTCTCTATTAAAAGGAGGCCTTAATATCCCTTAGTTTCCAATAGGACCCCGCAGCCACGGGAGGGTAGGACAAAAGATGTCATGCAAGTTCTTTTCCATAAGCACGTATGACTATATTCGGAATACATGCCTACATTACATTGATGAATTGGAGCTAGTTCTGTGTCACCCTATGTTATGACTGTTACATGACGAACCGCATCCGGCATAATTATCCATCACTAATCCGGTGCCTATGAGTTTTCCATATACTGGTTCTCGCTTATTTACTTTTCCGTTGCTACTGTTACAATCACTACAAAATACCAAAAACATTACTTTTGATGTCTTTACTTTTGTTACCGTTACCACCACTATCATATTACTTTGCTACTAAACACTTTGCTGCAGATACTAAGTTTCCAGGTGTGGTTGAATTGACAACTCAACTGCTAATACTTGAGAATATTCTTTGGCTCCCCTTGTGTCGAATCAATAAATTTGGGTTGAATACTCTACCCTCGAAAACTGTTGCGATCCCCTATACTTGTGGGTTATCAGTCTTTTTTTAGCATCTCGACAACCATATAATTTATGTATTGTTTGAATTTATTCATTTTTCTATTACACGAAAAACATGTATTCTAGAAATTTCAGGGCCCCAATTTACATTTCGCACTGGGGCCCCGAATTTCTGGAGACGGCCTGGATGGCCTTCTCCGCTGCTCTCACTTCTGTACCAAAAGCATCAGCAACATGCTCAACCCGCCCCACTTTGGCAGCAATCAGTACGCCCTCACTATTCCTGGCAATCACTCCCCATGCACCATGCTTCTCCCCAGGGTTATGTGCCCCCATCCACATTGAATTTTAGACGAAACTGCTCCATGGACGACACTTCTGCCTGATCATTGCACGATGTGTAAATCAAGCGGCTAGTGCCCTTTTCAGTGTTGGGCATATCCGTCTGGATGTAATCTTCGTGTGTGAATCGTGCAAATTTGGTCGTGTGTATAGCATGACTCAATTTTAAAACATCTGGAGAAGGAGGAGTCTAGCGAAAGTTCAGACTTTGTCTTGGTGTGGAAACTTTGTCAAAGCACTCCTGATACTCACAGGCCATACATACAACTTTAAAAGAAAATGTTCTTGCATCCAGCGGCTTCTCCCCCTCCCGAACCTTGTTACGTTGTGTCCATGGTAGGAACCGGATCCCTACCAGGGCGTGCTCTCAGGTTGTAGCGGTGGAAGGAGGGATGGCGTGGAGGAAGGTGTGGTCGCTGGTGCTGGAGCACCGTCATTGCGTGCACGCGAGGGAGAGGGAGAGCAGGGGCGGCGGCTAGGGTTAGGTCTTCCGGCTCCCTAAGGAGCCGAGCAAATATGGTTGGTTCTTGCTTAATCTCAAAACGGGTCCTTACATGAGTATATATAATCCTCCTAATAAGATAATTGGGCTAAGCCCCCAATAACGATAAGATAAACTGGGCTAAGCCCCTAATATGCCAGTCATAACATCTCTCCCCGCCTGCACAAACAGCTCGTCCCCGAGCTAGAAGGTGGGGAAGCGCTTGCGGAACTCCTCGAGGTGATCAACAGGCGCCAAACACCTCCGCGTCAACTGGGGCGGGCAGGTCGCCGAGCCCGACGGCGGCGGTGTCCTCCTCAGTGTAGTCCACAGCCTCCAGGTAGAAGAGTCATGGGTAGACGTGGCCGGACACGTAAGGCTCATCGCAGTTGAAGCACAAGCCTTGGCGGCGACACTCGAGTTGCTCGGCCGGGTGAGTCAGCGGAACGGGCGCGCCGCGGAAGCCTGAGCAGGGCGACCCTGCGCGGGAACTTCCGGCCAGGGTGGCGGCCCAGCAGCCCGGGGCGGTGACGCCTGCTGGATGGCCACCGCGTGCCGCTCGAACGCGCGTGCGTAGTACATGGCCGTCTGAAGGTCCTGTGGCCCGCGCATCTCCATGTCCACGCGGATGTGGTCTGGTAGGCCACCGACGAAGAGCTCAGCCTGCTGACGAGCCGAAACGTCGGGGACATGGCACGCCAGTGCTTGGAAGCGGTCGGCGAAGTCTTGAGGTGAGGAATGGAAGACGTCCAAGCTCCACCAGACGGCTCCCGCGTATAGGCGGACCGAAGCGCAAGAGGCCCAAATCGCGGAAGCGCTCCCATGGTGGCGTGCCGCCCTTGTCCTATTCGAGGGTGTAGTACCACATCTGCAGGGCTCCTCGAAGATGATACGAGGCGATCTAGGTGCGGTCCGATGCGAGCGTGCGCTGCCCCCTGAAAAATCGGTCGCATTGGTTGAGCCAATTCAGGGGGGCGACGGTGCCGTCGTAGGTTGCGAAATCCAGCTTGGAGAATCTCGGCGATGGGTGGGCGTGGACGACGGGCAGGTGCGCCTCGTTAGCACAGAACAGCGAGGATGACGGGGCCGAGTAGGCGGGCATCAGGGTGCCGCCCTGGAACAGGGGCCCGTCGATGCTAGCGAAGGGCTCAGTGGAGCCTGAGGACCCACCAAACTGCATGGCCGGGTGCGTCGCCGGCGGGGGCAGCACGTGCAGCCTGACCGAGGCCATCGTGTAGACCGGCTCAAGGGACACGGCCAGCCAGGCCGGAAACGGAGACGGTGACGGGGGAAACCGGACCTCGTGGATGGGCACCACCGGGCCCGCCGTCGGGATGCTCGGGGCCGCGGTCGTCGGTGGTGGTGGCTGCAGCTGTTGCGGCTGCTACATGGTGGAGGCGCCGGGGTTCATCGCTGGTGGCGGTTGCCACGGCAGTTACTGCATGGCGGCGGCGACAGGGGT
>NC_041383.1:680236766-680318882 GCF_002162155.2 Triticum dicoccoides | reverse complement strand
GTCCATATGATCTCGCGAGGAACGTGCAGATGCCCGCGACCGCCTGGGTGAGATCCCAGATGGCAGCTGGCATCTCCTCCGGGGTGAGGACAACGTGGATGGGCGCGGCGGAGGTGACCGACACCGGCAAGAGCGGGCCGCTGGCCGTGGTGGCCATCGGGGCGGTCGTCGTGATCGGCAGCGAGAGGGTCGGGGTGGACGGCGGCGAGGACATGATCGCACCGAAGCTATCTGATACCAAATTGGTAGGAACCGGATCCCTACCAGGGCATGCTCTCAGGTTGTAGGGGTGGAAGGAGGGATGTCGTGGAGGAAGGTGTGGTCGCCGGCACTGGGGCGCCGTCGAAGCATGTGCAAGAGGGAGAGGGAGAGCAGGGGCGGTGGCTAGGGTTAGGTCTCCCGGCTCCCTAAGGAAGCCGAGCAAATATGATTGCTTCTTACTTAATCTCAAAACGGGTCCTTACATGAGTATATATAATCCTCCTAATAAGATAGTTGGGCTAAGCCCCTAATAACGATAAGATAAACTGGGCCACAACTAACTGGGCTAAGCTCCTAATATGCCGGTCATAACAGTCCACCACTACCACCACATCATGATAATCTCCATGGTACTGGAATTGGTACTGGAAATTGGTACTGGAATTGCTAGTGGAAATCAGCTTGCTTGTTACTCCTAATTAACTGAAAAAGTTTCAGTTTAATACCTCTAAAACAAAGTACTCCTGCTGCAGTGCTATACTATAGTTGTCCTCCCTAATGAAGAGAAAATTTTTCAGTTCATATTAATTAACCGGAAAAGTTCTAGTTAATTTTAATTATCTAAAAAGTTAATTTTAATTAACTGAAAACTTGCTTAAACCTGAAGAAATTTTAAGCAATCAAGAATTTGAACAAGTACAGTATGAAATACTCCTGTCTACTCCTAGCAAGAAATTTCAGCAAGCAACCCAAGCAAGAAATTTCAGCAAGTACAATTTCAGACTGCCGCACAGACCGCCGGCTATGGGACATTACTATGGGATACTTATGGAAAAAATCTCTCTAACCATCTAGCTTAGTTGCTCTTACACATGTTAAATTCAATTAAATATTGGCAGCAAGCACTACTCCAAGCACTACAAAAAATACACTTCCGTGAAGATACGTGTTTGTCACAGTAGGTCACGTTTTCTGTCATGCATGTATATCCATGATGATTTTATGACAGAATCAAGATAGTCATACATGTGCTGTCGTAGAAGTGTTCCATGACATTACCAAAATTATCATCACTGAAGTGTCCACTTCCATGACGATAAATGGCGCGTCATGAAAGTGCTTTCGTCAAGGGTGACCGACACATGGCATCCATCGTAACGGCTCGCCGTTAAGCTATTGGGTCCGGTTTTGGACCCGGTAACCCGTTAACAGCCCTGACCAATGAGGATTTTCCACGCGTAAAATTCTCATTGGCCGTAGGAAACACGTGTTAGCTCACCGTTGGGACAGATGTCATCCACTCATTGGATAGGAGGCGCCTATGATAGGTCGACACGTGGCACGGCCCAACAGTGGCCCATTGCAGTGAAAAAGGCCGGCCCAGTAAAAATTAGCAGGCCGGCCCCTATAAGGTCTACTTGTGTCAGGTCCATTTAAGCCCACGACCCATACGAGATGTGCCAATTCGGCCCATCAACGACCCGTTAAAGATTTGACACCATTGCAGCCCATCATCAGTTCGAGCCTGTTAACAGCCCGCTATATATTTGGGCTCAATATCGGCCCGACGTGATTTCGGCCTTTTCGCGACCCATTTAAGTGTTGGACTAATTTTCGGCCCGGTGTGTCTATCAGCCTGTTGACGGCCCATAAATGAGTTGGGCCATTTGTAGTCGGACCTGAGTTTTGGCCTTTTAGCGACCCATTTAAGTGTTGGGCCAATTCTCGGCCCAATGTGTCTTTCAGCCTGTTGACGGCCCATAAATGAGTTGGACCATTTGTAGTCGGACCTGAGTTTTTGCCTTCGAACAGATTAATCATGAGTTACTGCCATATTACCTGGCCTGGATTTATTGGAAAGAAACAATGGGGTTGCCTTGCTATTTTCAGAGTTTGTCTTCTTATCTTCAGCAGCCTGCACCAAATTAACACACTAGCATTGCTATCATTGGCCAGGTCAGATAATAGAAAAGCAACATTGACACAACGAACGTTTGGACAACTAGCCTACACCAAATTAACACAATATGGCACAACTATCATCAGCCAGGTAAGGTAATACGAAAGCAACATTGACACAATGAATGAATGGGCAACCAGAGCAGCACTACAATTCAGTAATGTGCATGATATGAGATAGTACACTCATGCAGCTTAGTATGCAAAACAACCAGGTAGTTTTCCTTACAAAAATCAACATTGGCGCCTTTAACATTTTGCTACATCTAATTTTAGATCAGATAAAGGTTGGATTCACGCCGATTAACAAAATACATGCTGATGTAAAAATATAGTGATATATATAACAGGTACTTACATCAGCATTGGAGCACAGAGAATTCCCGCAAGATACTTTCCTCGAATACGATCCCAGTACAGAAAGTCTTCTATCATTTAACCTTATTTTCTAAAAGAGAGATGAGTGATAAACATGTAGAAAATATAATCAGAATGCTATAAAATGTCATGATGCAAGGATATGCACACGCTTCTTAGAATGGAGCTGACATTCTTTTGCTAGACTGGAGCGGACTAGTTCTTTGGCCATTGGAATCTGCTTATTATCAGTGGAAGTTGGGTTTCTCTGTGCTGGAGCAATATCTATGAAAACTGGAGTTGGTTTATTATCTCCTGGCGTTTGGATCTTTTGCAAAGACCTGGTTTGTGACCCTTCATATTCTAACATAGCCGTCTTCCCCTTGCATGCCTTATATAGAAGAATGGTGCTTCAATTATAAAACAGGCTAGAGCAGAGATGGAATAGGTACTGAAGAATAGAAAGGCATGGCATATTGACATGTATTCCCTCCATCCGGAAATAAATAGATGGGTCTAGGCGTATTTCAGTTCTAGATACATCCAGTTTTATCCATTTCTGCGACATGTAATCCGAACGGAGGGAGTATGATGTAAGAGCTAGGGATACGACAGGACAACAGTGTAAAAAAATACTACTTGAATGTAAAACTATATGCTAGCGAAATACATACAGAAAAACACTAAGGCAACATATGCGTGTATGATTGGGAAACTAAGATGGCATTGCAAGAGACCACTAGAACAACACTTCAATGTAAAAAAAGAACATGGTATGGTAGACAGATGAAGTACATACTGATAAATAACAATGCATAAGATATTCAGAAGCATGATGTCCAAACTAAGAAGATGACATTATGATAGAGTAGAATGACAGTACTTGAATTTGAAAATATGTTATCATGAATGGAATAGCACTGGTGCGCGTCGGTCCTAAACAAATGGTTTTTAACCCCTTTCCGCGAAGGCATCTGGAACCGTCGCCAAGTGAGTGTGGGTGATAGGAGGGGTCCTTCCCACACGACCCAGAAACCATCGGGGATATGCCCTCCTAGCACACACGTTCGGCAAAATGAGGTCGTGTGCGACCGGCGAGCGCTCAAATACGGAAATACGTACAGTAGAGCTAAAAAATACAATTATACGGCGAAATTGTTTTCGGCCGCAAGTACATCCCACACAGTCAGTCCCCGCTAAACGTTTCCGTTCGTATGTACATCCCACACAGTCGCTCCAAGGAAAACGTTTCTGTTCACAGGTACATCACACACATTTTTTCCCGTTAAATCGTTTGTGATAGCGTTGCCATTGGACACGATATTAATAATTTTATCGTTTACGTTATTGAATGCATCACACACGTTGCGTAGAAAGAAACTGTGTGGCAAAGGCTGTCCATCACACACACTTTTTATGCGACGCGCAAGGTGGCCTAACGCAAACAGTTTTCAAGAGAAAGTCCTGTGTGCAGTGGAGATTGATCGCACACGTAGTGGATCCTAGAAAGGTTTCTGATCTCCATGTATATCGCAGACGTTTCGCTTTCACGAACCGTGTGCATTGTAATCCCTATTTAATCCATAGTTAATCCATAATTAGTCCAATTAATCCCTAATTTAAAAATCACATGTTATGAATTTGGAAGTAGGCAATCACTTATTTCATATCCAACCATGTTTATTACAAATATAGGTTCAACCATGAATCCATAATTCAATGCATAGGTACATATACTGAAGAACTATAGAAGCACCAAGTAAAGAATGATGAACCACAGTTGTACTAAAGACTGTAAAGAGATAGGAAAAAGACATTCTGGTTGCTGGAGAAGGTGAAGTGAGATGCCCATATTGTGCCCTCCTCCATGCGTAAGGCGCGCACGACTCTAGGCCAACCCCTTGTGCTGGCTGCCCGTCCATCCTTCACCATCTTCATTAGGTCTTCTCGATGCTCATTGTAGTCTAGATGAAATACTTTAACCTCCATTACGTGTCCACCAATCATGTACTTTGCGAGGTAATCTTGAGTGAACTGCTTCGGGGACCACTGGGAACGAAAAAGATTCAGACATTGTTGTCTAACAACTCATTATGAGTAGTAAAAAGAGAAGGCTGCAGAGTTTGTAATTACCATCCTACAGCTCACTGTTGTGTTGGATAGAGCATAAACAAATAATTTGCTTGCCACCATTCGTATCTTTTTGCTAATAATCCTTATCAGTTTCCTCACTTGATGCTTGTTCATCAATATCTCATTGCCCCATACGCAAAAAGGGTCGATGCATGGATCCTTGCCAAGGGCATATGTACCTACAAGCAACAAGTCAATATTAGAAGCTAACTAGTGTCCAGGCCTGGATCTATATGCACTACATTATGGAACGACAGGGGAGTACAAGCCGAGGGATGAAGATAACCTCAGCGGAAAATGGTGGCCACTCCCGTTGTTGTCCTGCATAAGCAGTGGAAAGGCATGATAAGTACAACAATCTTAACATCAAACAAATATAGCAAAGGTAAACAACATCATCTCCAAATGATAGCTTGAATGTGTTGGTTTCAGCATGTTGTTAAAGCAGATACAAAATGGAAGGCAATGTTAACAACAGCAGGCTTAACAGCCATCAAATATTGCAATTCAAACTGGTATTGTTGAAAATGAATAGAACGTAGGTAATGCTTAAACATCACACTGGATAAATGTGTAAAACTGAAAATAAAGGGCATGTGTTAACTACACCAGGAATAACTGGAACCAAATATGGCCGTTGAAACTGGTATTGATGTAGTCGAGCAGCACCGTTTCGACTTGCACATAATGAACCACACATTGTGAATGACTGAAATAAACAAGGCATAAATGACTAGTATAACAACCAAATATAGCCATTGAAAACTGGACAGAGTCTCACTGCAACCAACCTAACAAGCAAATACAGATAAACACGACATATGCTTGAAAACTGGACAAATGCTCACTGTAACCAACCTAATAAGCAGATAAAGATAAACGAGGCATCTTCTTGATAACTAGAGAAATGCTAAAAAAGCAACCTAACAACCAAATACAGATAAACAAGGCATCTGCTTGATAACTGGACAAATGCTAAAAAAAGCAACCTATCAACCAAATACAGATAAACAAGGCATCTGCTTAATAACTGGACAAATACTCACTGCAACCAAACTAAGAACCAAATACAGATAAACAAGGCATCTGCTCGATAACTGAAAAAATGCTCACTCCAACCAACCTAACAACCAAATACAGATAAACAAGGCATCTACTCACTATAAATAACCAAATATAGCCATTCGTGAAACTAAAGTGGACAATTCATACTTAAACATCACATAGACCTATTGAACAATACATTTTTGCATAACTGAAATAATTAAACACGTCACAGTTAAAGGACCGCACTGCAAATGCTACTACAACAAAGGGTATGAGTTGGCAAGCTAGAAAAGGTAATATTTGCTGATAGAATGTTGCCTCACATTTCATGGACGGGATCCTTCTAGTTGGAAGAGCACAGACCCATGGTGCGCTCTCTGATGTCACAGATGGGCTGTTTCACCTTGGAAGAACCTTCATGGGTGCCCTTCCCGTGGTCGTGCTCGTGGTTGATGAGATCTGACTTGGCAATTGAGGATCCCAAGCCGCCGCCATAGAACGTGTCCTTCAGAAGTGACAAAATGAGCTCGATGACGTATAAAGCTCGCAAATCCTTGACTGCTTGGTGGAGGAGATCAGCCGCAGGGCCGTCGAAGAGATCGACGACTGTTGAACCAAAGGGGTTGGGGACGGACCACTTAACCTGTGACATGGCCCGCGTGAAGCCGTCGGTGTGGACGAGCTTGATGTCATAGCCAGCTTTCCCGAGATACAGTAATACGCTAGCCTGCTGACATGAAGCCTTCGGCATGGCAACGTAGTCAACGTCTTCGCCGGCTTCCGCGACGACGTGTTTCTCCGGGATCGACAGATCGGGGCGAATGGCGGCCACCTCGCCAACGTCCATCGGAGAGGCCATGATAAACCTCTTCTTGGCCAAACGCTCGTCGGGCTCCCCGGGATACATGGTCGAGATTAGGCTACGACATTCTGGAGCAGGGGATGTGGATCTGGCAGGGAGGGACACTGCAGGCCTCATCTAAAAACTCAGGGGAGTGGGGCGATGGTATGGGAATCGCTAGATAACCTGAACTTTATTATATAAGCTAGGAGAAACAGGCAGACTGGCAGGGTTGGCGGCGGCGCCGGCGGCGGCCACGAGCTAGGGTTCAAAGGGAGGGAGGGGGCGGGTGGGGGACTATGGAGGGGGGCTGGTGTTTGATGATACGCCGCGGCTACTGAAAATTTTAGTAATGGTGGGTGGAGATGGTGGTGGACGAGGGAGGGCGATGGTTCAAATGCCTCATTTGCTAAAATTTTACTATAAGGTCGGTGCTGGAGGAGTGTGGGTGACGGTTGAAGTACGGTGGCTACTAAAATTTGGGTAAAGGAATTGATGAGGGGCGGGAGTGCCCAAGATCATGCACAGTCCAATAACAATATGCGTGTGTGATAAGAAGGAAAAGTGGCGCGGATTCGCCGATTTTTGAAACGCTCAAGGCAGGTAGTTTGTTTTTTTTATATTTCTAGGTAGCTGGTCTATCGCACATGGTTCATCCTAATTTCCAAATAAACTTACCCACCTTTAGCTTCCATAGGTGGTGGTTTTACAGCGCACTTGCATCGCACACGGTTAAGCCAGTACCTCCACCCTTTGCTCGCGCTTGCGCGGCCATGGTGATTTCAGCGCACTTGCATCGCACATGGTTGAGCCAGTACCTCCACCTTAATTTGCTCGGGCTTGCGCGGTCGTGGTGATTCACGTCGCACTTGTATCGCACACGGTTTAGGTATTATACCCCCTGTCTGCATAGGATCATCAGAGTCTTTGCAGCAAAATATAACGTTAGGGAGGGTCAAAAGACAGCCACACCAGCATGTGGCGCAAATATATATGAGTGAAAAGGGTGGTATGTGATGTTCAAAATTCCAATGCACAACTTTGACCCCGCGGGCCCACGGTTGGGCGCGTCATTGAAGATCGATGAGAGGGGCCAAAAGTCAAGAACCACCTGGAAGTGGCCAAATATATGTACGATTATTGGGGATGTTTAAAACTTTGAGTACACACTGCATAACTTTGGTGGCACCTGCCTCGCAAACCTGAAAGCACCCTAACAACCACCTAGCTAGGATATATATAATGACATAATGTCGTACCTAGCTAGGATGCTTGGCCCACCACCTCCCACTTTGTGTCAGCGGCGTGGATGCACGTAATGATTGATACTTTGGTCATACATGCATGTCAACATGACCTACCATAAGACGGACCAATGAATCTTTCGTTTGGTCAAATGATAGTTGTTGCTGTCGATAAACCGCTTGGACCAATAGATTGAACCATCATAAACATCGCACAAGAGGGACCACAAAACCAACACCTCTTGCATGCGGCCCAAAATGATGTACGTTGGGAAGGGGTGATGTGTGTTTTCAATAAAGAATAATGTACAATTTAGATGTGGTGCCTACCTCTCGATACAGACAACAACCATGAAGGAAAGTTAGTTAAGGACGAGATACGTATGCAGGGTTTGATGTAGGTCGAACCCAGCAATCCGAGCATCTGGGAGGGAATCCTGACAACGCATGAGCTCGAGTTTTGGTTGACCGACATTTAACGGTGACCGGCCCTAACATGAACTAGGAGGAATCCATTCATGGCAAACACACACCCCTCATTATCGGTCAAAGGGATGATATATATACACTCGGGGAGCCCACATATATCCGTGTCATCACAAAAAACTGCACAAGGGAGATGTGGTCGATCAGAAGACCCCTTATACACTGCATGTGGCCCGAAAATATGTATGGGTACGATGGTGTATGATGTGTTTAAATCCCAAATGCACAACTTCGATGGGCCACGCCCAGTACATTACAAACCGAACACCGTACCCGACTCCAAGCCTGGTTCAATACCTATGATGTCAGTTTCCCAACTTCGAGGCGGCAGCGGGGGGGGGGGGTCGTCCCACGCATGCGCTCAAACTTTATTTTGTGTAGCATGGGACACATCTATATATATCTATACATCTATACATCTATACACATATATAGTGTGCAAATGACTATGAAAGTTACTCGTTGGATGAAGCCAATCCGACAGTACAGAGATGGCAAATCCGAGCACTACTGGCCGTTGGATATCATCTACATTCCATCAGATTCTGCCACATGTACAATCTAGAAGACTCCATGGTTGAACTTAAGCATAATGCACAAACCTCTAAACACAAACACTTCTCCTTTGTTCTCTAGAATCTTCCATATCTTAATTGCCCAAAACTTTTTTTTCTAAATGAATTGTCCCTATTTGTTTTTACCTTTACAATGCACAATTCCATGAATCTTAAAATAGTTTTTTTACAAAACTAATTGATTTTAGATGAGATGAACTATAAGAATTAAACGAACATCTACATCATGCATATCTGGGAGAAGAGGCGGGAAACCGATGAGAGGAGTGGCGAGAAACGGTAGCCTGTTTTGAGTGGAAACCTAGTAGAGAAGGAAGCGTGAGCTACACGATGCATGCGCACCGTGCTTACCCATGTACTGCATGTGCTGTCAAAAGGGCTCAGGGTTGCCGTTCGATCTGGGAGCATCCAATTGTGCACACGTACAATCCGCGGGGTTTGGTTCTGACCAGTCAGAACGCAGGACTCAGATCGTGCGCGCAGCAGGGGGGGGTATCATACGGAAACCAACATTCGGTGGAAACCGGTGAAAACCACAAGAAAAAGATGTTTTGAAGTTTAAAAAAAATCAAAAAATGCGGGATGTTAAGACGATGATGTTTTATTGGCACACAAAATTTCAAGTTGAAACACATTAAGAGATGTGAGCTATGAAAAAGACAAAATCAGTGTTGAATAGTGCCGAATAGTAATGTCACTATTCAGGGTGGAATTTGTCTTTTTCATAGCTCACATCTCGTAATGTTTTTCAACTTGAAATTTTGTGTCACAATAAAACATCACCTTCTTAACATCCCACATTTTTTTTCAGTTTTTTATGAAACTTTAAAATATGGTTTGAATATCGGCTTTCGTGAGTGAATCGCGTGCTATTTGAAAACATTTCGTGAGAAGAATCTTGGTTTTTAAATCCCCGTAAATCCAAAACTAAGCTGAAAATCGTGAAACCTGCCATGGTGTCACGACATCGCACTTATATGTCGAGGAATTTTTTCGGTCATTGTGGTGCAAGTTTTATTACAAGCCTCTTACAAACCGGAGCTTCTCTCAAAGAAGCCTCGTGGTTCCGATAGGGAAACATGTCCCCCTTGTGGGCGAAACGTAATCACTGCCTCTTTTCACCTTGTATTTTCTTCTACGGGCAACATGGAACGACAGGATATCCGTGCTGAAATTTAAACTTATTCAAGGTTCGTTTGACCTTTTTATACACTAATTGAGTTTCATAGGCATTTAATGTCCATAATTCAAATCTGAACTACAAATACATGCTCTAGTTCACCAAAATGGCTGGAAAAATTATACATCTGTCCTTGGGTGCATGTTTAGGTCCCATGCTAGGAATGGGAATGAATTACAACCGTACTGGTGTCATGGCTCGTACTCAAACATTTCGAATCTCGGTTTCTAAGTCCCCATAAATCCTAAACTCACCAGAAAGTCATCAAAGGTGGCATGGTGTCACGTCATGGCACATATATTTCGTGGTAAAAACATTGTCCAATTTGGGTCAAGCTTTATTACAAACCTCTTACAAAAACTGGAGCTTCTCTCAAAGAAGCCTCGTGGTTCTGATAGGGAAACGTGTTCCCCTTGTGGGCGAAACGTAATCACTGCCTCTTTTCGCCTTGTATTTTCTTCCACAGGCAACATGGAACCACAGGATATCCGTGCTGAAATTTAAACTTATTCAGGGTTCGTTTGGCCTTTTTATACACTAATTGAGTTTTCTAGGCATTTAATGTCCATAATTCAAATCTAAACTAGAAATACATGCTCCAGTTCACCAAAATGGCTAGAAAAATTATACATGTGTCCTTGGGTGCATGTTTAGGTCTCATGCCAGGAATGGGAACGAATTACAACCGTACTGGTGTCCTGGCGCTTCCTCAAACATTTCGAATCTCGGCTTTTAAGTCCCCATAAATCCTAAACTCACCAGAAAGTCATCAAAGGTGGCAACGTGTCATGTCATGCCACATATATGTCGTGGTAAAAACATTGCCAATTTGGGCCAAGCTTTATTACAAACCTCTTACAAACTGGAGCATGTCGCAAGAACCTCTTACAAACCTCTTACAAACCTCTTACAAGGCCTAGCCACAAACATTGCGAATCTCGGTTTTTAAATGTCTGTAAATCCAAAACTCACCAGGAAATCATGAAACTTGGTATGGTATCACTACATGGTATATATTATTGTCCAATTTGGGTGAAGCTATATTACAAGCCTTTTACAAACCGAAGCCTGTCGCAACCCTCGTGGTTCCGGCAGGGAAACATGCCCTCTTGTGGGCGAAACGATAATTGATGCCTCTTCTCGCCTTGAACTTTGTTTTCTACAGGCAACATAGAATAACAGGAGTGTGGGCTGAAATTTGAAACTGTTCAGGGTTCATTTGGCCATTGTATATATATTACTAATTACTAAGTTTTCTATGCATTTAATGTAGTCCATAATTCAAATTTGAACTACAACCACATGCTCCAGTGAAGCAAAATGGGTGGGAAATCATACATGTGTCATTGGGTGCATGTTTAGGTCTCGTTTATGAGAATGAATTACAAACTTGTCGTTGTCCTGAAACAATGAGAATCTCAGTTTTTAAATCGCAGTAAATAAAAAAGTCACCCAAAAAACATGAAACTTGGCATGGTTTCATGACATGGCACATATATGCCGTGGTAACAAAAATCGCCCAGTTTGAGAAGAGGCGCACACATTAGTATCCAATGAAGTCCTTTTTGAAAAAAAACTGACAGTTAATATCGCAAACGGTTGTATTATATTTACCATGTAGAAATTTAACCATACTCGGTAGCGTGCGTGCAGATGTTTGATTAGACGAGACGAGCACGAGAAGTCCGCCGTGCAGCTTCGACGGGACGCGTGCGAGCAGTCCGCCGTGCAGTCTCGACGGGACGCGTGCATCTTGTCCACCTCGCACGCTCGACGGGACACATGCGAGCAGCAAGGCCCGCCCATGCTCACCGGGAAGCGAGTTCTTTGACCTCCATGCACCAGCCGCCGCCCGCCTCGCTCACAACTTCTCCATTAATGGGTTAATTAAAACACCTGGACGGAGGGTGTGTGCTTGTGATCCCATGGCAGCATTTGCTTTGTTCGTGTTTTCAACTAGTATTCTGCCCTAATTTAAATTGTCACATAGGGCAACGGATAATATGACCACAAATAAAATGGCAATGGATAATACGATGACAAATTTACAATGGTGCACATAATAATTGTCTTACATATTCCGGATAATTTAAAATGCCACATGTGGAAAATCCCGGAAGACATAGGGGCAAGAGAAGAAGGAAATTGCAGACAACGATCTGGGTCGCTACTGTCTCTACTCGTCGATGGATCGCCGGGCGACGAAATCCTCCAGCTCCTTCTTCAATTCCTCACGACTTTGCTTGAAAGCAACAACGGATTCCTCCACCTCCTACTCGCGCTCGATCCGGAGCTTCCTCAAGCCACCCATCAGTTCGTCGACGACCTCTTTTAGCGTCATCTCCAAGGCACTGCTCTTCTCATGCAACATCTTCCATTTGGCGGCCTCCTCCTCCTTCTCGGCGACCAACTTGAGGAGCTTCGCATTGTCATCCATGAGTTGCTCGACGAGGCCGGTCGCCTTGTCAACCGAGGCATCGCTGATCTTGAGCAGCTTCATCAAGCCGTCGACCAGCTGCTGCTGCGTAGTGATGCCAGCGAGAATGTCGTCGTCACCGGCGAAGGACTTCAGGAACGCCGGCTCGTCGTGATGGCCGACGTCGCGGATGCGCTTGTGAGAGCCCTCGCGTGCCCGTGAGAGCTCGTTCGAGGGCTCCGCGATGCGCCCAGAGATCTCTGTTGCGGCTGAGGCTTCACGGCGGGACCTCTCTAGTGCTTCCGCGGCCTTGGTCTTTGCTGCCTGGTTATATGTCCACCCAAAACTCCTCCTACCGGTCATGGCGGAACGACTTGACAGAGAAAACCAGTTTTGTGGGTGATGAGGAGAGGAACTGTGAAGTAATTTTTGAGTGGGTAGTTTTTATAGCCCGGTGCTAAGTGTGAAGACATATTAGGTTGAGAGGTGTGAACTGATTTGCAATTACTTATTGCATTGTAATCAGCAATGTGACGAGAAAGAAGGTCAAAATTTATTGATGGCAGAAGGTTGACCACGTGGTTGCTCGCTGTTGAGGCGGCCGCGGCGCGCTCCGCTCTGGCGTCCCTGCGCACGCTCTGCTCGCCGTTGAGGCAAAGTTACAATGGCAACTGTTAATAATTCTTAATAATTGTCTTACATATTCAGGATAATTTAAAATGCCAAATGCGGCAAGGCCCAGAACACTCACGACCTACATATGCATACAATTATAATAAAATATAAGCTAAAAGGCTGAGCTGGCGGCCTTCCGGCGATGGTCTTCTCAGACTCCATGATCAGCATAGCACCCTTGCGGCCGTTCACTCCGACTGTCCCGACCCGCCTCCACCTACGGAGCTGTTGGCGCTGATGTGAGGCTCTTGGGGCTGCTAGGCCTCTTCCAGAAGAGCTTGACAGCGTGCAATCGCGTGCATGACAACTCCGCGGAACCGCTCCATTTCCATGTCTCTAGCCTGGTAGCAAATTCCGTCGATCACATGCATCCTCAAGATATCACGTTGGCGATGTTCTACTTCGTCGGGGGCGTCACCTCCGCCAAGGATGCGCTCGAGCCTGGCCAGCACATCGTCGGGATCAAGGTTGACACGGCCGCCGCGGGCAATGATCAAGCCGCGGGCTGCCTTTGTCTTGACTGAATCGCAGAGGTCATGTGCCCATGCCTTGCGGGGCATCAGGCTCTCGATGAGCACTGGTGACGGCGGTTCTTCAGGTGGGTTGTCGATCATGCGGCCGAGCAGCTTGATACGTCTCCAACGTATCTACTTTTCCAAACACTTTTGCCCTTGTTTTGGACTCTAACTTGCATGATTTGAATGAAACTAACCCGGACTGACGCTGTTTTCAGCAAAGCTGCCATGATGTTGTTTTATGTGTAGAAAAGAAAAGTTCTCGCAATGTCCTGGAAATCCACGGAGGCACTTTTCAGAATTAATAAGAATTTTCGGCGAAAGAATCAAGGCCAGGGGGCCCATGGCCTGTCCAGGAGACAGGGGGCGCCCCCCCAGGGCGCGCCCTCCTATCTCGTGGGCCCCCTGGACACCTCCCGACCTCAACTCCAACTCCATATATACCGTCTCGGGGATAAAAAAATCAGAGAGAAAGTTTCATCGCGTTTCATGACACGGAGCCGCCGCCAAGCCCTAATCTCTCTCGGGAGGGCTGATCTGGAGTCCTTTCGGGGCTCCGGAGAGGGGGATTCGTCGCCGTCGTCATCATCAACCATCCTCCATCACCAATTTCATGATGCTCACTGCCGTGCGTGAGTAATTCCATCATAGGCTTGCTGGACGGTGATGGGTTGGATGAGATTTACCATGCAATCAAGTTAGTTTTGTTAGGGTTTGATCCCTAGTATCCACTATGTTCTGAGATTGATGTTGCTATGACTTTGCTATGCTTAATGCTCGTCACTAGGGCCCGAGTGCCATGATTTCAGATCTGAACCTATTATGTTTTCATGAATATATGTGTGTTCTTGATCCTATCTTGCAAGTCTATAGTCACCTATTATGTGTTGTGATCCGACAACCCCGAAGTGACAATAATCGGGATACTTCTCGGTGATGACCGTAGTTTGAGGAGTTCATGTATTCACTATGTGCTAATGCTTTGTTCCGGTTCTCTATTAAAAGGAGGCCTTAATATCCCTTAGTTTCCGTAAGGACCCTGCTGAACACGGGAGGGTAGGACAAAAGATGTCGTGCAAGTTCTTTTCCATTAGCACGTATGACTATTTACGGAATACATGCCTACATTACATTGATGAATTGGAGCTAGTTCTATATCACCCTCTGTTATAGCTATTACATGAGGAATCACATCCGGCATAATTATCCATCACTGATCCATTGCCTACGAGCTTTTCACATATTGTTCTTCGCCTATTTACTTTTCCGTTGCTATCGTTACAACTACTATAAAAACCCAAAAACATTTTTCTTTACTTTTGCTACTGCTACTATTATTATCATACCACTTTTGCTACTAAACACTTTGCTGCAGATACTAAGTTATCCAGGTGTGGTTGAATTGACAATTCAACTGCTAATACTCAAGAATATTCTTTGGCTCCCCTTGTGTCGAATCAATAAATTTGGGTTGAATACTCTACCCTCGAAAGCTGTTGTGATCCCCTATACTTGTGGGTTATCACAACTCTGGATCTTTTGCATGGTGGATGGCAAACTGCTCATCACACCTCCTCTGCAATATGTCGATTGTGCCCCCAAGGATTGTGACGCAGATATCACTGCCGATGGGCCATGGTGCCTGCACCGGCCGATGAAGATCTTGCTCCCCGACCTGCTCCGGCTCGTTCTCCTCGCCGAAGATGTAACGCAGGTAGGCGTCGGGTCGAAGCTTTGGTCGTTGCTTGGCATGCTTGGAATAGCTAATGGTAGATGGGTGAGGACTAGATCTTCGCAGAGTGTCGTGGCGGTGCGTTGCCGCTTGGGTTATATGCAGCAAGCCGTTAGCTGGTGGTGGGAAACCGGTGAGGGAATAGGCGTGGATTTTACAGTTCACCCATATGGAGCACGGGAAGCATTCGCTGGAGCGCAGGAAGCATTCACTGGAGCGCGGGAAGACTAAGTGGAGCACACACACAACCCAAATACCGTAGCCGGTGCCACGTGTTATTTATCACACAAGTGTCAACATAAGGAAATGCATGTGTAACTTACTAATCATCGCACGCGAGTACTCGCAGACGCATCGTGTGCGATACTCGTAGCCACCGCAAGCAACTAGTTTGCATTTTTCAATTTTTTTTGTAGACACAGAATCGCACACGAACTAACTGTATTAACCGTCTGTGTTGTAAATTCTCATCGTAAACAATTCATCCGAGTCGGTTGTTTTCCACGTATCACACACATCTTGTTAAGTTGAACCGTTTCTGTTGCGTTCGCTAATCAAAAGCAGTTCGTCTGAGTGAACCGTATGCCCTATATCACACACACCTTGATGTGGCTAACCGTTTATGTTGCACTCCCTAATAGCAAACGGTTCATCGGAGTGAACTGTATGCCGTATATCGCACGCACATTGATATGGCTGCCCGTTTCTGTTATTCTACCTCATCGCAAACAGTTCGAACGGGTTAACCATGTGGCCCATCAGAGCAAGGACCTTGTGGGGTGAATAGGATTCATCATCTTTCTGCAAGTCTTGTGAAGAATTGCCTTTACATGTTCCATCATATTGGGTATCATTGACGTCAAGTTTGTTGGCTGTTACATTGCTCCGTGAGGTTCTTATGGATAAATCAGTGTGTGCAATTATATCTGACATGCATGGAAGGCAACTAGTAGTTAGATTTATGTAATGAGTGCCTGTAGGAGACGACATAAATAGTAGGACTAGGGTTAACTAGCAGCAACAGGTCTCAAAAACTAAAGGGAGAACACAGATGAAAGCTACAGAATATGTATCATTTGTACTCGAGATTAACTAGATGGCACACAAAAGTATTAAAGAACAACATAGGTAATACTAGAAGTGGTATAATAATATAATCACCAGCCTATGGGATAGCATTGGCTGATGGATGATAACTATGGAACAACGTTACCTAAAGAACAAGTCTCTTAGCTGAACTATGGAACAACATTAACTCCTGAACAAGACCCGTAAGAGATCAACATGAATATACAGTGAAATGTGATAATCTATTTTCCATGCTTAGATGAATAACAAAGCCATAAATGTTGCACACAAGTAAGATGAGGGTACAACCTATCTGTCCGCCATCCATAGGAGTGAGCATCATGTGCTGACTTGTCGATGGCCCTGCAGTTGTTGTGGTTGTCCATGTAGGGTATGCGCATTCGATGCAGGGAACTGTTGAGTGGGGACTATAGCTCCCTTCTGGTGTATGCTTCCCTTGTTGGAGCAGCTGCGGTGAGTCGGAAGACGGTGTGGCTCAAGATGCAGAAAACACATAATGTTAAGAACGACACATCTCTTTGATCTGGAGAAATACCCTAAGAGATCAACAGGAAGGTACGAGAGTGGTCACACGTCTGTTGACTGAAGACTAAATTGGGGTCACACGATTTTATTTTATTTTGGTATTGTCTGATCTACGCCGGATGGCTTGATGGCCGTCTTGTGCCTCCCGGCTGACATTGTTCGGAATCTTCCTCGAAGAGCCAGCGACCACCGGCAGAGCAGCCTGCCTCCACCGTCTGTGGCCTCGACCAAAACCCCGCTCCCTGCCCCACCGCACTACCGTGGTGGCACCGCCCCTGGGCCAATCCACAAAGACTCACCATCATCTAGATCTGGCAGCACCAGTACCTTCAAACCATGCAACTCTAAGATAGCCATCTAAGCGTTGCTTCCGCGACGAACTTGCGCCCCCGCACCCTTATGTTAGACACCAGCCAACCAGCAGCCTAGGAGCTCCGTGATACGTCCATTTTGCATCATGCTTTTATATCAATATTTATTGCATTATGGGCTGTTATTTCACGTTATGTCACAATACTTATGGCTATTCTCTCTTATTTTACAAGGTTTACATGAAGAGGGAGAATGCCGTCAGCTGGAATTCTGGGCTAGAAAAGGAGCAAATATTGGAGACCTATTCTGCGCAACTCCAAAAGTCCTGAAACTCCACGGAATATCTTAAAATAAATAAAGAAAAATCATCGCCAAAGATGAAGGCCAGGGGGCCCACACCCTGCTCACGAGGGTGGGGGGCGCCCCCCCCCCCCCTGGGGCGCGCCCCCCTACCTCGTGGGCCACCTGGTGGCTCTCCGACGCCCATCTTCTCCTATATGAAGTCTTTCAATGAGAAAAAAAATAGAAGGCAACCTTTCGGGACGAGACTCCGCCGCCACGGGGCGGAACCTTGGCGGAACCAATCTAGGGCTCCGGCAGAGCTGTTCTGCCGGGGACACTTCCCTCCGGGAGGGGGAAATCATCACCATCATCATCACCAACGCTCCTCTCATCGGGAGAGGGCAATCTCCATCAACATCTTCACCAGCACCATCTCATCTCTAAACCCTAGTTCATCTCTTGTATCCAATTCTTGTCTCCAAGTCCGGGATTGGTGCTAGTAGGTTGCTAGTAGTGTTGATTACTCCTTGTAGTTGATGCTAGTTGGTTTATTTGGTGGAAGAGCATATGTTCAGATCCTTTATGCATATTATTACCCCTCTGATTATGAACATGAATATGCTTTGTGAGTAGTTACGTTTGTTCCTGAGGACAAGGGAGAAGTCTTGCTATTAGTAGTCATGTGAATTTGGTATTCGTTTGATATTTTGATAAGATGTATGTTGTCTAGCCTCTAGTGGTGTTATGTGAACATCGACTACATAACACTTCACCATTATTTGGGCCTAGAGGAAGGCATTGGGAAGTAATAAGTAGATGATGGGTTGCTAGAGTGACAGAAGCTTAAACCCTAGTTTATGCGTTGCTTCATAAGGGGCTGATTTGGATCCATATATTTCACGCTATGGTTAGGTTTACCTTAATACTTTTGTTGTAGTTGCGGATGCTTGTAATAGAGGTTAATCATAAGTGGGATTCTTGTTCAAGTAATAACAGCACCCAAGCACCGGTCCACCCACATATCAAATTATCAAAGTACCGAACGCGAATCATATGAGCGTGATGAAAACTAGCTTGATGATATTCCCATGTGTCCTCGGGAGCGCTTTTCCTATTATAAGAGTTTGTCCAGGCTTGTCCTTTGCTACAAAAAGGATTGGGCCACCTTGCTGCACTTTATTTACTCTTTTTACTTGTTGCTTGTTACAATTTATCTTATCACAAAACTATCTGTTACCACTTATTTCAGTACTTGCAGAGAATACCTTGCTGAAAACCGCTTATCATTTCCTTTTGCTCCTCGTTGGGTTCGACACTCTTACTTATAGAAAGGACTACGATAGATCCCCTATACTTGTGGGTCATCAAGACTCTTTTCTGGCGCCGTTGCCGGGGAGTGTAGCGCCTTTGGTAGGTGGAATTTGGTAAGGAAAAATTTATATGGTGTGCTGAAATTTTCTGTCACTTGTTACTATGGAAAGTAGTTCTCTGAGGGGCTTGCTCAGGGTATCTTCACCCCGTCCAGTAGAGCAAAGAGTTGCTCCTCAACCTACTGAACCTATTGAAAATGAAACTCCCTTTGAAATTCCTTAGGGTATGATGGAAAAACTGCTAGCTAACACTTTTACAAGAGATGGAACAAAGCATCCTGATGAACATCTACTCTATGTGGATGAAGTTTGTGGACTATGTAAGCTTGCAGGTATACCCGATGATGTTGTTAAGAAGAAGGCCTTCCCTTTATCTTTGAAGGGAGACGAATTGACATGGTACATGCTATGTGATGATACGAGATCATGGAACTATAAAAGATTGAAATTGGAATTTCATCAAAAGTATTACCCTATGCATCTTGTTCATCATGATCGCAATTATATATATAATTTTTGGCCTCACGAAGGAGAAAGCATTGCTCAAGCTTGGGGGAGGCTTAAATCAATGTTATATTCATGCCCCAATCATGAGCTCCCAAGAGAAGTAATTATTCAAAGTTTTTATGCTCGGCTTTTTGATAACAATCACACCATGCTCGATACTTCTTGTGATGGCTCTTTTCTGATGAAGACTATTGAATTTAAATGGAATTTATTGGATAGAATTAAACGCAACTCTGAAGATTGGGACCTCGACGAAGGTAAGGATTCAGGTATGACACCTAAGTTTGATTGTGTTAAATCTTTTATGGATACCGATATTTTCCGTAAGTTTAGCACTAAATATGGACTTGACTCTGAGATAGTTGCTTCTTTCTGTGAATCTTTTGCTACCTATGTTGATCTCCCCAAGGAGAAGTGGTTTAAATATCATCCTCCCATAGAAGTAAAAGTAGCTGCACCTATTAAAGTTGAAGAAAAGACTGTCACTTATAATGATCCTATTGTTCCCACTTCTTATGTTGAGAAACCACCTTTCCCTGTTAGAATGAAGGATCATGCTAAAGCTTCAACTGTTGTTCGTAAAAGCAATATTAGAACTTATACAACTCCTGAGAAAGTCAAAGTAGAACCTAATATTGCTATTGTAAAAGATCTCTTGTCAGATAATATTGATGGGCATGTTATTCAATTCTGTGGTGAAACTGCTAGAATTGCTAAACCTTGTGCTAGAGATAAACATAGACCTGTGATAGGCGTGCCCATTATTTCTGTTAAAATAGGAGATCATTGTTATCATGGCTTATGTGATATAGGTGCTAGTGCTAGTGTTATACCTATTACCTTGTATGAAGAAATTAAGCATGAAATTGCACCCGCTGAGATAGAAGATATTGATGTTACAATTAAACTTGCCAATAGAGATACTATATCTGCAATGGGAATTGTTAGAGATGTTGAAGTCTTGTGTGGGAAAACCAAATATCCCGCTGATTTTCTTGTTCTTGGTTCTCCACAAGATAGCTTTTGTCCCATTATATTTGGTAGACCCTTCTTGAATACTGTTAATGCTAAGATAGACTGCGAAAAGAATGTTGTTACTATTGGCTTGGATGATATGGTTCATGAGTTTAATTTCTCTAAATTTAGTAAACAACATCGTGAGGAAGAATTGCCTAGTAAAGATGAAATTATTGGTCTTGCTTCTATTGCCGTACCTCCTAGTGATCCTTTAGAACACTATTTGCTAGACCATGAAAATGATATGTTCATGAATGAAAGAAGGGAAATAGATGAAGTATTCTTTAAACAGGAACCTATTCTGCAACACAATTTGCCTGTTGAAATCCTAGGGGGTCCTCCTCCACCCAAGGGTGATCCCGTGTTTGAGCTTAAACCGTTGCCTGATAATCTTAAATATGCTTATCTTGATGAAAAGAAAATATATCCTGTCATTATTAGTGCTAACCTCTTAGAGCATGAAGAAGAAAGATTATTGAAAACTCTGAAGAAGCACCGTGCCGCTATTGGATATACTCTTGATGTTCTTAAGGGCATCAGTCCCACTCTATGTCAACATAAAATAAATTTTGAAGCGGATGCCAAACCAGTTCGTGGTCCTCAACCACGTTTGAATCCTAAAATGAAAGAAGTGGTAAGAAAAGAAATACTCAAGCTTCTGGAGGCAGGTATAATTTATCCCGTTGCTGATAGTCAGTGGGTAAGTCCTGTCCATTGTGTCCCTAAGAAGGGAGGTATTACTGTTGTCCCTAATGATAAAGATGAATTGATTCCGCAAAGAATTATCACAGGTTATAGGATGGTAATTGATTTCTGCGAATTAAATAAGGCTACTAAGAAAGATCATTACGCCTTACCTTTTATTGATCAAATGCTAGAAAGATTATGCAAACATACACATTATTGCTTTCTAGATGGTTATTCTGGTTTCTCTCAATGAATCCATGAATACCTCAAAAATCAAAGACTACTTTTACATGCCCTTTTGGTACTTTTGCTTATAGACATATGCCTTTCAGTTTATGTAATGCACCTGCTACCTTTCAAAGATGCAAGATGGCTATATTCTCTGATTTTTGTGAAAAAATTTGTGAGGTTTTCATGGACGATTTTTCCGTCTATGGTTCCTCTTTTGATGATTGCTTGAGCAATCTTGATCGAGTTTTGCAGAGATGTGAAGAAACTAATCTTGTCTTGAATTGGGAAAAATGCCACTTTATGGTTAATGAAGGTATTGTCTTGGGGCACAAAGTTTCTGAAAGAGGTATTGAAGTTGATAAAGCCAAGGTTGATGCTATTGAAATGATGCCATGTCCCGAGGACATCAAAGGTATAAGAAGTTTCCTTGGCCACGCTGGATTTTATAGGAGGTTCATTAAGGACTTCTCAAAAATTTCTCGGCCTCTGACTAATTTACTACAAAAAGATGTACCATTTGTCTTTGATGATGATTGTGTAGAAGCATTTGAAATACTTAAGAAAGCATTAGTCTCTGCACCTGTTGTTCAGCCACCTGATTGGAATTTACCCTTTGAAATTATGTGTGATGCTAGTGATTACGCTGTAGGTGCTGTTCAAGGGCAAAGAGTTGATAAGAAATTAAATGTTATCCATTATGCTAGTAAGACTCTACACAATGCTCAAAGAAATTATGCTACTACCGAAAAGGAACTTTTAGCAGTTGTATTTGCTTGTGATAAATTCAGACCATATATTGTTGATTCTAAAGTAACCATTCACACTGATCATGCTGCTATTAAATATCTTATGGAAAAGAAAGATGCAAAACCTAGACTTATTAGATGGGTTCTCTTGCTGCAAGAATTTGATTTGCATATTGTTGATAGAAAAGGAGCTGAGAACCCCGTTGCAGATAACTTATCTAGGTTAGGGAATGTTCTTGATGACCCACTATCTATTGATGATAGCTTTCCTGATGAACAATTAAATGTCATAAGCACTTCTCGTAGCACTCCATGGTATGCTGATTATGCTAATTATATTGTTGCAAAATTTATACCACCTAGCTTCACATACCAACAAAAGAAAAAGTTTTTCTATGATTTGCGACATTACTTTTGGGATGACCCACATCTTTATGAAGGAGTAGATGGTGTTATTAGACGTTGTGTACCTGAGCATGAATAGGAACAGATCCTATGCAAGTGTCACTCCGAAGCTTATGGAGGACACCAAGCTGGAGATAGAACTGCACATAAGGTATTGCAATCCGGCTTTTATTGGCCCACTCTCTTCAAGGATGCACGTAAGTTTGTTTTGTCTTGTGATGAATGTCAAACAATTGGTAATATTAGTAGACGTCAAGAAATGCCTATGAATTATTCACTTGTTATTGAACCATTTGATGTTTGGGGCTTTGATTACATGGGACCTTTTCCTGCCTCTAACAGATATACACATATTTTAGTTGCTGTTGATTACGTTACTAAGTCGGTAGAAGCTATTCCAACTAGTAGTGCTGATCATAACACTTCTATTAAAATGCTTAAAGAAGTTATTTTTCCGAGGTTTGGAGTCCCTAGATATTTAATGACTGATGGTGGTTCACACTTTATTCATGGTGCTTTCCGTAAAATGCTTGCTAAATATGACGTTAATCATAGAATTGCATCTCCATATCATCCGCAATCTAGTGGTCAAGTAGAATTGAGCAATAGAGAGCTCAAATTAATTTTGCAAAAGGCTGTTAACAGGTCTAGAAAGAATTGGTCCAATAAACTGGATGACGCATTATGGGCCTATAGAACTGCATATAAGAATCCTATGGGTATGTCTCCGTATAAAATGGTTTATGGAAAAGCATGTCACTTACCTCTCAAACTAGAACATAAGGCATATTGGGCAATTAAAGAGCTCAACTATGAGTTCAAACTTGCCGGTGAGAAGAGGTTATTTGATATTAGCTCACTTGATGAATGGAGAACCCAAGCTTATGAAAATGCCAAGTTGTTTAAAGAAAAGGTTAAAAGATGGCATGACAAAAGGATACGAAAGCGTGAGTTTAATGTAGGTGATTATGTATTTCTATACAACTCTCGTTTAAGATTTTCTGCAGGAAAACTTCTCTCTAAATGGGAAGGTCCCTACGTTATCGAGGAGGTCTATCATTCTGGTGCCATAAAAATCAACAACTTCGAAGGCACAAATCCGAAGGTGGTAAACGGTCAAAGGATCAAACATTATATCTCAGGTAATCCCATAAATGTTGAAACCAATATTATTGAAACCGTAACCTCGGAGGAATACATAAGGGACACCTTCCAGACCGTTTCAGACTTGAAAAGGAATAGTTATGTGGTACGGTAAGTAAACTGACTCCAAAACAATTTTTAAGGCAATATTTCTCCGTTTTGGAATATTTAGAAAAATAGAAAAAAGAGTGGCAGTCCAGGAAGGACACGAGGGCCCCATGAGGGTGGTGGGCGCGCCCTACCCCCCTGGGCGCGCCCTCCTACCTCGTGAGCACCTCGTGTGCCCTCCGGACTCCTTTTTCTTGCACGATACGTATTTTGGTCGGTAAAAATTCATTATATATTCTCCTGAAGGTTTTGACTCTCGTATCACGCAAATATCCTCTATTTTTGTTTTGAGCTGTTGCTGCTGCAGATTAGAGCAAGATGTCTTCTCAAGAGTCAGTCGGGGAAAGCCGGGTATCTAACCCGGCACCGGAACCAAGGGCAAACAGCGACGCTGACCACTTTGGGCCAGCAACGGAGGAAGAGATGGAGGCTGACCTGATGAGGGTAGATGCCATGGAAGATCAAGAAGTCACCTCTCACCTCCGAGCTGGGTTTACGATGGGGGAACTACAGAGCTCAGCTATTCCAAACTCGGTTATCCCTTCCAATATTAGATTTCTTTCCTATGAAAATATGAGGAGGAGTGTCTGTTGTTCTCCCGCAGCTATGCAACACCCTTGGGTGCAAGGAGCTTTAGCCGTTACAGGAAAGCTTCGCAAGGAAATAATGAACCTCAAGCAGCAAGTCAATAAGCTCGAGGAGGAGAACCGTATCTTGAGGGGAATCATCGCCAAGAATATTACACCAACAACAAAGAAGGAGATATAATCACATGGGTATGGGCACTCCCCTTGGCAACTGCCAAGCTTGGGGGAGGTGCCCTGGTATCGTATCACCATCACAACTCCTATCTTTATCGTTTTTCTTAGTTCAATCCTTTTAGTAGTATCTTGATTTAGTAGAATAAAGTCATGGCATGATCTAGTTTTGAGTTTTGCTTTATTATCCTTCTTTGTAATCGAGTCCGTGAGCTTTATATAATAAAGATTAGTGTTGAGTCAAGGGATTGATTATTTTGCCATGATCTTGGGTAAATAGAAAGAAGAAAAAGAATAAAAAGAATCAAAGAGTTCATATTGATCTTATTGAAATTAATGACCTCACATAGAAAGAGTATGATGATTAAAAGTTGTTGGGAGTTGGCAAATATAGCTTTGGTCATCGTTGCAATTAATAGGAAGTAATAAGGAAAGAGTGGTTTCACATATAGATATATTATCATTGACATCTTTTATGATTGGGAGCACTCATTAAAATATGACATGCTAAAGAGTTGAGGTTGGACAAGGAAGACAACATAATGAGTTATATTTTCTTCCATCTGAGATAAAGTATGTTGTCATGGATCCTCTAACATGTTGAGCTTGCCTTTTCCCCTCATGCTAGCCAAATTCTCAGCACCAAGTAGAAATACTACTTGTGCTTCCAAATACCATTAAACCAGTTCAGCTATGAGAGTCCACCATATCTACCTATGGATTGAGTAAGATCCTTCAAGTAAGTTGTCATCGGTGCAAGCAATAAAAATTGCTCTCTAAATATGCATGACTTATTAGTGCAGAGAAAATAAGCTTTGTACGAACTTGTTGTGGAAGTAATAAAAGCGACGGACTGCATAATAAAGGTCCACATACAAGGGGCAATATAAAGTGACGTTCTTTTGCATTAAGATTTTGTGCATCAACCCTAAACGCGCATGACAACCTCTGCTTCCCTCTACGAAGGGCCTATCTTTTGTTATTATCTTCTACCTTATGCAAGAGTCACGGTGATCTTCACATTTCCTTTTTCATTTTATCCTTTGGCAAGTTCAGCATGTTGGAAAGAACATGATATATATATATATATCTAATTGGATGTAGGGGAGCATGAATTATTATTGTTGACATTACCCTTGAGGTAAAAGGTTGTGGGGCAAAACTATAAGCCCCTATCTTTCTCTGTGTCCGATTAAAACTCCGTAACCACAAGTATTGTGTGTGTGTTAGCAATTATGAAGGACTAAGTGATAGTTGAGTATGTGGACTTGCTCTTAAGCTCTGACATAGACTCTTTCCGATGTTATGATAAATTGCAATTGCTTCAATGACTGAGGTTATAATTTGTTGGTGCTCAATAAGGTTTCTGATTCATACTTTTGCATTGTGAAAAGATCATCACTTGAACATAACTAATCATATGACAAAATCTATATATGTTGCTGTTATGGGAATAATCATGATGCCTTCATGTCCTTATTTTATTTTTTATCGACGCCTCTACCTCTACACATGAGGACATATTTATTGTTATCGGCTTTTCGCTTGAGGACAAGCGAGGTCTAAGCTTCGGGGAGTTGATACGTCCATTTTACATCATGCTTTTATATAAATATTTATTGCATTATGGGCT
Source organism: Triticum dicoccoides (assembly GCF_002162155.2). NCBI lineage: Eukaryota > Viridiplantae > Streptophyta > Magnoliopsida > Poales > Poaceae > Triticum > Triticum dicoccoides. Next base: position 680,292,708 of record NC_041383.1, on the reverse strand, counting down.
GTTATTTCACGTTATGTCACAATACTTATGGCTATTCTCTCTTATTTTACAAGGTTTACATGAAGAGGGAGAATGCCGGCAGCTGGAATTCTGGGCTGGAAAAGGAGCAAATATTGGAGACCTATTCTGCGCAACTCCAAAAGTCCTGAAACTCCACGGAATATCTTAAAATAAATAAAGAAAAATCATCGCCAAAGATGAAGGCCAGGGGGCCCACACCCTGCTCACGAGGGTGGGGGACGCCCCCCTGGGGCGCGCCCCCCTACCTCGTGGGCCCCCTGGTGGCTCTCTGATGCCCATCTTCTCCTATATGAAGTCTTTCGATGAGAAAAAAATAGAAGGCAACCTTTCGGGACGAGACTCCGCCGCCACGAGGCGGAACCTTGGCGGAACCAATCTAGGGCTCCGGCAGAGCTGTTCTGCCGGGGACACTTCCCTCCAGGAGGGGGAAATCATCACCATCGTCATCACCAACGCTCCTCTCATCGGGAGAGGGCAATCTCCATCAACATCTTCACCAGCACCATCTCATCTCTAAACCATAGTTCGTCTCTTGTATCCAATTCTTGTCTCCAAGGCCGGGATTGGTGCTAGTAGGTTGCTAGTAGTGTTGATTACTCCTTGTAGTTGATGCTACTTGGTTTATTTGGTGGAAGATCATATGTTCAGATCCTTTATGCATATTATTACCCCTCTGATTATGAACATGAATATGCTTTGTGAGTAGTTACGTTTGTTCCTGAGGACAAGGGAGAAGTCTTGCTATTAGTAGTCATGTGAATTTGGTATTCGTTCGATATTTTGATAAAATGTCTGTTGTCTAGCCTCTAGTGGTGTTATGTGAACGTCGACTACATAACACTTCACCATTATTTGGGCCTAGAGGAAGGCATTGGGAAGTAATAAGTAGATGATGGGTTGCTAGAGTGACAGAAGCTTAAACCCTAGTTTATGCGTTGCTTCGTAAGGGGCTGATTTGGATCCATATGTTTCATGCTATGGTTAGGTTTACCTTAATACTTTTGTTGTAGTTGCGGATGCTTGCAATATAGGTTAATCATAAGTTGGATGCTTGTTCAAGTAAGAACAGCGCCCAAGCACCGGTCCACCCACATATCAAATTATCAAAGTACCGAATGTGAATCATATGAGCGTGATGAAAACTAGCTTGACGATATTCCCATGTGTCCTCGGGAGCGCTTTTCCTATTATAAGAGTTTGTCCAGGCTTGTCCTTTGCTACAAAAAGGATTGGGCCACCTTGCTGCACTTTATTTACTCTTTTTACTTGTTGCTCGTTACAATTTATCTTATCACAAAACTATCTGTTACCACTTATTTCAGTACTTGCAGAGAATACCTTGCTGAAAACCACTTATCATTTCCTTCTGCTCCTCGTTGGGTTCGACACTCTTACTTATCAAAAGGACTACGATAGATCCCCTATACTTGTGGGTCATCACTCCGCCGCCTCGAGGGGTGCTGCTTCCCATTGGGAATCGATTGGCCCAGAATAAAAAATTCAGACAACTGACGCCTAAATAAAGTGATTTGAGATGAGGGTGTGACCTATCTGGCGGCACGGTGAAGTAGGAAGCTCTAGCTACCGAGTCGGCGAGGCCGGCGCGGTTGCGGTGGCTACCGGCGGCAGGGAAGCAGAGATGTCATGACGGTCGACGGCTACGGGGAAGCAGCGCCGGGCTCTGGACGGATCCGAAGTTGGAGCCGCTCTGGCGCCGTGAACAACGGAGGGGGTGAATCGGCTCCGGTATGGTTCACGTAGCCGTCGTTGAGGCAGCTCCAGCAGCACGGAGTAAGAGGCACACGACCTAGTGCACGACGGCAAATGGACATCGTCTCCGGCATTAGGGAGGAGGGCGGCTGTGAATTTGGTGCGGTGGGGGCGCCATGGAGGAGGGGCTGAGGTTTCGTGGCTCGGGAAAAGGGAGCTTCCGGGGAGAAGGTGATTTGGCGCCCACGAGGTATGAATGGGGAATTGGGAGGGGAGTGGAACCATGTCTTACGGAGGCATTTGTCTGAAATGTGTGGGGAGTTATAGTTCTACCCCTGCCTTTAGGCTTCTCGTCTTGGGTCTGTGTACTTAGGGTCGGGGATAGTAGAGTAACATTGCTTCTCCCCAAATAGTGGGCGCGAGCGATTTCGGGCAAGGAGGGCGTGTTTTGAAATATAGTGGGTGCAGCGATTTTGGCCGAGGAGAGCATGTTTTGAAATAGTGGGCGCGAGCTATTTCGGGCGAGGAGAGGGTGTTTTGCCGACCATGGTTTATGAATTATTTGGCACATGTCATTTCGGCCGAGGAGAAGGCGCGCTTGGATGAACTTACAAACCTACCCTCGATGTACAATGGGCCAATTGATGCGTGTCCCACATAGGTCAGTAATTTTGCGTCTCCCATTTATTTGCTCGGGCGAATTCCACCGAGCAGAGGGTGTTTAATGGTTCATTCAAATTTTGGGAGAACGAGCATCCATGTCTACCTTACCAAGTTGATTCGAATCAATTTTGAAATATTTTAGCTTGCCACTTCTTTTTTAGATGGGGAGATGATGCTCGGGAGTAATGTGTTTTTACATGTTCGTTGCTAGTGATTTACTATATGAAAAACTAGCGGAGTCACCCGCGCATTTGCACGGCTAGATTTAATATCTACTACCATACATCTCCTCATTTATATATGTTCTTGAACTATTTTCATATGAATATGCATTTGTAATATCTTAGATGGTTGTTAGATGAAAAAAAACTCTGCAAAGAATAAATCAATATTAGTTTTAATTGTAAATTTTATTACATTTTGTATTGATTGTAAATTTTGAATTTTTTCATTGTGCATGTTGTTCTGAGTATATGATTTTCTTATTCATGCACCATAGATAATTAGACACCAAAGGAGAAATATATTGGTATAGTTGTTTCAAAACACCTTTTTATAGAAATTTTAAGCAAAACATTGATTAATATCCATGGCTTACACCTAGACATTTCACCTTTCCTCCACCTATCCCATAATTAGGGGCTTTGCTATTATATGTTACTCGGTTAGTATGATGTCATGCATCCATATGCTCCAATACATGTTCATCTTACTCGAAATATGTCCTTCATCCATATTTGTCATGATTTGTTGCTTCCAAGAATTTAGGTTGGTGTCTCACAACAGTTTGTTGCTCTTTCAATATGCCTGTTGGTAAGTGGGTCCCAAACTCACATGGACATACATGAAAAACTTGCATAGAGCATGTTTATCGATTTTTATTTATACACACACATTTACTCTTTTGACATTCTCAAGTTAACATTTATAGTCGTTATTATTTCAAGTAATATGGTGTATTCTTTCACTCATCTTCTTTCTACTCAGGTCAGACACTCTCTTGTAGTGCCCAACACACTCATGTTGGTACTGCTACTTATTTTATTTATGCATTGAAAGGAACACTCAAAGTATGTCGATACATATGAGTCATGTTACGTCCACATATTTTCATTCTTACTACTTCTTGTCTGCCTTTTAAAGAAATCAAATTGATATATTAATTAAAATAGTTGGATGGTAAATTGCGCTGCTAGATTTACGTTAAAATTTCATATTTGGTATTACTTTTCTTATTCTTATTTGGTCACTTTATTGAATAATATTTGGGTCCGGATACTGATATATTCATACAGATATACAATTAAAAAAATGAAAATGGGCATACGAAATGTATACCAAAGGATGTATGTCTTGAGAAATATGATTGTGTACTTGCGTACAAAGGCTTTCCATTTCAGTGCATTAGATTGCATCCAAGGACTTTTCCAAGGACTTGTCACGTGGTGAGGTTTTGCAGTACAAATAGGTGGCCCTATGGTAATTAGAAATCTCTTCTCTCTATACATGAAAGTCGCACACATTTCTTCCTTATAGTCTATCAAGGGAATATTACTATGTTTGGAAGCGATCCTATAATATGCGAGAACTTGAAACAATAATACAACATGCAAGGTCTTGTTTGATATCGTTTTGTGTACTAATCGCTTGCCCCTTGTCGAAATTAAAAGGTTTTGCTTGCCACTGCATTAGCATCGGTACATGCACCTATTATACATTAAAAGTCATTGTTGGTTAAGAAAAAAAAAGCTAGAACATCTCCCCCAAAGGATGCCATCTATTTGGTGGATCATGTATAGAAATTTACAATATGGGTTGACCCGACAAAAGGAAAACATGCTAAAATTTATTGCATAAAAGCAAAACATCAGGAATTTCATTCAGTAGACCTTTGTTATAGCATATTATAATTATGAGATGTTCAAAATTGTATCTAAACGCCATATAATCATTGATTCTTAATCAAATGGAATCCATATAAAAAAGTCCAACGCATTGGCCATCCATGTGAAAAGTAGGTAGTTATCAAGTGCGGACTTTTGGTGCTCGACCACCATGGTTGGGATTATTTTCAAAAAAAATCAAAAAGCCCATTTAAAAGTTAGAAAAAAGCCGTGGGGTACATGTATATGTGTTCCGCATGAACGTGTGAAAATTCGTTTGAAAAAGTTGTGACTTGTAGGCTGTACAAAAAAAATCAAGCACAATAACATAATATGCTGGCCCATTTAGAAATATGTATTTTGTCTTTTTTGTGTACGCCACATATGAAAGTATGATGTTATGAAATTTTGCATATACGTCGTATACATGTGTATCTGTGTTCACAAAAAATTTGAATATTTTCGCTTTGTGGAAAATTGTATTTTGAAACCGTCCACCATGGTGGTCGGCCCGTTGGCATTTTTTGGTAGTTATATCACAACTTGCATGATGCATATTCCATCTACAACGTTAAAATAAATACATATATCCCCAAGAGAAAAATATCTCTTAAAACGCATGCATATATGTTCAAAAAATGTTTGCATATATGATATATTAGGCTAGCTGGTTGCTCATACACTAGTAGTAGCTGGTACCTGTGAAGAATCAATTAGCTTATGTGAACCAATCATCTTACGTGCGTAGGCAAGAGGGAGAGATGGATGAAAGCACCTGTGTGTTCTGCTAGGCCGAAACTTCTAATCGTGTTTGCCCATTGACTTGTCTTGATCACGCGGCCACGACGGCGAGTTAGCGACCTTGCGTCCACGTGTTCTTGTGCCTCGACATGCGACTTTGCCGCTGCCATCGCAAACGCACAGGTTTAAAGTATATAATAGATCATGCAAGTTAGAGTCCAAAACAAGGGCAAAAATATTTGGAAAAGTAGATACGTTGGAGACGTATCAAAATTGTATGTGCATATCTTCCCATCTTGAAAATATTATACTGAAGATGAAGGAAAATGCCAGTTGCAGGTGTTTGTCGAGGAGTTATGTGTAAGTAATGTTATTCATGGCAATTACTTTGCTTTGTCCCATACATCTTACCTCCATGATGGTTATAATGCAACAAATTTTTCTATTTTTCTCTATAGAGAAGGACCGATTTGGAAACTCAGAATGAGGTAACCTGTGCTAATATCTCTGCTATTTTCAAGAATGCTTAGTGGCAGTATCAAAATTACCTAAAGAAAATGTACATCACCGGCAAAGAAACTCATCAAATTTCCTTACGTTCTCCTGAGACACATTTACTGCACGATGACTGGGAACGCTTTGTTCTGTACTGGTCCCGAACCAAGAATGTGGAAAGGTCTATGAGCTCATTTTCTATTTTTAAGTACTATATTCTTGCGTCTTACTATACTCTGTTCATGTAGAACAAGTGCCTAAACCTGAAGAACAACTGTTCTAATTTAAGATTCCATTGATATCATAGTTCAAAAAAGCGTTAGGCGTTAATTGTGCGTTTTGCCACCGCCTTGCGCTTTACTGACCAAAGCGCATGCTTATGCGCAGTTATGCACAGATTAAGCGTAGTTATGCGCAATGCATTTCGCCAACGCCTAGAGCCTAGGCACGCTTAAGCGCTCGCTTAGGCGTGCCTTTTTTTAACTATGATTGATATCGTGCATACTGTTTTGCTTTTGAATCGCTGTATTTACTCAATACAAAATTATTTTTAAATTGAAGGATCCAATCGAAACTGCAATGGCACAGCAGGTATGTTCACGCATGTTTCTTTAACAGGCTTGCTCTTATCAATAGCTCTGTTGATTTCAATTTCAATTGTGTATACAGTTGACTTCTCATATCATGCACATTACTAGCATCACAATAGAACCAATAGTGTTGTTGTACATGTAGACCCGTGGCACCCATCTGAAATCTTGTTGTGCCGTGTAGTTTCCCACGCTTTGTACTTTCACTGCTGCTTTGTCTTGAACTGATATGATTTGAACAGTGTCTCTATTTTGATTTGGCAAGACAATGCAGTGACCATAGGACATAGATATATGTTTGTTTGATGCTTTTATTATGTACTAGTACTTGGCAATAGAAGACTTGGTAGTTTAATCCTGTCCACCTTACTAATGAACTGGTTCACCGAAATGAGTTTCATATACAAGTACATGCTAAACTGTTATGTGCCTGCTTGTTTCTTCTTTTAGAATGCTAAAAGAATATTGGGGAAGAGTGCCTTATTAAGCAATGGTAAAGGAAGTAATGCAGATAAGGTTCAGGATAGTGACACATCCTTGTTGGTCTCCAACAAAGCAGATAAAATAGCTAAGGAAGACTATCTCGATCAAAGTGAGACAACCCCAAAGTCCTGTCTTGGTTTAGTGTTGGAGTTACTGGCCACTACCGCTTGCACAAGCTATTCAAACTCACTGTCTAAATCAGTTTGGTTTCTTGAGTCTCAACTACAAGCTGGAAAACATCGATCAGCTGTGCTGCGACAAGAAGCGGAAGGACCGCGGAAGTCCCTAGAGCATTCAGATGCATAGTTTCTGCTGGAACAGCAAGCGTTGGAGGACTTTAGCTCTAAACAGGACAAAGCTAATAAGCTTGCTAAGCTTATTGCCAGCATGGTGGATACCACATTTCTTGAGCTCTTCTGAAGTTGTTTCAGTTATGCTCTTGTTTTGCTGCTGTGTTTATTTGCACTGGTGAGCAATTTTGATGGCCAGTGTATGTAATATGCTGCTTTGTTCCCTATATTTGCACTGGTGTCGAACTTTGATGCCCAGTGGATGTAATATGTGTAATAGCGGTAATAGGATCGCATTAATTGCTTGCTTATTTATTTCCTTATTGTCTTGTTTAGTTGTTTGCTTGTAGTCACTGCAGTTCTTTTTCTGTGTTTTTCTAGTGGCCACAATAACCTATTTTTGGAAACTAGGCCAAAATAATCATGGCAACACACGGACTGTTGTAACCATGGGCCTCCTGCGGACCATATGATCCATGGGCCTTCTATGGGTCGTAGGATCCATGGGCCTTCTACGGGCCATAGGATCCATTGGCCTTCTATACGGGCCGTACGATCCATGGGCCTTCTACGGGTCGTACGATCCATGGGCCTTTTACGGGTCGTAGGATCCATGGGCCTTCTACGGGGCATATCATCATTCCACCAATCATGGGCCATACTATTCGTGGACAATAACGGGCCATTTATCGGCCGTATTTGATAACTCTATGAAAACAGCCCAACGGGTTTTTTCCGACATGAAGACGGCCCAACGTATTAACGGGCCACAAACGGGCCGACTGTAACCACAGACTGAATTTGGCCCACAAGCAGAAAATAACAGTAACGGGCCGTAAGTAACCGAATGCTGGAAATGAGCCCAAGAATAAATGGGCCCTGAGAAGGCCGAAAGATATCATGGGCTGGAAACGGCCCAACGGATCAATGGGCCGTTAATGGGTATAAAGTGATACACTGTTCATTACAGGCCAGTTTTACCACGGGTCGTTAAGGGGCCGAGGGTTACTAAGGGCCTCATATGGGTCGAAAGACGTCATGGGCCATACATGGGCCAGAAGTTAAAACGGGCTGGAATTATATTGGACGGCCCAGATGACGCTACTGGGCCTAATTCGGATAGGCCGTAAACGGGCCCTGGGATAGCGGGCTGTAAATGGGCTATATGTGAACATGTCGTTAACAGGCTTGCCGTGGGCCGGCCCGCCACTGTTTGACCAAGTCAAACGGGCCGGCCTTTTCACAGGAATGGGCCTCTGTTGGACCGTGCCACGTGTCAACGTATCATAGGCGCTTTGGGTCCAATGAGTGGATGACATCTGTCCCAACGGTGAGCCGACACGTGTTTCCTCCAGTCAATGATGATTTTACACATGGAAAATCCCCATTGGTTGGGGCTGTTAACGGGTTATCGGATCTAAAACTGGACCCGATAGCTTAACGGCGTTCCGTTACGGTGGATGCCACGTGTCGGTCACCCTTAACGAAAGCACTTCTGTGACGCGCGATTTATCGTCATGGAAGTGGACACTTCCGTGATGATAATTTTGGTAATGTCATGGAACACTTCTACAAAACACAGGTATGACTATCTTGATTTTGTCATAAATTTTTCATGGATGTACATGCATGACAGAAAACGTGACCTACTGTGACAAACACGTATCATCACGGAAGTGTATTTTTTTGTAGTGATGGGTGTTTCAACGTTGTGTTTCTCCTGAGGAAGGTCGTGAGATTCTATGGGAGATTCATGAATGAGATTGTGGTCATGATGCCGGTTCTAAGTCTCTCGTAGCCAAGGTTTTTCGTCATGGGTTTTATTGGCTGATGGCTTATGCTGATGCAGAGGATTTGGTCAGTAAATGTGATGGTTGTCAGAAATTTTCAAGACGAGCTCATGTGCCAGCTCAAGAATTGAGGATGATTCAGTTACTTGGCCGTCTGCAGTCTAGGGGCTGGATATGGTTGGACCTTTTAAAAGATCCAAGGATAAAAAGACCCACCTTTTGGTGGCGGTTGACAAGTTCACAAAGTGGGTTGAGGCAGAGCCGGTCAGCAAGTGTGACGCGGTGATGACGGTTCAATTCATCAAAAAAGGTGATTTTCCGTTTTGGCTACCCTCACAGCATTATAACTGATAATGGCACTAATCTATCCAAGGGTGGTATGAAAGAATTTTGTCAACGAGAGCATATTCGTCTTGATGTATCATCAGTGGCTCACCCCCAATCCAATGGCCAAGTTGAAAGAGCCAGTCAAGAAATTTTTAGAGGCATAAAGCCCCGGCTTATGGTCCCTTTATAGAGGACGCCGGGTTGTTGGGTGGAGGAATTTCCCTCAGTGTTATGGAGTATCAATACTACCCCCAACAGATCTACGGGTTACACGCCTTTCTTCATGGTTTACAGAGCAGAGGCGGTTCTCCCAAGTGACATCCGTCACGACTCGCCCCGTGTGGCAGCTTATGTTGAAGTTGATAATGAACAAGCACGTCAAGATGCTCTTGACCTGTGGATGAGGAGCGTGACCTTGCGGCGGATCGTTTGGCAATTTGCCAGCAAGATGTGCGTCATTATCATAGCCGCCAGGTTAAAACTAGGGCCTTTCAAGAAGGAGATTTGGTGCTCCGGCTCATCCAGGATCAAACTGACATACACAAGCTATCCCCACCTTGGGAAGGCCCCTTCATGGTCAGCAAAAATTTGAACAACGAGTCATACTACCTTATCAATGTTCGAGACCACAAGGACTCACGCACGTCGGAGGAAAAGAGCCATCGGCCGTGGAATATTGCTCATCTTCATCATTATTATACCTGAGCCACCGGTTCTTGTGATACACATACTTCTATCAATGTATATATTATGATTGGTATAATAAAGCCGGCATCCCTGATAATTCAGGGCCTCTCTCGTTTCATTTTTGAGAATATGAGTCTTTATTGTCACTTCATAAGATCACTTGGGGGCTTCCTGCTCATTGAGCATAGCTATGACTACCCTCTTGATCTGGCTTGTACACCTTGATTACAAAAAACTTGGGGGCTTCCTGCTCGTTGAGCATAGTTGTGACTACCCTATTGATCCGGCTTGAACGCCATTGCTACAACCCACTTGGGGGCTTGCTGCCCGGGTTAAGGAGCCAAAGAGAGTCTGGTGAAGAGCACAGCTCAAACATGGGCACCCTGCCTTAACGGCTTAATATATATCATTTGGGGGCTCCCGGTTCATTGAACATAGCTTTGATAACCCTTTTGATTGGCTTGAAACGCCACGTGTACACACCAAAAATTTCAGTTGATCCTGCCTTGTACGTCTGCCACTCCGCCCAGGTAATCCTAGAATGACCCACCGAACTGTTGACAGTCAATCTTATTAAGACCCTGAACTTATCAAGGTTAGAATGGCGGTTAGTCATGTGAGGCCCGGCTTACAGGTTTGAATGAAGGATTAACTTCGTGGCTGTGCCACCCATGAAATGCACTTGATGTTGAGGCTTGGCCGCCTATGAAAGCCTTGATTTTTTGTTATTTGTTTTGAACATTGTTTGGTTTTATATTTTTGTACCATATTGATATATGGTTTAAAATTGGTTCAGGCCATGTTGCCTTGATCCTTATGATTCATATTTGAATTTATCCGGAGTTTTGATAACCCAGCCTGGCTTTGGACGATAAGTCGCCAGTGAGTTTTGAGTTTGCGCTTGGAGTTATGTGTTCTAAGTCTTTGGGATGTTACGTTTGCTGCATATGGTGTTGTAAGCCGGTAGCGTGAATAAATTATATAGGGTGTTGTGCTCTAAGTCTTTGGGTTGTTACGCTTACTGCATGTCATGTGGTAAGCCGGCAGTATGAACAAATATCACTGGTATGATATTTATTTTGTTATGATTATATGAGGTTTTGATAAACCCGCCCTGGTTATGGACTATTCATTCACCAGTGGATTTTATATGCGGCATTATGACCCGCCCTGGGGTAAACCGCCAGAGCACCTGTTATCTACTTATGTGCAGGAAAAATGATAAACATGGTCTGCATAATGGATGACATTATAAGCATAAGCGGCAGATCTTCAAATAATAGACTAGCAGTTCATAAGTGTTATGCAAATAAACACGCACGATGGTGTGGCGATCATGGTTTTTTCAACTAGCCTATTACAAGGCATCATGTGGACGCAAAATAATAAGTTTTTTTGAGACACACAACGTCCAAATGCTATGACTGGTAAACCGGCTCATGAATTAAGACTTCTAGTCTTGGCGGGTCGAGGCTTCCGGGTCATCCTGTGCTGGCTCTTCTTCTTCCTCTGTTGTCTGGAAGTTAGGCGATGACCAATCGATCCCAGTCAAAGCTTTGAACACAGACTTGTCATCAATAAGTGTTGATGGGTCAATATCAGGGGCAAATGTGTGCTTATGAATTGGCAGAATAAGGTCCTGAGCTTCATAAACCGGCGCTTTGACCTTCTTATTTTCAGCATCATAAGCCGCCTGGTATTGGGATAGATCTATTTCTTCAGCCAGCTTACTTGCTAATGGACGCATTGCTCTTGCTATTTGGGCAAAGTCAGCAGCACTGAAAGCAGACCCGTCCTCTTTGACGCTTGGGCAGCCACTGGCTAATTCTTCTGGATCAAGATTTGCTTGCCAGGCCTTTGCCCGGCTCAGGGCGGTCATGGCGCTGGCTCTTGCCACTGACAGCTTCAGATCATCAAGCCTCTGGGGCATCACTGACAGTTTCTCCAATACTTCTTTGATAAGTGAAGGAGGTTGCTTTTTATGTGAAGCGACAGATATGACCCGTTGAGCACCAGTATATAACTGTTCCACCAAAGTGTAGGTGGCTTTAAGCTTTTTGCACATATCTTAACCGAAGTTGAGCTTCTAGGGCCTATATCAGCAAATGAGATTGATAAACCGGGAAAGGATTGATATATGTTATGAAGGAATGATCAACAAATAGTGTTATTTATCGAAGATAGCAGTTGGCATGTTACTGATCTAGCGTTTTAAGCCGGACAGCTCTTCAGTCACCGGCTTAAGGGCAGCTTCAGCTTCTTCCGCTCTTTTAACTAGAGATGCCTTTTCAGTGTCCCAGTTGCTCCTGTCAGCCTTGAAGTCCTTCTTCATCTTTTCCATCTCTTCCAAAGCAGTTTCCAAATCTGTCTGAGCCTTTGATGTTGTAGCTTGCTGAGTGGAGATGTTCTGACGAAGATCAGCGACTTGGGATCTTTCATATTAAGCTCAGCCTATACAATACAAAGATAGGGAGTATTATGATCATCTTATCTGAAGTCCCAGGCACAATACAAGTATTTTACTTGGCATTTGAAGGCTAGTGCATATTGCTCTCTTTTTTATGAAAATTCTATGATGACCCGGCTATGCTGCTATGACCATAGACGACTCATGGGGGCTATGTAGCTGGGTTTTATTCACAGTAATGGTGATAAGTCCCAGCTTATTCATGATGATTAAGCCGGCCCTTGGGGGCTACAAGTGCAAACTTGATCATTATTACTTGAAGTTCCGGTTTAACTTGCCAGTTTAGGTCGGCCCTAGCGAGCCATATATGTGAAATTAAAAGCTATATTTTGAAGACCCAGCTTTAGCTATACAGCTTAAGCCAGCCCTTGGGGGCTACTTGTTGATTCTGTAGTTCTAGCAGGTTATGACATGGCTATCAAGTTCAACAAGAATGTTTACAGTCTACAGCATATTCAAGTTTATCATATCCAGTAGACTTGGATGCTGACAGATATATATATATATATATATATATATATATATATATATATATATATATATATCCTTCATTAGGTTGACCAGGCCGGCTTCAAAGTCACGGCTGGTGTGAAGGCGGTTTAAATAACCGGAGTGAATCTCTTGGGCGCTGAACTGGGCATAGCTGTCCAAGTCCACCTTCCACTTGCCATTATCAACAGCAGCAAATTCTTCTTTGGCGTTGTGCTTGGATAAGGCAGTGGGGTTGGCCGACGCCATATAACCAAGTCCAGTATTGACGACATCATCAGCCTTCTCTTCAATAGGCTTGATGGGACTGGGCGGTTTAGTGGTGGCCGGCTCAACGTCCATATGATCTATGGTGACGTCGTGCTCTTCAGGTGGCGGGTCATCAACGGTAGCCTCAGCAGTTTGATGAGAGCTTCTCTCCAGCTTAGAAGGGTTGGAATCTTCAGCCGGCTTGTTCATTTTTGCCTTCTTGCTGGGTTTGGCCACGCCACTGAAAATAAAAAATACAAAGATGTCAGCATATCAATCAGCATGGAATTTCAAGTGGTTAAATATTTCTTACCCAGGAGCAACTTTGAAAATCGGAATCTGAGTTCCAGTTGACTCGCCGGAAGAGGAGTGAGATGTTCCCAGATAGTTTGAGTCGGATGGGTTAAGTGGTTGACGCATAAGACCTGCTTTTGGATAAAGTAATGCTGAAGTTTGTGGCACCTAGTTCCGGCGCTTTCGAGGGGCCGGTGTGTTGGGTAAGCCGGAGGAGAGTGTCCCTCCATTATTCCGGGTCTGCCGACGAGCCTCGTGTTGTTGTTGCTTCAAAATAAAGTTTGGATCTAAGTAAGCTAAAGGGTGAGAAAACCTTACTTTTTGGCTCACTTTTCGAGTTCTTTGTCTTGATAAACTCTCTGGGTCAGAGGAAATGAGGGTTACCTCTTCAACATCTGCACGGCTGGCCTCCGTGTCGTCCTGATAGTAATCATTGTCAATAAGATGTATAAAAAATGAGCCAAGAGAGTCAAGTTCTACCTCCGACTCATTATCATCATCGTCATCATCATTGTCGTCCAAGTTAAATAACTCGGAGGGGTTGGTTTTCTTCTTGGCATGCTTTTTGGTAGCTTTGCTCTTTGTCTGGGTCTTCTTGACCGGCTTATCTAACTTCTTCCAGAAAGGAGAATCAGCCTACGCAAATGAAGTGGATTATGAGAAGACAGTTTAAATGAAAGAAAATGCTTAAACCGGAAATAGCTTAAAACCTTACAACTGGCGGTTGATTGAGAACGCAGAGAGGATTCGGTCCAGCTTTGCTACAGTCTGCCAGACTCTCATTCAGTAGAGACTTGGTCATATTATTGATGTCATCTTCAGTTATCTCTGTCTGGCAATGGCGAAGCGGATCTTTCAAATTGCCGGTGTATTCACACATTAAGCCGGGTCCGCGGCTTAGGGGCAATATCCTCCATGAAACCATCATCGGACAAGGTCGATGCCGGTTAAACCGTTAGACATGAAGGCTCTGATTTTTGAAAAAATGGGCGCATATTTGGCCCGTTCCTTTTTGCTGATGCGTTCTAGAAGAGGATGCCTATTGCTAAGCCGGCTGGCACGGTAACCCGGCAGAGGATTTTCCCCTTCTGGAGAAGTTTCTTGGCAATAAAACCAAGTTTAGTTCCAATCCTTAGGATGACTAGGTAGTGTGGCGGCTGGGAAAGTGGCTTCTTTCCGTCTCTGAATTAAAATGCCACCTAACTCTAGGCTGGGCCCATCTATGAACTCGGTCTGCCGGTTTAAATAATAAAATTCCCTGAATAGTTCTACGGTGGGCTCCTGTTGAAGGTACACCTCGCAGAACACTTGAAAGTTGCAGATGTTTGAAATAGAATTTGGTCCGATATCTTGAGGATGGAGCTTGAAAAAATCCAGCACATCATGGAAGAATTTTGAGCCGGGAGGGCTAAAATCCCGGAGCATATGATCAGTGAAGACAATAACTTCACCGTCCTTAGGCTCGGGAGGGGTTTCTGTGCCTGGGACCCTCCAATGGATGACATCTTTTTGGGCCAGGACGCCTGTTTGAACATATTCGTTCAATTCTTCCTCGGTGACTCGGGAAATGACCCAGTTGCATGCAGTGATAATCTTAGGAATTTTGAGGATGAAGGCCTAAAAGAAAGAAATATTGCCGGTTTAAGATTAAGCTACTAAGTCGGACCATTGATTCAAAAGAAAAGTGCTATAAAAGGCCAATGCATTAAGCCAGAAGATGAACACTGAAGTATGCGGATATTCATATTGGCGGCTTAAAAGGGGACTAATGGTACCTGGCGGGTTATGGTTTATTGGTTAAGCCGCCCAAACAGTTGATATGTTTCAGATCTACAAGTGAGGGTTTGCTAAGTAGCAGACAAACATATTCTACAGATCGACGCTACGATTTTGGATCTACAACAGTTTGGAAAATAAAATAAATTTTATACCTAAAGTGAAGGCAGTGGAAGAACACCTGTGTTCGGATGGATCTGATACAGAAAAAATACCTATTGTAGTTGGACAAAGGGATGCTACGCTGCTACCGCATGTTTTTGATAGCATTTTTAGATTCAACCGTGCAATCTAGAGAAGAGCAAAGAAGAACAGAGGGGAACTCCGATGAACTAGGACTAACCCTAATGAAGATCTGTTACGAGGAAGAAGAAGTGCTTACGGATGCTGCTGGACAGCAGAGGTATGCCGCGATGCTCTGGTTTGTTTAAGTTGATGCAGTGGCCGGAGTTGAGGAAGTTGACGAGGTCGACAACGGCGTAGCTCGAGCGTGTGCGTGGCGTTGCGGAGAAGAGGATGAAGGCAAGGAGGCAAGGGGGAAATGAATAGGACCCCTGTCCCTATTTATGAGGAGATGGATAACAAGCATGCACGGGAATCGAGGAGGCCAAAAAGTGATTATGTTGTTGCACGGGCGCCTCGAATTTCGGAAAGTCCATTAAAGACAAAGATCTGTTGAGATGTTCTGAGCTTCGTGCGAAGTTAATGCAAGATGATGTCATGGCGGTTTAACACGATTTTGTGAGCTGATGTCATGGCGGGTTATAAAAACTGACGATGCAAGATTCTGCTAAGTCAAGTATTGAAGATTGATGTGAACAAGTTCAAATCAACCTGGGGCCTAATGTTGGGGATATAACTATTGGGTATGACCCGCCCAGGAGGGGCCGGGTCATGCCACTGGCGGCTTAAGAAGAGAAGGCCCAAGAGGATGATGAGGATGGCGGTCCATAGAGGAAGCTTATTGAAAGCCTAAGACCCGGAGGTAACTTGAGGCCCATGGGTATGAACCGCCATATATGTAACTTGTATTGTAAGGAAAGCTTAGTTAGTCACCGAGCCGGACACGTTGTGTATGCACCGACTGGGACTCTGTAAGCCGCCGGGCATCAACCTGTGTATATAAAGGGGTGACCCGGTGGTGGGTTAAGGCAAGAAACAAGAGATCGAGAACTAGGTCAAGCATATTCGCCCCCTGGTAATCGAAACCCAAGAAATACAACCCCAAACTGGAGTAAGCCTTTACCTCGTTGCGAGGGAACGAACCAGTATAAACTCTCTGTATCCTTTGTCCCAATTAGCCCCTTCAAGCTAACCTAGTTGCGATGGCTCCACACCTAAGTCCTTTTGCTGGGGCATCTGTCGTGTTAAGTCCACGACATTATCAGAGGGTGAGTGTTCACTACTAGATTGAGTTTCAGCATTAGAGGTAGAGACTTCATTATCATTATCAGGAGGTTTTTCTACTTCAGGTTCACTAGAGGCATGCAAAGTCCTATCATTTTTCTTTTTCTTTTTCTTTTTAGAAGGACTAGGTGCATCAGTGTTAACTCTTTGCGAGTCTTGTTCAATTATTTTTGGGTGTCCCCTGGGATAAAGTGGTTCGTGAGTCATTTTACATCCTCTAGTTGCTACTCTAACAGCAAAGTCATTTATATTATTATTCATTTCATCAAGCAACTCTATTTGAGATTTAGCAACTTGTTCTAATTGAGTTTGACCCATAGAGGCATGCTTTCTTACACCTCTAATATCATTTGAGATTCTAAATAACAAGTCACTTAAGCGAGCAATCATATCGGAATTGTATTTCAATTGTTTCATAACATTTGCATTGAAGTGATCTTGTTTTCTAATGTAATTTTTAAACTCAGAAAGGCATTGACTAGGATGCATATTTTGAGGATTGTCATTGTCATTGAATTTCGTTAAAGAGTTTACCTCTACCACCTTAGGTGGTGGTGGTGTATCAAGCCCATGTATTTCTTCAATAGGAGGTAAATTTTTGACATCCTCAGCTTGAATACCTTTTTCCTTCATAGATTTCTTTGCCTCTTGCATATCTTCAGGACTGAGATATAAGATACCCCTCTTCTTCGTAGTAGGTTTGAATGGTGGTTCAAGAAGAGTCCAATCATCATAATTTTTTAATATATTATTCAATAATTCTTCAGCTTGACCAACAGTTCGTTCCCTGAAAATATAACCAGCACAACTATCTAGGAAATCCCTAGAAGCATCGGTTAGTCCATTATAGAAGATATCAAGTATTTCATTTTTCTCAACAGGATGATCAGGCAAAGCATTAAGCAATTGGAGAAGCCTCCCCCCAAGCTTGTGGGAGACTTTCTTCTTCAATTTGCACAAAGTTAAATATTTCCTGCAAGGCAGCTTGTTTCTTATGAGCATGGAAATATTTTTAAGAGAAGTAACAAATCATATCCTGGGGACTATGCACACAACCAGGAGCAAGAGTGTTATACCAAGTCTTAATTAGCATCACCCTTTAATGAGAACAGAAATAATTTGCGGATATAGTAATAGTGAATCTTCTCATCATGAGCAAAAAGGGTGGCTATGTCATTCAACTTAGTAAGATGTGCTACAACAGTTTCAAATTCATAACCATGGAAAGGATCAGATTCAACCAAAGTAATTAATTATGGGTCAACAAAGAATTCATAATCCTTATCATCAACAAATATAGGTGAGGTTGCAAACTGAGGATCACATTTCATTTTAGCATTCAAAGTCTTTTCTTTATACTTGCATAATAATTTTTCCAGATCATCTATATCCTTACAAGCAAGAATGTCTCTAGTTGTCTCCTCATCCATAACATAACCTTCCGGTACCTTTAGCAATTCATATCTAGGAGAACTAGGTCTAATATGTGTTTCAAGATTTTCATTTTCAAGCTCTTCATCAGTTTCAACAATTTCATAAGTTTCAGCATTCTCAAAAGCTTTAGTTATACCAAGTTATTCATCAAGAAATTCACCTAGTGGCACATTATCATCAAGCAAGGTACTAGCATCATCATAAATATCATTCATAGTAGAAGTAGCATCATCAGTAACTTGCGATCTATCAGGATTAATAGCATGTGGGGGTGTTGCAAGTTTACTTATAATAGAAGGTGAATCAAGTGCAGAGCTAGATGGCAAGTCCTTACCTTCCCTCGTCTTGGAGGGAAAAATATTAGTCTTAGCATCCTTCAGATTCTTCATAGGGATAATTTTATAATAATCCCAAGTGACTCAACAAATATAGCTACGCTCCCTGGCAACGGCACCAGAAAAAGGTCTTGATAACCCACAAGTATAGGGGATCGCAACCGTTTTCAAGGGTAGAGTATTGAACCCAAATTCATTGATTCAACAAAAGGGGAGTGATGTCTACTATGCAACCTTCTTCTTGTAGACTCGTGTTGGGCCTCCAAGCGCAGAGTTTTGTAGGATAGTAGCAACTTTCCCTCAAGTGGATGACCTAAGGTTTATCGTCCGTGGGACATAGGATGAAGATGGTCTCTCTCAAACAACCCTGCAACCAAATAACAAAGAGTCGCTTGTGTCCCCAACACACCCAATACAATGGTATATTGTATAGGTGCACTAGTTCGGCGAAGAGATGGTGATACAAGTGTAATATGGATGGTAGATATAGGTTTTTGTAATCTGAAAATATAAAAACAGCAAGGTAACTAGTAACAAAAGTGAGCAAAAACTGTATTGCAATGCTTGGAAACAAGGCCTAGGGTTCATACTTTCACTAGTGCAAGTTTCAACAATGGTAACATAATTGAATCATATAACGACCCCTCAATGTGCGACAAAAGTCACTCCAAAGTTCCTACCGCGGAGAACATAAGATGAAATTGCTTGTAGGGTACGAAACCACCTCAAAGTTATTCTTTCCGATCAATCCATTGAGCTATTCCTATAACTGTCACAAACAGCCCTAGAGTCCGTAATAAAATAACACCATATGACACACATCAATCAACCCTAATGTCACCTAGATACTCCAATGTCACCACAAGTATCCGTGGGTCAATTATACGATATGCATAAATCAACTTCGGATTCATAATACTCAATCCAACACAAAGAACCTCAAAGGGTGCCCCAAGATTTCTACCAGAGAAACAAGGACGAAAACGTGCATCAACCCCTATGCATAGACTACCCCAATGTCACCTCGGGAATCCGCGAGTTGAGTGCCAAAACATACATCAAGTAAATCAATAGAATACCCCATTGTCACCACCGGTATCCCATGCAAGACATACATCAAGTGTTCTCAAATCCATAAGAGTATTCAATCCGATAATAGTGAAACCTCAAAGGTAAAACTCAATTCATCACAAGAAGATAGAGGGGGAGAAACACCATAGGATTCAACTATAGTAGCGCGGTACATCAAGATTGTGCCAAATCAAGAACACGAGAGAGAGAGAGAGATCAAACACATAGCTGCTAGTACATACCCTCAGCCCCGAGGGTGAACTACTCCATCCTCGTCATGGAGAGCGCCGGGATGATGAAGATGGCCACCGATGATGGCTTCCCCCTCCGGTAGGGTGCCGGAACGGGCTCCCGATTGGTTTTTCGTGGCTACAGAGGCTTGCGGCTGCGGAACTCGCGATCTAGGTTTCTTTCCGTGGGTTTCTGGATTTATAGGAATTTTTGGCGTCGGTTTCACGTGAGGGGGTTCCACGAGTCAGCGATAAGGCAGGGGGCGCGCCCTAGGGAGGGGGTGCACCCTCCACCCTTGTGGATGCCTCGTGGCTCTTTTGGCCCAACTCTTTTGCTTCGGGGGCTTCTTCTGGTCCATAAAAAAATCACTGTAAATTTTCAGCTCATTTGGACTCCGTTTGATATTCCTTTTCTGCGAAACTAAAAAACAAGGAGAAAACAGAAACTGACACTGGGCTCTAGGTTAATAGGTTAGACCCAAAATCATACAAAATAGCATATAAATGCATATAAAACATCCAAGATGGATAATATAATAGCATGGAACAATCAAAAATTATAGATACGTTGAAGATGTATCAGGGAGCCAAAGAATATTTGCAAGTATTAGCAGCTGAGTTTTCAATTCAACCACACCTGGAGATTAATTATCTGCAGCAAAGTGATCAGTAGCAAAGTAGTATGATAGTTTTGATAGTAGTAGCAATAGCAATAGTAACGGTAACAGTGATAGCAGTGAATTTGTAACAAGTGCAATAGTAACAGTAGCAGTAGTAACTTAGCAGGAACAATATGAGAGAAATTTGTAGGCATTGGATCGGTGGATTCGTTGGATGATATTCATCATATAACAGTCATAACCTAGGGCGATACGGCACTAGCTCCAGTTCATAAATATAATGTAGGCATGTATTCCGTAAATAGTCATACGTGCTTATGGAAAGGACTTGCATGACATCGTTTGTCCGACCCTCCCATGGCAGCGGGGTCCAATCGGAAACTAAGGGATATTAAGGCATCCTTTTAATAGAGAACCGGAACAAAGAATTAACACACATAGTGAATACATGAACTCCTCAAACTACAGTCATCACCGGGAAGTGTCCCGACTTTTGTCACTCTGGAGTTGCCGGATCATAACATGTAGTAGGTGACTATAACTTGCAAGATCGGATCTAGAACGTAGATATAATGGTGATAACATAAACGTTCAGATCTGAAATCATGGCACCCGGGCCCAAAGTGACAAGCATTAAGCATGGCAAAGTCATAACAACATCAATCTCAAAACATAATGGATACTAGGGATCAAGCCCTAACAAAACTAACTCGATTACATGATGAATCTAATCCAACTCCTCAGCGACCAGCGAGCCTACGAAGGAATTACTCACTCCCGCTGGGGAGCATCATGGAATTGGCGATGGAGAAGGGTTGGTGATGACGAAGATCGAAGATCCCTCTCTCCGGAGCCCCAAACGGACTCTAGATCTTGCCTCCCGATGAAGAACAGGAGGTGGCGGTGGCTCTGTCTCGTGAAACACGATAATTCGCCCACCCTAATTTTTCTCTCCAAACATGTGATTTTATAGTATGAGGGTTGAGGCCTGCGGGGCCTCCAGGTGGGGACAACCCACCTGGGCGCACCCGGAGGGAGGGTGCCCTGGTGGTTTGTGCCCACCCAGGTGCCCTCCTCCAGTGGTTCTTGGCTCCAGAAATTCTTATTTATTGAATAAAAAATCCTCGCAAAGTTTCGTTCCAATCTGAGAACTTTTATTTCTCCACAAAAACGACACCATGGTAGTTCTGCTAAAAACATCATCAGTCCGGGTTAGTTTCATTCAAATCATGCAAATTAGAGTCCAAAACAAGAGGAAAAGCATTAGGAAAAGTAGATACGATGGAGACGTATCAGAGATCCAGGAATACCAACTATATCATGCTCCATTAAAAGAAACTATGTTAAAACTACTTTATGTGATCTTGGAGCCGGTGTTAGTGTTATGCCTTTCTCTTTATATCGTAGACTTGATTTGAATAAGTTGACACCTATTGAAATCTCTTTGCAATTGGTTGATAAATCAACTGCTATACCCATCAGTATTTGTGAGGATGTGCCTGTTGTGGTTGCAAATGTTACTATATTAACGGACTTTGTTATTCTTGATATTCCCGAGGGCGACAACATGTCAATCATCCTTGGTAGACCCTTTTTGAATACTTCGGGGGTTGTTATTGATTGCAACAAAGGCAATGTCACTTTTCATGTTAATGGTAATGAGCATATGGTACACTTTGCGAAGAAACAACCTCAAGTTCATAGTATCAATTCAATTGGAAAAATTTCAACGATTGCTATTGGAGGTTTTAAATTCCCTATTCCTACTGTCAAAAATAAATATGATATTCTCATTGATTGGGGACATGCATATCCCCGTTGAGGTAACATAGTATTATACGAAGATTCTCCGGTTTCATGTCATTTGGAAGAAGTTTGTTAATAAGACTTGATCAACCTTGTTAATGGATCCCTTTTGATGGGCATGAGATGGATGAATTTAGTAAACATAACTTTCTGTACCCACCTTTTACTTTCTGTTATTTAGAACAAATAAAGCAAAAATACCATTATTCGTCTATTTTCTGAATTATCCACGCAATAAAAAATGTCCCAAAAATAAAAGTTCTCCAAATTCCCTGAAAATTTAGTATGCTTTTTTATAGAATATTTTAGAATTTTTGGCACTGAGAACACACCAGGGGGCAGCACTAGTGGGCCACAAGCCCATAGGGCATGCCTGGGTGGCTTATGGGCCCCATGTGGGCCCCCCTCACTTATTCCAGCACCCATTCACTTCGTCTTCCTCCAGAAAAATCATCCCGTTGCTAAAAACTTGTGTTCTAGTTCATCATGCTGCCATTTTCAATCTCCTTGTACAAAGCTCCATTTGGAAAGCTGTTTTGGGGGATTGGTCATCGGTATGTGACTCCTCCAATGGTCCAATTACTTTTTGTTATAGTGCTTTATATATTGCAAATTTTTGCTGTTGTGGTGACCTTGTTCTTGAGCTTGCATGTCAAATTTATATGGTCCAAAGTAGTTTTTATGCATGATATAGCCTCTAGGCACTTGTGGGACTAGTTGCTATCAATTTCTTTGAGTTTTGTTCACTTTTATTTTGAGCTACTAAAAAAATTAGAAATTTTTCAAAGGAAGAAAAATGTTTAGGAAGATATACCAAGGTGGTTCCTCGAGGAAGCAAGCACCATGGCTTGCGATACGTGAGCCAGACCTTGAACCACCAAGGGAAGTGCTAGTACGGCCTTGCGAATGGCCGTTGGATCAGTTCATGGTTCATGCAGGTTTCAAGGAGTAGTTTGATGCATACGTGCAAAATGCTGGCCTAGAAGACTTCGTGTCAGATAAGTGTCGGCAGTACTATCACCTCACTAATTTATTTGTGCAAAGATTTAAGTTTACATCCCAGCGCAACACTCATTCTGTTCTATTTGATCTTTATGATAAATCATTTACCATGGACCTAGAAGATTTTAACGATGCATGCAAAATTCCACAGTGGGGCATTCATAGTGAACCTCGTAAAACTGAGTAATTAATGATTTCCTTGCTGGCATCACGGTGGGAGAAACTAGAAATATTACACAAGCCACCATATGGAGCATTCACTTTCCTGCCGTACATTATTTTGCTCTCTTTATAGGAAGATGCATTAATGGTAAACATGATCATAGCCACCTTTGTGCATCAGATCTTAGTGTCCTCAAGTGTGCGGTAATGGGTGATAGACGATATAACTTGGGGGCTATTATTGCAAGGAGGTTACGTAATAATGCTAAAGATGGAGATTTCTTTGGTGGGATTTATGCCACCCGTTTAGCTAATTATCTTGGGGTACCCATAAGGGAGGATGACATTGAGTTACAACCTGCTTTCCTTGATTATAATGCTATGGTACGCTACCAGTTTCTTGAGAGGAACGAACAGTCCCTCCTGTACCGATTGATCTTTGACGGGCAGCGTGATGTCCGTATTACGCTTCCCGCTCCTGCCTTCTTTAACTTTTCGGGTAAAACGAAGATACTTCATAACCAGAGAGGAGGTAGACAAGTATGAGAGAGAGGTGGAGTCTGCTCGACTCCATGGTACAGCCCTTCAGGCAGTAGCTGCAGCATCCCATTCCAACCCAACTACGGTTTTGGATACTATCCAGGCCAGCCGTGGCCCTAGACCAACTTAGGCCAAAAGCCTAAGCTTGGGGGAGTATGTATTTCTCACCGACATACATTCATGTTCACACACTCATTTCTGTTGTCGGTGTTCATACTTTTTAATTGTATTACCCATGTTAGTTTCTTTTTCTTGCTTTCTTCTCGTGTGTTTGAAAAACTTTGAGAAAATGCAAAAAATTAGTTGTCGCTTCTTTTTAGTTTTCTTTCTAATTTATTTAGTAGTAGCATTAACAGAAAACCCAAAAAGATTTCTCACTCTTCTTTTGTTTAATTTGTTGGGAGCTTTCCCGTGTAAATAGTTTTTCTCGTTCTGTTTTTTCTTTCTTCAGAAAAACAAAAACTCCAAAATATTTCAGTGTGTTTCTTTGAAATTCTTTTCTTTTTCTTTGGGTCGTAAGGAGAAGACCGCGATGAAAATGTTGAGTCGCTCTCATATGCATTATTGTTGATCTAACAGAGAGCCCATATTACCTTGTCTTCTCCTTTGAATTGCAGGTTCCAACTTAGTCCAATGCACATGCACTCTTGTTATTATTCACACCGTTCGGTTGTGCAAGTGAAAGGCAATAATGACGATATATGATGAAATGATTGAGATGGAGAAAATCTGGTACGAACTCGACCTATTTTGTTTTTGTAAATATGATTAGCTCATCGTTCTTGATTCAGCCTATTATGAATGAAACATGTTTGGAATGACAATTAGAGACTATAGTTACTCATGCCATGCTTAATTAGCTAGGAGTTTTATAATGGTTTATCTTGAGTGCCATCATGCTTTTAAAATGGTTATGATGTAGTATGATAGGATGGTATCCTCCTATGAATGATTCAAGTGGCTTGACTTGGCACATGTTCACGCATGTAGTTGAAACAAAAACAACATAGCCTCCACGATATTTATGTTCATGGTGATTTATATCCTACGTATGTTAGTTAATCTCAATGCTTGCATTCAATGTTAGTTAATCTCAATGCATGTTTATGACCATTGTTGCTCTCTAGTTGGTCTTTCCTCAATCTTTTGCTAGCCTTCACTTGTACTAAGCGGGAATACTGCTTGTGCATCCACTTCCTTAAACCCAAAGTTGTTCCATATGAGTCCACCATACGTACCTATATGCGGTATTTACCTGCCATTCCAAGTAAATTTGCATGTGCCAAACTCTAAACCTTCAAATAATAATATGTTTTGTATGCCCGAATCGCTCATGTGGCGACTGGGGGTTGTTAGTATCTTCCATGCTAGGTGGGTTATTCTCACAATGAGTGTTTATTCACTTGTCATTCACAAGAAAGTGGCTGGTAATCGGGATGCCCAGTTCCATGCTTAAATCAAATCAAAATATAAATATCAAACAAAACTCCCCCATGAAAGATAGTGTTGTTGGTATGGATGGTACCCGTTGTTTCGGATCAGCCGTGGAGTGTGATTGTTGGTGGAGGGGGAGTAAAAACTTTACCATTCTGTTTGGGAACCGCCTATAATGTATCTAGCATGAAAGATAGTGAGGTATCTTGGTTTTTATGTTGACAATGAAGCATACCGCTCAAAATTATATTCATCTCTGTTTTAAAAGTTCGAGCTCCAGCACCTCTGCAAATCCCAACTTCCCTCTGCGAAGGGCCTATCTATTTACTTATATGTTGAGTCATCATCCGATACATCTCCAACGTATCTATAATTTTTTATTGTTCCATGCTATTATGTTATCCATCTTGGATGTTTTATATGCATTTATATGCTCTTTTATATTATTTTTGGGACTAACCTGTTAAACTAGAGCCTAGTGCCAGTTTTTGTTTTTTCCTTGTTTTTGAGTTTTGCAGAAAAGGAACATCACACGGAGTCCAAACGAGCTGAAATTTTACGGTGATTTTTTGTGGACCAGAAGAAGCCCCCGAAGCACAAGAGTTTGGCCAGAAGAGTCCCGAGTCAACCACAAGGGTGGAGGGCGCCCCCCTAGGGCGCGCCCCCTACCGTGTCACTAACTCGTGGACCCACCCTACTGGAGGGGGAAACCATCACCGGTGGCCATCTTCATCATCTCGGCGCTCTCCATGACGAGGAGGGAGTAGTTCACCCTCGGGGCTGAGGGTATGTACCAGTAGTTATGTGTTTGATATCTCTCTCTCTCTCTCTCTCTCTCTCGTGTTCTTGATTTGGCATGATCTTGATGTACCGTGAGCTTTGTTACTATAGTTGAATCATATGGTCTTTCTCCCCCTCTACGTTCTTGTGATGAATTGAGTTTTACCTTTGAGGTTTCACTATTATTGGATTGAATACTATTATGGATTTGAGAACACTTGATGTATTTCTTGCGTGGGGTACCCATGGTGACAATGGGGTGTTCTATTGATTCACTTGATGTATGTTTTGGCACTCAACTCGTGGATTCCCGAGGTGGCATTGGGGTAATCTATACATAGGGGTTGATGCACGTTTTCGTGCTTGTTTCTCTAGTAGGAATCGTGGGGCACTCTTTGAGGTTCTTTATGTTGGATTGAATATTATGAATCTGAAGTTGTTTGATGCATATCATATAATTGACGCACGGGTACTTGTGGTGACATTGGAGTATCTAGGTGATATTAGGGTTGATTGATGTGTGTCATATGGTGTCATTTTACTACGAACTCTAGGGCTTTTTGTGACACTTATGGATTGATCGGAAAGAATAACTTTGAGGTGGTTTCGTACCCTACAAGCAATTTCATCTTATGTTCCCCGTGATAGGAACTTTGGAGACTTTTGTCGCATGTTGAGTGATTGCCATATGATCTAATTATGTTATCATTGTTGAGAGAACTTGCGCTAGTGAAAGTATGAACCCTAGGCCTTGTTTTCAAGCATTGAAATACCGTTTTCGCTCACTTTTACCAGTTTCTACCTTGCTGTTTTATATTTTCAGATTACAAAAACCTATATCTACCATCCATATTGCACTTGTATCACCATCTCTTCGCCAAACTAGTGCACCTATACAATTTACCATTGTATTGGGTGTGTTGGGGACACAAGAGACTCTTTGTTATTTGGTTGTAGGGTTGTTTGAGACAGACCATCTTCATCCCGCGCCTCCCACAGATTGATAAACCTTAGGTCATCCACTTGAGGGAAATTTGCTACTGTCCTACAAAACTCTGCACTTGGAGGCCCAACAACGTCTACAAGGATAAAGTTGCATAGTATACATCAAGATCTTTTCTGGCGTCGTTGCCGGGGAGGTTAGTGCTTGAAGGTAGATCTTTAGATCTTGCAATCGAATATTTTAGTTTCTTGTTTTATCACTAGTTTAGTCTACAAAAAATGGAATTGAGGTTGCCTCATATGATTCATCTTTTTAATGTCTTTCGTGAAAATGATGGAAAGGATAATTGTGCTCAGGAGTTAGAAGAAGAAGTTTATAAAATGTTTGGCACTAAATCTTTGAATGATAAGCATGATTGCAATGTTGTTAGTATGAATTCTTTGAATATCCGTGATGCTAATGATATGCAAAACCACAAGCACAAGCTTGGGGATGCTATGTTTGTGAGAATGACATGTTTGAGAATTTATTTGCTACAATTAATGTTTGTCCCAAGCTTGGGGATGCTATGTTTAATGAAGATGAAATTTTTAGTCCCCCAAGTTTTGATGTGCAAATCTATTATGATGATAGCATGCCTCCTATTTATGATGATTGCAATATTTATGAAAGTGGGTTCAGAAGAGTGTCAACTTTAGATAATAATTATCCCACTATTTTGGAGGGTGTTAAATCTTATTATAATGGTAAAAGTGGATTTGAAGAGGTTATGACTTTATTTAGTAATGATTCCACTATCTTGGAAGAGTTTTCAATTGATTATGATGAGAACAAAGTTGCTACTTATGATGATTATTGTGATGACACTTATGTTATAAAAAAGAGTGATGATTATATTTATAAAGCTTGTCATAATTATGATTACCCTTTTTTGGAACATTATTCTTTTAGTGTGGAAACAATTTATAGTATTCGAGTTTCTTATGATACTCCCACTATTCCGAATGAGAAGAGTTTTGCTTATGCGGAGAGTAGTAAAATTTCTATGCTTATGGATCATGAAAGTAATGCTTTATGTGATGGTTATATTGTTGAATTCATTCATGATGCTACTGAAAATTATTATGAGAGAGGAACACATGCTTCTACATATTGCAATAATATCAAGTTTCCTCTCTATGTGTTGAAAATCTTGAAGTTTTGCTTGTTTTACCTTCCTATGCTAGTTGATTCTTGTTCCCATAAGTTATTTGCTCACAAAATACCTATGCATAGGAAGTGGGTTAGACTTAAATGTGCTAGTCATATGCTTCATGATGCTCTCCTTGTGTTTCAATTCTTATCTTTTATGTGAGCATCATTGAAATCATCATGCTAGCTAAAAAGGCATTAAAGAAAAGCGCTTGTTGGGAGACTACAGACTGTTCTATTTTTGACAAATTCTATTTTCTTTACGTTGTTTGCTTATTTTGCTGAATCTATGGGTAGTATCGAAGGGTATGAACCATGGAGAAGTTGGAATACAGTAGATATAACACGAATATAAATTTAGAATGAGTTCACAACAGTACCTAAGTGGAGATTTGCTTTATTATACTAACGGAGCTTATGGGTTTTCTGTTGAGTTTTCTGTTGTGAAGTTTTCAAGTTTTGGGTAATGTTTTGATGGACTATAGAATAAGGAGTGGCAGGAGACTAAGCTTGGGGATGCACAAGGCACCCCAAGGTAATATTCACGGATAACCAAGAGCCTAAGCTTGGGGATGCCCCAGATGGCATCCCCTCTTTCATCTTCGTTCATCGGTAACCTTACTTGCAGCTATATTTTTATTCACCACATGATAAGGGTTTTGCTTGGAGCATCATTTTCTTTTATTAGTATTTGCTTGCTGTTATTTAGAGTAATGTTTTGCATCTTTATTTCAATAAAAATGTCAAGTATAGCCTTTACCATGCTTATTTTGCAAGTCTATGTGTAGCTGTTTGAAAACAGAAAGTTTGCTCTTATGTTTTAAATATTCATGAATAGTTAGAACATGATAAAATCTTGAAATTTTTACTCAATGAGTAACAAAAAATTTCCTACAGTGTGGTAATTTTTCAGAATTTTTGGAGTTAGGGAAGTATGATTCCTCTTGCATTCTTTACAGACAATTCTGTCTAGACATATTGCTGTTATGCTTGCATTGTTTGCATATGTTTGCTTGTTTAATGATTCTATTTGAGGATAGGAGTATTAAATATGCAGAGGCATTTAGTATGAAATGTCAAATTATAATTTTAGTGAATTTCTACAGTAGAGAATGATAAGGTTTTCCATTGGTTTATACTAACTTATCTCACGAGTCCTTGTTGAGTTTTGTGTGCATGAAGTTTTTAAGATTCCGGGAAACTACGATACGAGAGGAATTAAGGAGACACAAAAGCTCAAGATTGGGAATGCCCAAGGCATCCTTAATTCATATTTCAAGAAGCCTCAACCATCTAAGCTTGGGGATGCCCCGGTTGGCATCCCACCTTTCTTCATCAACAATTATCGGTTAGCCTCGGTTGAGCCTAAGTTTTTGCTTCTTTACATTGGTTGTGCTATACTTGGAATGTCACTTTATTTTGATTTGCTTGTTGTTTGAATAATATCCCAAGATTTGGAATTCTTAAATGTTAGAGAGTCTTCACATAGTACATAATTATTCGACTACTCATTGATCTTCACTTATATCTTTTGGAGTAGTTTGTCATTTGCTCTAGTGCTTCACTTATATCTTTTTAGAGCACAGCGGTGGTTTTATTTTGAAGAAATTGATGAACTCTCATGCTTCACTTGTATTATTTTGAGAGTATTTAAACAGCATGGTAATTTGCTTAGGTTATGAATTTAGACCTAATATGATGGGAATCCAAGAGGGATATAATAAAAACTTTCATATTATGTGCATTGAATACTATGAGAAGTTTGATTCCTTATGATTGTTTTGAGATATAAAGATGGTGATATTAGAGTCATGCTAGTGAGTAATTTTGGATTGTAGAAATACTTGTGTTGAAGTTTGTGATTCCCGTAGCATGCATGTATGGTGAACCATTATGTAACGAAGTTGGAGCATGATTTATTTATTGATTGTCTTCCTTATGAGTGGCGGTCGGGGACGAGTGATGGTCTTTTCCTACCAATCTATCCCCCTAGGAGCATGCGCTTAGTACTTTGTTTCAATGACTAATAGATTTTTGCAATAAGTATGTGAGTTTGTTATGACTAATGTGGAGTCCATGGATTATACACACTCTCATCCTTCCACCATTGCTAGCCTCTCTAGTACCGCAACTTTCGCCGGTACTGTACACCAACCTTATGCCTTCCTCAAAACAGCCACCATACCTACCTATTATGGCATTTCCATAGCCATTCTGAGATATATTGCCATGAAACTTCCACCGTTCCGTTTATTATGACACACTTCATCATTGTCATATTGCTTTACATGATCATGTAGTTGAGATAGTATTTGTGGCAAAGCCACCATTCATAATTTTTATCATGTCACTCTTGAGTCATTGCACATCTCGGTACACCGCCGGAGGCATTCATATAGAGTCATATTTTGTTCTAAGTATCGAGTTGTATTCTTGAGTTGTAAGTAAATAAAAGTGTGATTATCTTCATTATTAGAGCCTTGCCCCATGTGAGGAAAAATAAAATAAAAAGGACCAAAGAAGCCAACAAAAAAAGGGCCAAAGAAGCCAAACAAAAAAATGAGAGAAAAGAGAGAAGGCGCAATGTTACTATCCTTTTTCCACCCTTGTGCTTCAAAGTAGCACCATGATCTTCATGATAGAGAGTCTCCTATGTTATCACTTTCATATACTAGTGGGAATTTCTTGTAACAGCCAGGATTTTGGCCCTTTTCTTTTTCTTTTGATTTATTTGGTTTTTGCTCTGTTTTTCTTTTTGAAGTGGTTCTGTGGCCTTGCCACCTGGGAAATCATCCTCATTCCCCCTCCCAAGTGGATCAGCATTCTCAAAACCTTGCCAAGATCATGTCACTTCACTCCTTGACCAAACCCTAAAATCTTTTATAGGGAATATTCCTTTTTCTAATAAAGGAATAACCCTATCTGCCCTAAGTTGTGAAGCACCCCATATTTCTGTCCATCCAAAAATTCCCAAATAATTCTCAAAATTCCTTTGGGTCATATTTGATCAAATATGCCCAAACTTCCCTGTCCTAGCCCAAGAATAATTCCCCAATAATTATTCTTCATTTATGTCCTGAATGGCACTTTGTGAAGGAAGTGTCATTTATATTTTCCTAGTGGCTCCCAAGATTTTTGGGCATGCTTATATGTCCAAATAATTGCCTCATGCACAAGTTCAACTTTATTTGCCTAGTTTCTGTCAGACAGAAGGCTTTGTGAAGGAAGTACTAGCTAGGAGTATCCAAATGAGTTAAGCTTTTGCACACTCCTTAATGTGCTCATATTAACCCCCTCCACCCATTTGCGGCCTCATCCAATCATCTATGTGAGCACAGGAGCAAATATTTGATTCTGGCAATATTTTCAGGTTGTGAAGCAAGTGTATTTTATATTGCTTAAAAATCCTGATAAATTACTAGATCATTCTTCTACCCATAAAACATCTATCCACCCAATTTGGCATCATTTCATGGATCCATTTGATTACCAAAATTATTTCAAGTTTCTGGACAGAAATGATGCTTGTGAAGCAAGTGCCATTTTGGCTTGTCCATTTGGCATGAGATTTTTACAGCATCTTTATATGTCCATATCATGAGGATTTGCCAAGTTGCATCCCATTCCATAACACCATGTGAGTGCGTCATTCAAATCTTGATTCTGGACCAATTTTGGACAGCAACTATATTAATTTGTGCTCCATTATGCTCCAAAACCTCCAGGATCATAATACTTCCGTAGTTAATCATCCCAGACAACACCATTTGACCCAATCAGTTCCCTGTTGATCAGCAGTGCTCTGCCAAGTTTGATGCAGTAAATTTCAGAGCTTAGTTACCATTTAACCATAGCACCCCAGATCAAGAAATGGCATCATAAATGATCCACCCTGGAAGGACTAGCTCCCAGACATAGTTTCCCATCCTCTACATACCTCCCTATGCCATGTCATGTGGTGACCACGCAGCTGGCATGCACATTTACACGCTCTGTGTGTTGTGGCGTGTCCAGAGCACCATTTGTGCTTTGGCATCGCTCCCTCTTGTCGTCTTAGAGCTCGTGAGCATGTCCAGTGGCTGCATCTTGTCGTCGCTGTTCCCCTGGACCCCTCTCCCCCTCCGTTAGCTTCCTCACCGACGTAAACCGCCACGTGCCCACGAATGTACAGACGCGTTTTGGCTTGGTTCGTCGCCATGGTCTTCCTCCCTATGCTCCCTTGGCCGCCTCTTCCCCGTGAGCTCTCCCTCTTGTCCCCTCTCGTCGCCTAACTCCGAGCTCATGCGTGGACACACGCGTCCGCGGCGCCGGACACGTATCCAAGGCGACGCCAGCTCGGCCTCCTCGCCTCGCGCCTATTTAAGGCCTCCCCTGAGCCCTCCGAGCGCTCCAAGCTCTTCCTCACCCTCCCAGCAACCTCCCCGACCCATCTGTTCGACTCCAGAGCACCTCATCTCCTCGGTTGGCCACTATGGCCACTGCGGCCATGCTCCCCGATTGGCTCAAGCCGGAGCTCCTTCCCTCATTCCTCCTCCACCAGTAGCTCAACCAGACCCCGGCGAACCTCTCCCATCCCTATTTTCCTTGCCGGAGCCACTGTGGCCACGCGCCCAAGTTTCGATCGCCGCCCTCGTTCTCGGTCGCCGCAAGCCGCCATCGTCCCGCTCCATCCTGGCGCTGTTGCAGGGTGCAGACGAGTGCAGCACATCTTGCTGCACTCGCCGGTGCCCTCACTCCGGTGAGAGGTGGCCGGAGATGGCTGGGCCGGCGCCAGCCACGCTGCTGCCTCCTCTCCTCTGCGGGCGTGCGTCGGACGAGAGGAAGGAGAGGAGGTCGCTCCCTGCCAGCTGGACGTGGACCCCTGCTACCTCTTGAGCACTATGTTGTATTTCCCCGAAGAGGAGAGGATGATGCAGCAAAGTAGCGTAAGTATTTCCCTCAGTTTTTGAGAACCAAGGTATCAATCCACTAGGAGACCACACACAAGTCCTTTGTACCTACACAAAACGATAGCTCCTCGCAACCAACGCGATTAGGGGCTGTCAATCCCTTCATGGTCAGTTACGAGAGTGAGATCTGATAGAGATGATAAATAATATTTTTGGTATTTTTGGTATATAGATGCAAAGTGAAAAGTAAAAGGCAAAGTAAAAACAAAGCAAGTAATAAAGTAATGGAGATTGATATGATGAGAATAGACCCGGGGGCCATAGGTTTCACTAGTGGCTTCTCTCAAGAGCATAGATATTCTACGGTGGGTGAACAAATTACTGTTGAGCAACTGATAGAATTGAGCATAGTTATGAGTATATCTAGGTATGATCATGTATATAGGCATCACGTCCAAGACAAGTAGACCGAAACGATTCTGCATCTACTACTATTACTCCACTCATCGACCGCTATCCATCATGCATCTAGGGTATTAAGTTAAAAACAGAGTAACGCCTTAAGCAAGATGACATGATGTAGAGGGATAAATTCATGCAATATGATAAAAAGCCCATCTTGTTATCCTCAATGGCAACAATACAACGTGCCTTGCTGCCCCTTCTGTCACTGGGAAAGGACACCGCAAGATTGAACCCAAAGCTAAGCACTTCTCCCATTGCAAGAACTACCAATCTAGTTGGCCAAACCAAACGGATAATTCGAAGAGACTTGCAAAGATAACTCAATCATACATAAAAGAATTCAGAGAATATTCAAATAGTATTCATAGATAAGCTGGATCATAAACCCACAATTCATCAGTCTCAACAAACACACCGCAAAAAGAAGATTACATCGAATAGATCTCCACGAGAGAGGGGGAGAACATTGTATTGAGATCCAAAAAGAGAGAATAAGCCATCTAGCTACTAGCTATGGACCCGAAGGTCTGAAGTAAACTACTCACACTTCATCGGAGGGGCTATGGTGTTGATGTAGAAGCCCTCCGTGGTGGATGCCCCCTCCGGCGGAGCTCCGGAACAGGCCCCAAGATGGGATCTTGTGGATACAGAAGGTTGCGGCGGTGGAATTAGGTTTTTGGCTCCTGTTCTGATTGTTTGGGGGTACATAGGTATATATAGGAGTAAGGAGTACGTCGGTGGAGCAACAGGGGGGCCATGAGGCAGGGGGCGCTCCCTAGGGGGGCGCCCCCCACCCTCGTGACCGCCTCTTTTGTTCCTTGGAGCAGGGCCCAAGTCTCCTGGATCACGTTCGGTGAGAAAATCACGTTCCCGAAGGTTTCATTCCGTTTGGACTCCGTTTGATATTCCGTTTCTTCGAAACACTGAAATAGACAAAAAAACAACAATTCTGGGTTGGGCCTCCGGTTAATAGGTTAGTCCCAAAAATAATATAAAAGTGGAAAATAAAGCCCAATATAGTCCAAAACAGTAGATAAAGTAGCATGGAGCAATCAAAAATTATAGATACATTGGAGACGTATCAGGCATCCCCAAACTTAATTCCTGCTCGTCCTCGAGTAGGTAAATGATAAAAAAGAATTTTTGATGCGGAGTGATACTTTGGCATAATTTCAATGTAAATCTTCTTAATCGTGGTATGAATATTCAGATCTGAAAGATTCAAGACAAAAGTTCATATTGACATAAAAATAATAATACTTCAAGCATACTAATCAAAGCAACCATGTCTTCACAAAATAGCATGGCAAAAGAAAGTTCATCCCTACAAAATCATATAGTTAGGCTATGCTTCATTTTCGTCACACAAAGGTGTTCCCAACTTCTATACCCCAGATGACAAGCCAAGCAATTGTTTCATACTTAAATAATCTCAAACTTTTTCAACCTTCACGCAATACATGAGCGTGAGCCATGGATATAGAACTATGGGTGGAATAGAATATGATGATGGGGATTGTGTGGAGAAGACAAAAAAGGAGAAAGTCTCACATTGACGAGGATAATCAACGGGCTATGGAGATGCCCATCAATTAATGTCAACATGAGGAGTAGGGATTGCCATGCAACGGATGCACTAGAGCTATGTATGCTCAACAAAAGAAAACTAGTGGGTGTGCATCCAACTCGCTTGCTCATGAAGACCTAGGGCATTTGAGGAAGCCCATCGTAGGAATATACAAGCCAAGTTCTATAATGAAAAATTCCCACTAGTATAAAAAGACAACTTATGAGACTCACTACATGAAGAACAAGGTGCTACTTTGAAGCACAATATATGAGACTCACTACATGAAGAACAAGGTGCTACTTTGAACACCAATGTGGAAAAAGAGATAGTAGCATTGCCCTTTTTATTTTTTTTATTTTTTTCTTTTTTTCTTTTTTTGGGCCTTTCTTTTTTTGGCCTTTTTTTTCTTTTTTTTTCTTTCTGGGCAATGCTCTAATAATGATCATCACACTTCTATTGATTACAACATAAGGATTACAACTCGAAACTTAGAACAAGATACGACTCTATATGAATGCCTCCGACGGTGTATCGGGATGGTGCAATGAATCAAGAGTGACATGTATGAAAAAATAATGCATGGTGGCTTTGCCACAAATACGATGTCAACTACATGATCATGCAATGGCAATATGACAAAAGTAATGTATGTCATGATGATGATGATGGAAGTTGCATGGCAATATATCTCGGAATGGCTATGGAAATGCCATGATAGGTAGGTATGGTGGCTGTTTTGAGGAGATATAAGGAGGTTTATGTGTGATAGAGCGTATCATATCACGGGGTTTGGGTGCACCGGCGAAGTTTGCACCAACTCTCAAGGTGAGAAAGGGCAATGCACGGTACCGAAGAGGCTAGCAAAGGAGGAAGGGTAAAAGTGCGTATAATCCATGGACTCAACATTAGTCAAAAAAACTCATATATTTATTGCAAAAATTTAGAAGTCATCAAAAATCAAGTACTACGCGCATGCTCCTAGGGGGATAGATTGGTAGGAAAAGACCATCGCTCGTCCCCGACCGCCACTCATAAGGATGCACAAGGCAGGTACACTTCATGTTTCAAATTTGTTACACAACTTTAACCATACGTGCATGCTACGGGACTTGCAAACTTCAACACAAGCATTTATCAAATTCACAATTACTCAACTAGCACGACTTTGATATTATCACCTCCATGTCTCAAAACAATTATCAAGCATCAAACTTATCTTAGTATTCAACACACTCAAAATAAAGTTTCACATATCTTGAATACCAAGTATATTAATATTAAGCAAATTACCATGCTATTAACGCTCTCAAAATAATCTAAGTGAAGCATGAGATATCAATAGTTTCTTTAAAACAAATCCACCAGCGTGCTCTAAAAGATCTAAGTGAAGCACTAGAGCAAAAATTATCACGCTCAAAAGATATAAGTGAAGCACTATGAGCAAAACTATCAAGCTCAAAATATATAAGTGAAGCACATAGAGTATTCTAGCAAATTCCAATTTGTGTATGGCTCTCTCAAAAGGTGTGTACAGCAAGGATTATTGTGGTAAACTAACAAGCAAAGACGCAAATAATACAAGACGCTCCAAGCAAAACACATATCATGTGGTGAATAAAAATATAGCTCCAAGTAAATTACCGATGGAAGTAGACAAAAGAGGGGATGCCTTCCGGGGCATCCCCAAGCTTTGACTTTTTGGTGTCCTTGGATTATCTTGGGGGTGCCATGGGCATCCCCAAGCTTAGGCTCTTGCCACTCCTTGTTCCATAATCCATCAAAAGAATTCACCCAAAACTTGAAAACTTCACAACACAAAACTCAATAGAAATCTCGTGAGCTCCGTTAGAGAAAGAAAACAAAGGACTACTTAAAGGTACTGTAATGAACTCATTATTTATTTATATTGGTGTTAAACCTACTGTATTCCAACTTCTCTATGGATTATAAACTATTTTACTAGCCATAGATTCATCAAATTAAGCAAACAACACAAGCAAAACAGAATCTGTCAAAAACAGAATAGTCTGTAGCAATCTATAACTAACGCAAACTTATGGAACTCTAAAAATCCTACCAAAATAGTAAGTCCTGGAAATTTTGTTTATTGAACAGCAGCAAACAGAATCAACGCAAAAGCACGTTCCTGTGATTTAACAAAATTATATTCGTGCGCGCGAAGTTTCTGTTTTTCAGCAGAATCAAATCAACTATCATCGTAGGTTATCTTATAGGTTCTTCTTGGCACAAACACTAATTAAAACATAAAACCACATCCGAACAGAGGCTAGATGGATTATTTATTCCTAAACAGAAGCAAAAACAAAAAAACAAAAAAAATTGGGTTGCCTCCCAACAAGCGCTATCGTTTAACGCCCCTAGCTAGGCATAAAAGCGAGGATAGATCTGGGTATTGCCATCTTTGGTAGGCAATTATTCAATGAGGCATCTACCTCCTTTAGAATTTTCTTTCTTTCTAGTAATTGTCAAATTTTCAGGAAAAAGATCAAAAAATTCATTCATAGCAAATGGTTCTTTAATGATGGTAAAAAGATTGGGATGAACACTTATAGATTTAAGATCCGCAGTTTCCTTACTAGATGATTCACCCTTATTCTTAGGAACATAAATAAGCTTAGTATTTTTAGTAGACGAACTTGGAGTGTTTTGTACGGAAGAAAAAGCGGTTCCCAAGTTGGTAATGATACCCTCAAGTTTATCGATTCTTGTGGAATCTAGATTTATTTTCTCATTAACTATGGGTTCTTTTTCTTTAATATTTTTCAAAGTCATTCCTACCTTAGATCCATATTGGGTAATTTGATTGTGGATCTTTTTATCAAGATTTTCAATTGATTCAATGGTAGCAACTTTATTCTCAATAATTTCAAGTCTTTGCACAACATGCTCCAAAGTTAACATAGTTCCATTAATCAAAAGAGGTGGTGAGCCAAATAAATCTATTAAAGCATTATAAGAATCAAAAGTATGGCTACCCAAGAAATTCCCTCCGGTAATGGTATCAAGGATATATCTATACCAAGGATTAGCACCTACGTAAAAATTACGAAGAAAAACTGAAGTAGATTGCTTCCTGGTAGATCTATTTTGAGCATTGCAAATTCTATACCAAGCGTCTTTTAGATTTTCTCCCTCCCTTTGCTTAAATTTAGAACTTCATTCTCGGGAGATAACAGAGAAGATATGAGACTAGTCATGACGACAAGCAAGAAAACTAACACACGAACAAACAAACGGACAAGGAAAAAGGCAACGGGAAAAAGAGGAGGAGATTGGGAAAGAGAGGGCGAATAAAACGGCAAGGGTGAAGTGGGGGAGAGGAAAACGAGAGGCAAACGGCAAATAATGTAATGCAAGAGATAGGGATTGTGATGGGTACTTGGTATGGTTGACTTGCTCTTGCGTGAGCCTCCCCGCCAACGGCGCCAGAAATTCTTCTTGGTACCTCTTGAGCACTGCGTTGGATTTCCCCGAAGAGGAGAGGATGATGCAGCAAAGTAGCGTAAGTATTTCCCTTAGTTTTTGAGAACCAAGGTATCAATCCAGTAGGATACCACGCACAAGTTTTTTGTACCTACACAAAACGATAGCTCCTCGCAACCAACGCGATTAGGGGTTGTCAATCCCTTCACGGTCTCTTACGAGAGTGAGATCTGATAGAGATGATAAATAATATTTTTGGTATTTTTGGTATATAGATGCAAAGTGAAAAGTAAAAGGCAAAGTAAAAACAAAGCAAGTAATAAAGTAATGGAGATTGATATGATGAGAATAGACCCGGGGGCCATAGGTTTCACTAGTGGCTTCTCTCAAGAGCATAGATATTCTACGGTGGGTGAACAAATTACTGTTGAGCAATTGATAGAATTGAGCATAGTTATGAGTATATCTAGGTATGATCATGTATATAGGCATCACGTCCAAGACAAGTAGACCGAAACGATTCTGCATCTACTACTATTACTCCACTCATCGACCGCTATCCATCATGCATCTAGGGTATTAAGTTAAAAACAGAGTAACGCCTTAAGCAAGATGACATGATGTAGAGGG
Organism: Triticum dicoccoides; assembly: GCF_002162155.2. Lineage (NCBI taxonomy): Eukaryota > Viridiplantae > Streptophyta > Magnoliopsida > Poales > Poaceae > Triticum > Triticum dicoccoides. The sequence goes on along the minus strand of NC_041383.1, from coordinate 680,253,800 downwards.
ATAAATTCATGCAATATGATAAAAAGCCCATCTTGTTATCCTCAATGGCAACAATACAATACGTGCCTTGCTGCCCCTTCTGTCACTGGGAAAGGACACCGCAAGATTGAACCCAAAGCTAAGCACTTCTCCCATTGCAAGAACTACCAATCTAGTTGGCCAAACCAAACGGATAATTCGAAGAGACTTGCAAAGATAACTCAATCATACATAAAAGAATTCAGAGAATATTCAAATAGTATTCATAGATAAGCTGGATCATAAACCCACAATTCATCAGTCTCAACAAACACACCGCAAAAAGAAGATTACATCGAATAGATCTCCACGAGAGAGGGGGAGAACATTGTATTGAGATCCAAAAAGAGAGAATAAGCCATCTAGCTACTAGCTATGGACCCGAAGGTCTGAAGTAAACTACTCACACTTCATCGGAGGGGCTATGGTGTTGATGTAGAAGCCCTCCGTGGTGGATGCCCCCTCCGGCGGAGCTCCGGAACAGGCCCCAAGATGGGATCTTGTGGATACAGAAGGTTGCGGCGGTGGAATTAGGTTTTTGGCTCCTGTTCTGATTGTTTGGGGGTACGTAGGTATATATAGGAGGAAGGAGTACGTCGGTGGAGCAACAGGGGGGCCACGAGGCAGGGGACGCGCCCTAGGGGGGCGCCCCCCACCCTCGTGACCGCCTCTTTTGTTCCTTGGAGCAGGGCCCAAGTCTCCTGGATCACGTTCGGTGAGAAAATCACGTTCCCGAAGGTTTCATTCCATTTGGACTCCGTTTGATATTCCGTTTCTTCAAAACACTAAAATGGGCAAAAAACAGCAATTCTGGGCTGGGCCTCCGGTTAATAGGTTAGTCCCAAAAATAATATAAAAGTGGAAAATAAAGCCCAATATAGTCCAAAACAGTAGATAAAGTAGCATGGAGCAATCAAAAATTATAGATAGATTGGAGACATATCAGGCATCCCCAAACTTAATTCCTGCTCGTCCTCGAGTAGGTAAATGATAAAAAAGAATTTTTGATGCGGAGTGATACTTTGGCATAATTTCAATGTAAATCTTCTTAATCATGGTATGCATATTCAGATCCGAAAGATTCAAGACAAAAGTTCATATTGACATAAAAATAATAATACTTCAAGCATACTAATCAAAGCAACCATGTCTTCACAAAATAGCATGGCAAAAGAAAGTTCATCCCTACAAAATCATATAGTTAGGCTATGCTTCATTTTCGTCACACAAAGATGTTCCCAACTTCTATACCCCAGATGACAAGCCAAGCAATTGTTTCATACTTAAATAATCTCAAACTTTTTCAACCTTCACGCAATACATGAGCGTGAGCCATGGATATAGCACTATGGGTGGAATAGAATATGATGATGAGGATTGCGTGGAGAAGACAAAAAAGGAGAAAGTCTCACATTGACGAGGATAATCAACGGGCTATGGAGATGCCCATCAATTGATGTCAACATGAGGAGTAGGGATTGCCATGCAACGGATGCACTAGAGCTATCTATGCTCAACAAAAGAAAACTAGTGGGTGTGCATCCAACTCGCTTGCTCATGAAGACCTAGGGCATTTGAGGAAGCCCATCGTAGGAATATACAAGCCAAGTTCTATAACGAAAAATTCCCACTAGTATAAAAAGACAACTTATGAGACTCACTACATGAAGAACAAGGTGCTACTTTGAAGCACAATATATGAGACTCACTACATGAAGAACAAGGTGCTACTTCGGACACAAGTGTGGAAAAAGAGATAGTAGCTATGGACCCGAAGGTCTGAAGTAAACTACTCACACTTCATCGGAGGGGCTATGGTGTTGATGTAGAAGCCCTCCATGGTGGATGCCCCCTCCGGCGGAGCTCCGGAACAGGCCCCAAGATGGTATCTCGTGGATACAGAAGGTTGCGGCGGTGGAATTAGGTTTTTGGCTCCTGTTCTGATCGTTTGGGGGTACGTAGGTATATATAGGAGGAAGGAGTACGTCGGTGGAGCAACAAGTGGGCCACGAGGCAGGGGGGCGCGCCCTAGGGGGGGCGCCCCCCACCCTCGTGACCACCTCTTTTGTTCCTTGGAGCAGGGTCCAAGTCTCCTGGATCACGTTCGGTGAGAAAATCACGTTCCCGAAGGTTTCATTCCGTTTAGATTCCGTTTGATATTCCGTTTCTTCGAAACACTGAAATAGGCAAAAAAACAGCAATTCTGGGCTGGGCCTCCGGTTAATAGGTTTGTCCCAAAAATAATATAAAAGTGGAAAATAAAGCGCAATATAGTCCGAAACAGTAGATAAAGTAGCATGGAGCAATCAAAAATTATAGATACGTTGGAGACGTATCAACCCCGCGGTCCCACCTGGAAGTGGCTCAAGCCGACGCCCCGCCCCTGCTGACTGGATTAAGTGGAGGCGTAAACCCGTGAGTGCGTTTTCGCTTTCAGAAAGCGTCTCTTCCTTCTCCTTCAGCCACACTACGCTTCCCTTATATGAAAGCGTATTCTATGTCTGTTTCAGCAAGGAATGCGTTTTCCCTGACGCGAAGGCATATTCTTTAAAGTATGCTTTCTGTTTTTTCTGTCCAGGCCCAGTTTGTTAAGATTTTTCTTACAGATAGGTCCCTGGCAGAAAAACAAGTGTATCTTTTCAACCGTAGCTCCAAATCAGTTGATTCCAAAGCCTACGTCATCTTTTCGTCAAGCCCGTTCTGATGGAACCATTTTCACCATGTTTTGACATTCTGAAAATGACCATTTTGCCCCTGCCCTTATTCAGCCCCCTCCGAGAGAGTACATTTTCCGGCGATCCTTTCCACGAGTTTCTCGCACTTTCTCTCAGTGATTTCTTCCACCCCAGGCAAGCCACACCCTTCTTTTGTATCACTGTAATGTAGTGACATGGTTTAATCTATTTGAACTTGTTTAAAATATTGCTTTAGCTACATGACTTTGTGCATGGCATTTTTTGAGAGTATTATTTTGATCTTGTTGTTGCCATGCTATTGTTTAGATTACTAGGAGTTATGTTTGTAGTAGATGAGTATCATGTTGCCATTGGAGTATTAGTGGTTGATATTATGATTGTTTTCATGATGATATCTGTTATTATATTTTGGAGTATTACTTTGGATGTCATGCTGCCTTTGGATTATTAGTGGTTAGTATGATTATTTTCATGATGCTAGTTGATGTTCTGTTACTGTTGCTTGTAGTATTAATTTCGGAGATGATGTTTACGTGTGGATCTTAGCTGGATAACTTTGTTCTTGTTATTGGAGTAGTAGAGTTATTGTTTTCAGATTCATCATGATAGAAATGTTATGCTATCCTTGGAGTATTTTGATATGATGATATTATGCTCAGATTATTTGTTGGATATTGCTATGACTTGGATTATAGTTTCATAGTTGATATTGGAGTATCAGTTATCACAGTTATATTTTTGGGGATAAATTCCGTCATTAAGTTGGTCAGGTGCCACCGAACCGGGCTTTCTCCAGTGCAACCAAATTTGCCTTTATGGGAAGGCCCTAATGCGATGCTATTACCGTGTCTCTCGCCGATGCCTCCAACGAGGGAAGGTTATGGGCGCGCGCTACCCTGATCAGGTAGGCGGACATAAGCCTTGGGTGTCCGTAGTTGGATTTTGCGTGCTTTTGTCCCCGTTTGGGACCGTTTTTGTTTGCCACGACGGTGGCCGTTTTGCCATGACGGTGGCGGTTGGTGCCTTTGGTAGGCACGGGGCCACCCAGGACTGAACCCAAAGGGGATGTTGGTCGGAGTGGCCGGGAGAGTGTCATGGCAGTAGATCGGTTTTGTCGGAACGCCGTTGGTCCACCTGAATGGGAGTGCGAGGCCATGGGTTCCGTGGTGTGGGTATAGTGCGCTACCTCTGCAGAGTGTGTGTTTAAGCTATTGATAGCCGCGTCCATACTAGGTCACACCGTTCGATCAACACTCACATGACGGAATGACTTATAGTTGATTTATATGATGTATGTGAGCAGTAACAGTTTGGCAGGATGTTGATGATGATGTTGAGATGATCTTGAGGAGGATCATTCAGTTTGTGATGTGGTCACGAGGTGATCGTGTGGATATGTTGATCACGAGGTGATCATGTGGATGTTTTGATCACGAGGTGATCATATGGACCACGAGGTGGTCGAGATGGTATATTTGCTTGGCCGGTTAGCCAAGAATGAGATTGTTGCTGGGAATGTTGGTTTATCAGTATTGTAGTAGTTTCATATCATGCTTAGTAGTTGCTGTCGTATCATGGTAGATGTTAATTTAATTAACCTGCTTAATGCTATGTTGTTGTCTTGCCTTGATGCTTTTGGTTGTTGTGAGCTTGCAAGTACATTCAATGTACTGACCTGTCGTGTCATGCCAGATTGCAGGTGATGTCGTGATTGCTTGATTGCTTGTCGTGATTTCCGTTTGTGCGAGCTAGATCGTGTCCCAGCCAGAGTCCCTGCGGAGTGGAGTTCACCACCTTCAGCGTTGTTCCGCTGCTAGAAGATTTCCGCTGCTTCGAGTTGTTCCACTGCTGGCATAGAGCAAGTGTAGTATTGCAGGCGTAGTGTCGTCGTGCTGATGTGAACCTTTGTAACATCAGACCTTTTTATTTATTCTTGTAATAAGAGCTGATTTGTTCTATGTCAAGCAGTGCCGTATTCCAGAGACTTCTCCTCGATCTCTGGGCTGGAATACGGGGTGGTCCGGTTTCTCTGAGCCAGGGTGCCACATTTTTCATTATAGAACCTGGCTTGTATATTCCAACGATGGGCTTCCTCAAATTGCCCTAGGTCTTCGTGAGCAAGCAAGTTGGATGCACACCCACTTAGTTTCTTTTTGAGCTTTTGTAAACTTATAGCTCTAGTGCATCTATTGCATGGCAATCCCTACTCACTCACATTGATATTTATTGATGCGCATCTCGATAGCCCGTTGATACGCCTAGTTGATGTGAGACTATCTCCTTCTTTTTGTCTTCTCCACAACCATCATATTCTATTCCACCTATAGTGCTATGTCCATGGCTCATGTTCATGTATTGCGTGAAAGTTGAAAAGGTTTGAGAACATCAAAAGTATGAAACAATTGCTTGGTTTGTCATCGGGGTTGAGCATGATTTGAATATTTAATGTGATGAAGATGGAGCATAGCCAGACTATATGATTTTGTAGGGATAACTTTCTTTGTCCATGTTATTCTGATAAAACATAATTGCCTTATTAGTATGCTTGAAGTATTATTGTTTTTATGTCAAAATTAAACTTTTGTTTTGAATCTTATGGATTTGAATATTCTTGCCACAATAGAGAAGATTACATTGGTAAATATGTTAGGTAGCATTCCACATCAAAAATTCTGTTTTTATTATTTACCTACTCGAGGACGAGCAGGAATTAAGCTTGGGGATGCTTGATATGTCTCCAACGTATCTATAATTTTTTATTGTTCCATGCTACTATATTATCCATCTTGGATGTTTTATATGCATTTATATGCTATTCTATATTATTTTCGGGACTAACCTAATAACCTAGAGGACAGCGCCAGTTTCTGTTTTTTCCTTGTTGAGTTTTGCAGAAAAGGAATATCAAACGGACCCCGCTGCCACGGGAGGGTAGGACAAAAGATGTCATGGAAGTTCTTTTCCATAAGCACGTATGATTATATACGGAATACATGCCTGCATTATATTGATGAATTGGAGCTAGTTCGGTGTCACTGATGAGCCACAAGTATAGGGGATCTATCGTAGTCCTTTCGATAAGTAAGAGTGTCAAACCCAACAAGGAGCAGAAAGAAATGATAGGCAGTTTTCAGTAAGGTATTCTCTGCAAGCACTGAAATTATCGGTAACAGATAGTTTTGTGATAAGGTAATTTGTAACGAGTAACAAGTAATAAAAGTAAACAAGGTGTAGCAAGGTGTCCCAATCCTTTTTGTAGCAAAGGACAAGCCTGGACAAACTCTTATATAAAGGAAAGCGCTCCCGAGGACAGATGGGAATTATCGTCAAGCTAGTTTTCATCATGCTCATATGATTCATGTTCCTTACTTTGATAATTTGATATGTGGGTGGACCGGTGCTTGGGTACTGCCCTTCCTTGGACAAGCATCCCACTTATGATTAACCCCTCTCGCAAGCATCCTCAACTACGAAAGAAGAATTAAGGTAAACCTAACCACAACATGAAACATGTGGATCCAAATCAGCCCCTTACGAAGCAACGCATAAACTAGGGTTTAAGCTTCTGTCACTCTAGCAACCCATCATCTACTTATTACTTCCCAATGCCTTCCCCTAGGCCCAAACAATGGTGAAGTGTCATGTAGTCGACATTCACATAACACCACTAGAGAAAAGACAACATACATCTCATCAAAATATCGAACGAATCCAAATTCACATGACTACTTATAACAAGACTTCTCCCATGTCCCCAGGAACAAACGTAACTACTCACAAATCATATTCATGTTCATAATCAGAGGGGTATTCATATGCATAAAGGATCTGAACATATGAACTTTCACCGAAGAAACCAACTAGCATCAACTACAAGGAGTAATCAACACTACTAGCAACCCACAGGTACCAATCTGAGGTTTTGAGACAAAGATTGGATACAAGAGATGAACTAGGGTTTGAGAGGAGATGGTGCTTGTGAATATGTTGATGGAGATTGACCCCCTCCCGATGAGAGGATCGATGGTGATGACGAAGGTGACGATTTTCCCCTCCCGGAGGGATGTTTCCCCGGCAGAACAGCTCCACCGAAGACCTAGATTGATTCCGCCAAGGTTCCACCTCGAGACGGAGGCGCTTCGTCCTGAAAGCTTCCTTCTTATTTTTTCCAGGGCAAAAGACTCATATAGCAAAAGATGGGCACCGGAGGCCTGCCAGGGGGCCCACGAGGCAGGGGGCGCACCCCCACCCTCATGGACGGTGGGTGGTCCATCTTTGGTGCTTTCTTCGCCCAATATTTTTTATATATTCCAAAACTGACTTTCGTGGAGTTTCAGGACTTTTGGAGTTGTGCAGAATAGGTCTCTAATATTTGCTCCTTTTCCAGCCCAGAATTCCAGCTGCCGACATTCTCCCTCTTCATGTAAACCTTGTAAAATAAGAGAGAAAAGGCATAAGTATTGTGACATAATGTGTAGTAACAACCCATAATGCAATAAATATCGATATAAAAGCATGATGCAAAATGGACGTACCAGTCACCCTAGGTTATAACTGTTGCATGATGAATGCCATCCGACATAATCATCCATCACTGATCCATTGCCTACGAGCTTTTCGCATATTGATCTTTGCTAAGTTACTTTGTCGTTGCCACTGTTACAATTGCTACAAAACTGTTACTGTTACTTTTGCCACTGTTACCGTTACTTCCATACTACTTTACTACTAAAAAACTTTGCTGTAGATATTAAGTCTTTCATGTGTGGTTAAATTGACAGCTCAGCTGCCAATACTTGGGAATATTCTTTGGCTCCCCTTGTGTCGAATCAATAAATTTGGGTTGAATACTCTACCCTTGAAAACTGTTGCACTCCACTTACTTGTGGATTATCACGTTGCTCCGTCGCCCAGATCCAGCGTCCACGCACGCGGATCTGACGTCGGCGCCTGCACCAGCTTCGCTGCCCAGGAGCTCTTCACCGGCACATAAAAAACCACTCTTTTGACCTCGAGGTGGGAAAAGAAGGAGAGGAAGCACGCGGTGGGAAAGGAAGGAGAGGAAGCACGCGCTGGGCTGCAGGAGGAAGAACATGGTGGGCTGTCGGAGGAAGAACTCGATGGGCTGCGGTGGGCAGTGATGATATGAAGAGGCAACGAGGGAGGGGAATGAGAGGGTGTGGGTGAGAGTGGGAAGCAAGTGGATGGGAGTGGGCAGGTGGGAGGGCATTTTGCAGAGAACTCGAGAAGTTTCATAACATAGCCAGATTTACACTATGATCGCTAAAACGTCATATATTTCGGTACAGAGGGAGTACAAACAGTACTCAAGATGCCATCCCTATTAACAAGTTGTCAGTCATACTTATAGCAAGTAATGACTTAAAATGTGTAACCAAACAACGAGTTATTATAACTATAGTATATACTTTCACTCTGATTAGAAAAGACGGCAATTTAGTGAACTATTATCCTTGAGACACCTTTGGCAACATAATCAAATTCTCCGTCTCTTAATTCAAATGTCTCATATAATTCAAATTCAACTTTCCAAATACTAAAAATTAAACAGTCCCAATGATCTTGAGCCAACACATTTTCTATCTGAAACATAATATATGGTAAATTTCACATGGACATCAGTTGCAACAGAAAAAATGGATGTTAATTGCACCTACTATATTAAGTCGATATTGTACTCCTCGTACATATAAATTAAAGAACATTGAGCACAATAGTTCCTCTTATGCATTGTATCAAACACATGAGATGTAAACTGTTAAGGAAATGAATGCCTGGAATGTTTTATGTAACAACGGATATGAAAACTAAGCCGAGATGAGAGTTTGCTTGAGGAAATAATGAAACCTGCTGCAAGCATGGTGCACATCGTTGCCCGTTGTCCGACTCGGAGCTAGGTTCGCGACTACTGGGAACCTAGCCGACCTCGCAGTAGCAAAGTTTGACTGGTCCGTGTCACTGGAGTAGTGGCTCTCCTCATACCCGTTAGCCCGTGAGGCGCTAGGATTCAGGTCGTGCACGGGCGGCGTTGGTCGGGCTTAGCGTCGGCGCGACGGTGGGCACCCGCGAAAAGTTCGAGGGTGTCGCCCGGGTGCGCGCGGCTGGGCATGCAGTGGTAGGACAACGACCTCCGGTGGCAAGAGCATCACCGGCCGCGCCCCCAGCAGGCCCTCCGGGTGACTTTTTTCGCGTCGGCGCCGAAAAAACTTCTAGTCGCGCCCCCAAGACGCCGAAATCAGCTGGCTCAGCCCGTTTTTGGGCCCGACGATCGCAGGCTGAACCCGACGCACTGGGGGCGCTCAGGGGGTCCGGCGCAAGGAAAAAGCACGCCTGGCCCACACCGTCAGGCGAAAAGTCAAGCTTATCGTCCATATTCGCCTCCCCCCGCGCGAGCTTGTCCGCCACCCGGCTGCGACCCGGCTATCCCGGCGCCGCCCACCGCCCACCACCGCTAGATAGGCCATTCCCCGCCGGAAAAAGAGCAGAGGTTTCACCGAGACAGCCTCTCCACCACCGTCTGGGCCATTTTTTCGGCGTTCCGGCCGCGCAGGGGCGGTGTACCGGCGGGTGCGCGCCCACCGCGCCCGCAAGGTGTTCGGCGATTTGCCTGCCTCGGCAATGGACTAGGACGACGAGGAGGCGCTCACCGCGCTGCTTGAGGAGGAATCCGATGCCGACGTTCAGGAAGAGGAACATCTCATGGTCCTCGCCGCCCTCGCTGGCCTGCTAGCGAGCAATGAAAAGCCGCGACGAGGTGGCTCGATGCCCGGGCGGATGAAAGCAAAGAACCGGCATTGTCTTGAAGGCTACTGCATGCCCTACTCCGACTACTTCACCGACGCTCCACTGCACGACGACAAAGTATTTCGGTGCCGTTATCGGATGAGCCGAAAGCTTTTCCTCAGGATTGTGAATTCCATCCGGGAGTTCGACAGCTACTTCAAGTGCAAGAAGGATTGCACCGGCAAACTTGGATTCACCTCGATCCAGAAGTGCACGACAACGATGAGGATGCTTGCATACGGAGCTCCCGGTGATTCACTCAATGACTATGGACACATGGCCGAGTTCACGACCATTGAGTGTTTCTACAAGTTCTACAAGGCAGTGGTGACGGTGTTTGGACTGCAATACTTGTGAACACCCAATGCGGAAGACACTGCTCGGATCCTAGCACAGAATATAGCAAGAGGATTTCTTGGGATGCTTTGAAGCATCGACTGCATGCATTGGAAATGGAAGAAGTGCCCATTTGCTTGGTAGGGGATGTACAAAGGCGCCAAAGGCGGTTGCAGTGTGGTACTTGAGGCGGTGGGCACACAGGACCTCTGGATTTGGCACTCCTTCTTTGGTATGCCAGGAACTCACAATGACATCAACGTGCTGCAGTGCTCCCCTGTCTTTGCCAAGCTTGTTGAAGGTCATTCTCCTCCGGTGAACTTCGAGGTCAATGGGCGGCACTACAACAAGGGGTACTACCTAGCTGATGGCATCTATCCGAGATGATCTACATTTGTGAAGACTATCTCAAACGCTGTGCCAGGAGGCAAGAAGTCCCACTTTGCCAAGGTTGAGGAGGCTTGCAGGAAGGATATCGAGCGGGCATTTGGTGTGCTCCAATCTCGATTTGCTGTTGTCCGGTACCCTGCTCAGACCTGGTCGAAAGATCAAATGTGGGAGATCATGACTTGCTGTGTCATCTTGCACAACATGATCATCGAGAGCGAGCAGGAAGAACCAGTGTTTGACACTGAACCATACTACAGGTAGGGTCCTCTAGCCGAAGTTGATCACCAGCTACCGGCAACCTGGACTGCCTACCTCAATATGCGTCGGGAGATCCGAGACCCACAGGTGTATCATCAACTACATCAGGATCTGGTGGAGCACCTATGGAGGATCAATGGCGACGCCTAGCTCGACGTGTGATGAAATATGAGTTTTTATTTGTTGAACTACATAATTTGTATTGAACTATTTGTTGTTGCATATTTTGTTGAACTATTTGATTTTCTGTGATAAAAAATTATTTATGTTGAGAATCCAACGCTGAACCACTCCGAATATGGGCCGATTCTCGTCGATATCGGGCCATTTTTCGCCGAAAGTGGGCTGAAAAGCGGCCATGATTGGGTCGATATCGGCGCTTGGGGGCGATCTGGGGGCGACGGCTGGATGCCCAACCGCCCCCAGAGCCGATTCTCACCGTCGGCTTGCCCCCAGGCGGCAATTTGTATGCCTCCTGGGGGGGGGGGCAACTGCTGGAGATGCTCTAACCCAAGAGGTGGGTGTCGGCCACGGTGGCTGCACGTCATTCTCGCTGAGGAGCACGTTGAGACGCCATCACAGGGAGAAGACGGCGTAGGGAGGGGTGGAGGGTGAAGTAGGCTCGACCGTGGGTGCTCAGGCAGCAGCGCCCCCGTTGGTGTCGGGCTCGCGAGATGTGTAATTCACGTCTGGCAGGTGGGAAGTGAAATTGAAACTTGTGGAGTCGAAGGAAATTGCTAACGCATATCACTATCAATCTATCATGACCGTCTGTCTAGAATCATATGTCAATTTGCATGGGCTAACGAGAGGGCTCCGTTTTGGTTTCCCCCTAGGGCATTCGACCCAGGAGCAGCCCACATGCGAGAGCAGACGCATCAGACGATCTAGAATGACCAGGCAACGAAATCTGATGGCCAGTATCGTGAATGTCCAAGAGAGCTCCTAGAGCGCTCAGTTTTACTGTCCGTAATAATACTCATTTATTTGGTTATCCTTATCGTCTCTTGCTCCCCAACCAAACAAGTGACATCCTCAGAAAATTAGTTATCCGTGTACCTGTGGTGGGCGTCAGGATCCTCTGCAGTACTGTACGGTGCTGTAGTGTCACTGCCATGTGGACCCGGCCCCACATGTCATCCGCACTACAGCACCGTGTATTACAGCAGAGGATCTCAACCCCTGTGGTGGATATAACCACACAACCAAACGCAACCTACCCCGCCCCTTCCCCTGAAATGACCAAACGCTCCCTTAGTTGATTTTCCCAGAATGCTTTATTGAATATATAAAGCTCTATAATGTTTTCCTGAAAAGAAAAGGAGAAAGTGGTCCTGGTACGGGAGAGGGGAGGGGGAGAGGGGACAGGGGAGAGGGGGGAGAGGGGAACGACGAGTGGGTCCCGCATATACCAGGCGCCGCTCCCCCCAAATCGAGGGCAATCCTCGCGTTTTGTTCCCCAAAATCCCTAGCGAATCTCTCTGCTTCGTCCTGCATCCAGCGCAATGGAACGGAAGGAGGTCATGGACCTCGGCAGCGGCGAGCCCAAGGAGATCATGGACCTCATCAGCGGCAAGCCGATGGAGACCATAGGCCTCGGCAGCGGCGAGCTCGAGGACTATCCCTTCGTGAGGCGGCTCCGCAACCGGCGGCTCCTCGTCTACCTCTGGCTCCAGGGCTTCGACGCTGCTTACGATAGGTACGCCCGCCTGCGAGCCCGTCGTTTCACTCGCTCATCTCCATGCTGCTAATGGGTCCCTGCCGTGTACGCAATGCAGCGTCGTGCACGAGTCCGGTGTGCAGATGAGCAGGCTGCATTTGCGGCAGCTGGTGGTCTGGGGCCGGTGGAGCGAAGCCCTCGACTACATAAGTCGCTTCCTGCCGCCGGTGCTCAACGAGTGGAGCCTCGATGCCCGTTCCCTCCTCTTCTTCCTCCACACGCTCTGGGCTCTGGCCAACGTCGCCGCGTGCTCGACGGGCGGCCTTGTGAACGACTCTGTGCACAGCGACCTCAGCTTCCTGGGGACACTTTCCAGTACCAACGCCAAGCTCTCCTCCATCCTACGATACACACTCCACTCGCCGCAGTTCAGGTACTAATAAAATAGTTCGAACTTCGAAATACTGTTCTACTTGTTGCTCTTAAGCCTTAGATTAGATGAATCGTCTCTTGTAGGGAGTCTCTGGACTGGATGCTGGTGAGGAAGAAGGCATCGTTGATTGTCGATGACTGGGCTCTTGAGACTCCGGAATTGAGGCGCAAGATGCAATTGCCCGGTGGTCCAGGTCTCCCGCGGGACTTGCTTCCCATCGGGTGGGTTCCTGTATTCATTCATCCAATCTTTTACTGTTTGGCCCACGTTTTAGTACCAACTACATGTTAATCTGATCATCCCACACATGATCTTGTTTAATATGCTAGCCCCCTTTGCCCAAGGCGTCACCGGAGGGAACAATCCCGGCGGGCAAAAGCATCTACGATTGCCAAGTCTTATCTCAACAGGAAGAGGAGGTACTTGCAACTTGATTTTGCCAAGTCCTCAATTCCGCAGTGCTGTCTCTTTTTCACTTGTCATTCACACATATTCCTTGCTTCATGCAGTCTGCCGCCTACAAGCCCACATCCTGGTATGAAATCTTCGCATGACAGCAACATCCCTCTCTTAACCTCCGGATATGTGCGGCAGTTAATGTTTGCTATGTTTTGAACAGCAGGATTGCCCAAAGATGCACTCAGACGGGTGGCAGATCTTATTGGTAAAGCGAGTCTCTGACCATCTAATTCCAGTTTGTAATGAACATATCTGATAATATATAGTCCTCTGATGTTGCTTTGTTTGCGGAAAACTCTTTTCTATCTGAGTTTCTGTTGCTAATATATGTGAGTCTCTGACCATTTAGAGGGATGTTTAAGAGCTGGTAAACACTTGGAGCTCCATCAAGGGTGCCCGCTTCAATCAAATGCAAAGGGAGGTAATTTAACTACTTCACAGTTGTCTTACCTTGGATAACGCTGTACAAAGTTGAGCTAACTCATCTGACGTTGATGCCTTGTATCTTCCTTGTTAATTTTCTACTTCAGCTTTGTTTGTAACCATTTCTCTGCTCTGCACAGATTTTATCATTGTTGCTTTTGTATTGCTTGGCTAGGTTTATGCTTGGGAATATTTCATTGATGTGTCTCATACATCATGTAGTCTCACGCTAGTTGTGCTCATCCCTTGCTGTTTTGTTCCTAAGCTCCTTGTTTGCCAAGCACCTCCTTATTTCTGTATTCTCTGTTATTCTTCTGTTGGTTGCTCACATGTTATATATGTTATATGCACATGGGCATGTTAATTCATAACAGCTGGACGTTGTTTTTTGCACGTTAACAATGTCTGGCGACCTGCAATCTACGAAATCATACTTCTTTAGAGAAGTCCAAATGTGCTAGTGAGGGACCATTTACACAATTGAGGGCCTCTTTGATTCGTAGGATTTTGAAAACGTAGGAATAGGAAAAGTGTAGGGTTGGAGTGGCATGCCCATTTGAATCCTATAGAATTAGCAATGATTGTTTGATGCCACGGGAAAAACAAAGGAATTGTAAAAAGAGGTTGGAGTGGATGTTAAATTTCCTATGAAGGGCTCCTTTGATTCAAAGGAATTCTATAGGATTTCTGGAGGATTGAAATCCTTAAGAATTTTTTCTATGTTGGTCCTTTGATTCATAGGATTGGATCCCATAGGAATTTTTCCTATGGAATCTTTTGTACTACATTTCATAGGAAATCTAACATCCACTCCAACCTCTTTTTACAATTCCTTTGCTTTTCCTGTGCCATCAAACACTCCATGCTAATCCTGTAGGATTCATGTGTGCATGCCACTCCAACCCTATACTTTTCCTATTCCTACGTTTTGAAAATCCTGCGAATCAAAGAGGGCCCAATGTAGTACAAAAGATTCCATAGGAAAAATTCCTATGGGATACAATCCTATGAATCAAATGACCAATATAGGAAAAAATCCTAAGGACTTCAATCCTCCAGAAATCCTATAAAATTCCTTTGAATCAAAGAAGCCCTGATAATGTGCTAGATACATGATTCGCCTTACAAGATCTAGGCTAGAAAACTCCCCCTAAGTTCTCTGATACAGTGCCAAATTTTGTATCCATGTCCGTTTGTTGCATTTTTAAGTGCCCACGTGATGCCACTTCTAACGAACTGGTTGCAGGTGCTTCTGATACTCCACTTCTGCAGACCATGTTTGGTACCGTAACAAATCCTGCTAAAAACACTGGGACCTCATCAGTGACAAATGCAGGTAAATTAGTTGGAACTTGGAACACAGTGCTTAACTACATGTCCTTTCTAACTGCAACATTTGTTTCAGATGCTGCCGTCTCACGGCCTATTAAAATCCCTTGGATCACATCTCCCACAAATGCAGGTAAATTAACTGCATACTCAACTGTTCTCATACCATGAGTAACTCCTGCACATATTGATACCTGAAATTCTTAGTTGTCACTTGTCAGAGAAACTCCATCACTGATAATAATATTCTACCTGCCGGTGTTTTATAACCACCTTGTTGATATTCTGCTGTCTGCGTACCTCTTGGTTCCTGTGGTAAACTATTATCTGAAACTGTGGAGTTTGCTGACTTGCATCTGTCAGCTGTTTGCTTTCTTCTACTTTTGTATGCTCATAATACTTGCAAGATTGCACTTGCATCTGGGAGCTGATAAGCATCTGTACCACAAACCGAATGCTGCATGTGCATGCTCATTTTATGGTATAGACCTTGCTATGTTCCACCATCTCATAAAGATTGAAGTTGAGTTTAGCCTCTTGATTTCTGGTCTAAAAGCCCTTCCAGCAGATTCTGAAATGTTTGACTGTTAAGATAACATATTGTGTAAAGACTTAATCGAGGAGTGTTGATAATGCTTATTCTGGTTATCCTAAATGGTATTGATGCTTGGGCAGGCCCAATCAAGCATTCTAGAAAAGATGGGTGCTATAGCAACAGTGCTGGTCAGGGTTCTGTTGGAAGAAAAAAAAGAGAAGATTTGATGACTGAGGAAGATGATCCTGATAGAAAAAGGCAACGGACTGAACTGGTAATGCTTGGTATACATTGTTTTAGTTTTATTAAGTCTCCTTTGGTTCATAGGATGCGAATATCATAGGAATAGGAAAGTCATAGAAAATGCGATGACATGTATCTCAATTCCTACAAGGAGAAGATATGTCATTTGTTTCATAGGACTGGAGTTTTTCCATCAGTTCTGAGTTAATGTTTTTTTCCTTTAAAATGTGAAGGATAGGTATCAATTCTACATAGGAATAGGAATCCATTCCTACAACCAAAGGGCTCGAAAGAATTTTTTCCTAAAGAATTCGTGTAAACCAACTTTTACATAGTTTCTTGCCAGAATATCCATCTTAGATTTGCGCTTTCACCAGTTCATTTTACTGGATAATTTACTGGTCCTTGATGTTTTGCCAGGTGCTTCACCACTCATCAGTAGGTTTTACCTTTCCCCATCCATGAAAAATATCAGCACCTTTCTAGCTTTGTACTGCATCTTTTTAGGGCAAAAAACAGCTAGCTATTTGGACACAGTTAACTTGATGGAGTACTTGTTGGAGTGCAGGAGTTGCTGACTGAAGTGGAAGCTGGATCTTGCGGCCAGTTGCTGACTGAAGTGGAAGCTGGATCTTGCGGCGCCAACTTGATGGCCAACTGAGCGGGCATTACTCGGTGCTCCTTCGAGTCGATCTGCTTCAGGTTGTGTTGGAGCATCGAGCTATGTTATGTTATAAACTTGAGATTTCCAGGTCTCCTAGCTAGAATTACTTCTACTAGTGTTATGTTATCACCATGGAGAGCGACACTACAACTCTGTTTCTAAGTGTGTGTTGTGTTAAGTTGCAAGGGGATCGTGAATCAGAACCAAATCAGTTCTATTATATATCATCGACCATGTCAGTTTTTGTTTTGTTTTTTATTTGTTTCCAGTGATGCTTGTTGTTTGTTGAGGTCTTCTGAAGAACAATAACAAAATTTTACATTTGATGCAGAAGTTCTGCTATGCATTCATTTACACTTACTGCTGGAGAATCTCCACAGATTTTATAGGCCATGTTGTGCTTCCCATGTGCTTTAAATTCTTTTTTGAGGAACACTCTGTTTTAATATGGGTGTGGACGATGGATTATAGAAGTTGTGTACACATTGTGAAACTCTACTCTAATGATGTTCCCTAGCTTGTAATCAATTCTAGAAACGTGTCACTGATGGTATTTCATCAACAACATTCACATTGCCTACCGTTTGCCGTGGTTGGTAACATGTTTGCTGTAATCCAGTCTGTACCATGTAGTCGTACTTTTTATCTAGCTGCAATACATGTGATTTGATATTTACATTGGGTGTTTATATCACAAAAGGAACATTACATCTGCATCTGTAGATCTGCAATGTATAAAAACTCAATATTCATTCCCAGTGAAACCAAACCAGAACATGGCCATGT
>NC_041383.1:680222823-680236042 GCF_002162155.2 Triticum dicoccoides | reverse complement strand
AGAACATGGCGGTTGCATTTCAGTAATAACTAGAATGTTGAACACTGGTTAAGTTGCATTTAGACTATAACTCGAATGTAATTATAGCAGCACTTCAGTAAAACACAATTCAACGTATCAAATCAGCCAGCCAGGCCTAGAGAAACAAGGACGCAATTCAGCACTGAAGTTTTCGTCGGGATTCACAATCAGACAAGTTGCCCTGAACGTAGCAGGATATTACAGCCCACTGAAGAAGATGGAGGCTCATATGAATGGCAAAAATTCTTGGCTGCTCCATGAGACAAATGTGGACAGCCTACTTTACTGCTGATGCAGGGAATCAGTGGACTGGTGGCCAGTGGCTTGAGGTGCTTCCTGATTTGCTTGAGGTGCTGGAATCGTCCCAGCATCTGCACCTTGAGGGTAAAGATCAGATACAAACATCACCCTGTCACCTGCCTTGAACAGATCATCCATACTCCATTGGTCTTCAACAAAGCCCACGCCATGCTGCGACACAGAAGTTTCTGTCTGCTGACCTTGCATAACTGTAGGAGGATACGCACCTTGCTGTGGTGCTACTGAAGAAGTTTCAGTTTGATGATCATACGCGGCTGAAGGAAAATACACATCTTGATTCATGTGGGTCGCAGAAGTACTGCTAGATGGATTCAGAGGAGCTTGCGGTACGAATGTCGACGGAGCTTCATAAATTGTCATTTCTGGATTTGTTGTTGCTGAGGAACCAAGGAGAACATGGTCAGTCCACTGATGCTTCTGCTGCCCCGGCATCTCCCACAAGCGACGTGAGGACTGGCCTGTCATGTCCCACGAGTGACCTGGGTGGCCTGGCATCTGCCACGAGTGATCTGAGGACCGGCCTGTCATCTCCCACGAGTAACCTGAGGACTGGCCCGGCATCTCCCACGAGAGACCTGAGGATGGCTGTTGCTGGAAATCCCAGTTTTCTTCCATATGTCCCGGCTGCGTCTGCTTCCCAAGATGACATGGACTCTCCCCAAGTTGACTTGAACATGACCCGAGACCCCAGTTATCCATATATTGATGTTGCAGATGTTGCCCTGGCATACCCATGAGCTGACTTGGAAATGATTGCTCAGAGGGCCCCCCATCATTGCCCATAAATTGCGGCCCAAGGTTGCGCCGCACCTGCCGCACACTGTGTGTTGTCATCTTATCTTGGTGCAGAGTCATGCTTTCAATCTCCATGATAACTTGAAACAACTCAGACTGCGCCAAATCAAACCTAGAGCGGTCATCAAGCATTTCACCGAGATCCACGGTAAGGCTCCTGGCTTTGTTGAACAACTTCACTAAACCCATGTTTCTCCCCAAATTGATGGTAGACGCAATGTTATTCCCTGCCATGCTTGAATTGGCGGAAATATCCACTTCTTTCCCAGCCATGAAGTTCCTTTTCACACCGGACCCAGCAACATTATCCTTAGTAGCATCAACTTGCTCTCTCTGAGGATGAGCATCCGTTACCTTCCCAGGGCCTAATAGTGTACGGCATCTATTCTTGACATTGACCGTGCCATTTTTGCACTTGTCGAGGTGACTCGGAAAAAACTTATTAGGCTTTTTCCCAAAGACCTCGTGGCACATTAGACATCTATACTGCTCATCTTCGGGTAGTGAAAATACAAAAGCTCGAAATTTCCCATGAGCTGTTGGTTTACCAATGTGCCTAAAAATAATGATAGTACCAAATGAGAGGCTAAGAAACCAATGCAATGAACAAGGCAGTATCAGACCATCAGTAGCAACGCTGAGAGAAGAGAATAGCAAACAACTTACTCAAATAACTCTCTGAGGTAGAGGCTCATGTAATCTTGCATGGCAGTCAGTACATCATTTGAATGAAAATCGATCACCCTACATCAAGTTTAGAGACATTAATAAAAAAACTGAGCATTGTTAACTTCAATCATGCTTAAAAGGGCACAAGTTCAGACAACTTAATCTGAAAACTGAGCATTGTTAACTTCAACCATGCTTAAAAGGGCACACCTAGCTGAACAGCATTAAGGATGAATAGATAGCAGAAAACTCAGCCTTGCCTGAATTAAAGGGTGCAACTAGCTGAAAAAACCTAGGTTGAATCAACATAAAGAGAAAAGGCAAAGGACAAACTGCAGCATCATACAAAAATAGGAAAGCATGACACTAAAAATGCAGTCAGGATAACCACTGCACACTGCATACCCTGGCTGACTTCTGTAAAGACATGCCAGAAGATGCAATATCGTTCCCTGGCTAATCAAAGCTCACCCCAACAAAACAATATACATGCTTGAACATTTTCATAAATTCACAGATATGACCTCAAGAGTAACATGGTGAGAATATAAATAATACAGTATACCTAACTGAACAAGGTTAAGACTGACTGTTCTAGGCAACTACAGTAAACGAAAATTCAAACGCATCAAACATAACTAAGAGACAGAAACCACTGATGAGAGCTTCAATCTATCAAAATGTGAAATCGCGACAATGTTAGCTGCTTGCAACTGAAAGCAAGACTACATTTATGTCTACCTGATATAGAACATTCGAGCATAAAAAACATAACCTAGAAGGAGCATCGCCAATATGGAATCCACAAAAACAAAGCATGGTTCACTGAAGATATGTTCCTATAAGGGGCAATTTTACTTACTTCTCTCCTTTTATATGGTCGGCAATATCTATGACCATCTTGTCCAAATTTGCAGTATTCGTAAACTCATTCTGCAGTCCCTTAAGGGGTAGCACCTTTTCTTCGAAATATGGAAGAGCATCATTATTGTCAAGGCTCAATAACAGTGATCTCCGACATAGTAACCACAGGTACGGATGCTTCTCGTCAGTATGCCCCATACGCCCCAGAGACTCTGTGAAATATAATTCAAGCATATCCCAATGTTCTTCTTGCACATACTGCCGGACCTTATTCATATCAAACCTGCAAATGACAGGCATAATAATATATATATAAGGCAATCATGGATATCATAGAGTTCGAGGACAGATCAACATAACTGCAAGAATTTTCATTACTGGTGTGTACAGATATCTGAAAATGCTACCAATACAAGATAACTCAAGTAAATACCAAAGAGGCGCATACATGGCATGTCAGCAAAGCAAATTGATCAACAGAGAATAGGTTATGTTACACTTAACATGTAAGCACTGAATCAAAAGTTCTAAACATATCTCAAGATGACCCTAAACACTAGATTTTGATCCTTATACATGATGCGGCATTTGTAGCACAGACCCAGGCATGACAAAAATGAAACCTGTTCAAGAGCAATGCCCCCTGTTGATTTTCCCCAAACCTATTCAAGCACAGCATGCAGGCAAGGATTACATGTACCAGACCTGGATTAGCCTTATTAAGAGCAACCCAAGTCAGCTGCTGCTGTCTTGAGTTCAATGGCCTCTCGCATCATTGTCATGTTATCACCTTAACCCTATTCAGAGCGTTCAGCCTACTTGTGTCAGTTTGCAGGAAGAACAGAGACTTTATTCAAACAGATTAATTGGAAGAATAAGATCCTGTCCCCAGGATACAGTTTTTCTCCTGGCTGGCAATTCAAGGGAGCTCGGTGGATTAGCCTAAACCTGTCATGCCTTCTTTTCATTTCCCCCTGTGTTTCTGTACAGATTATACTATGTAAACCAGCTCTTGGCAAAACAAAACTGAAAGAAAAATTTGTCAATCAAAACAAAAACACCAAAGGTGAAACCCTCAGTTACTAATCGCCACAGCAGCCAGTGTGAATCCGCCGCCCGAGCACGCTAACGAGGGTTTGGGAAACTCGATTCAGCCTTCACACCCTTCCCCTCCATAGACATGGGCTGCTATTTTCACCCACGATCTAAACTTTTGGGCCCGCTAAGGTGGGATTGGGCCCGTTTAGCCGTAGCCCGCGGCCTAAACAGGCCACGGCTGTGACTGCGATCATGTCGCCGTCGCCGTCGTCTCCGCCGCTGCGCCCTTCGCCTCACGCACGCTACCTACGCTACGCACTCCTACTCGTCCGCCAGCCATCCAACCAGCCTGCGACGCTGCCTCCCCCACCCCCAGCGAGGCATCCGCTCATGGTCTCTCACCTCGCCCTCAAAGCTGCTCCCACGGCTCACGCTACCTACGCACTACCTGCTCGCCCGCCGCTCCAGCCTCTCAAACCCCCAGACGCCGACGAGGGCTCCTTGCGCGTGATCGAGTAGGGTTTTGGTGGATTTACCTTGCGGGCGGTTGGCGGGGATCTCCTCCCCCACCAGAACCATCCGCCGTCGCCGTCTGCATTCATGACGCGAATCTCACTCCGCGGCACCGCCTGCGCTCGAATCGAAGAGGAAGGGGAGAGAAGGTGCGCCCCGCGACACGGAGAGGGAGAGAAAGAGAAGGGGGAGGAGGGGTTTGGTTATGCCCGGGGGAAAGAGGGTGGCGGGGGGGTTTTGCCAGGCGCCGGGCGCCTTTACGACTGCAGTGCTAGAGGAGACTCACAGCGGACCACGGTCACACGCACACTTACTTTGCACCCCTCCGTTCCGTGGATGGGTGCGGGCCGGGTTAAGGTGCGTTCGTGCACCAGGCATTGTGTGCCGGTGGATAGACTAGCAGCGAGTTCTGGATGGGGGCAGGCATGACCCTTCTTTGATACGTACGTACGTACGCACGCTGGCGTGTTTGTGGCCATCCCTCATTGCGAGTATTTACACCCTGTTACCTTGGAAAAAGAAATGGTTAAGCATGTGAAGAATTAATCGGTGTTTTTGTTTGAATTGCATGCCACTGGCAACCCACGGTTTGCAGAAATGGGTAGAGTTCAGGGTCAAAGCTCAAAAAGCTTGTTTCCTTTGGGTGAAAGAAGAAAGGAAGAAAGACCATGGGACCACGCTGGGCAGTCGGTCAGGTAAGGACAACCGTTCTTCCCTCCCATCCCACTGGGCGGACGGCCGCTTTGTTTCATTTCTTGCGCGATAAGCCTAATAAATAGAGCTGATGAGGGGGAAACCTGCGAGAATTAGCAATCGCAGTAATTAATTCTACCCTACCCATCCAGTGGGCTGGGCAGGGGCGTTGTTGAACTAGTGTCACTTAATTAATCGAGTTTTTATTTACAGCATAACCATTAAGACATAAATCATCACAATCCCGACTAAAATAGCATTATCAATCAATCAATCTTATGATAGTACTACGACAAATGGACTCATTACAGTCACACCTGCATGCAATGCAATGCTCTGCAAAGAAAGCGAAATGCACGGCTCTCAAGTCTGAACTCTTTTGTCTGCAGCAGCAGCTGATCTGCTGGTTGGCGCTTTACATTTTTGTCCTCGCAGCACAAGCACGGACTCAAATCTCAGCCTCACCGCCTGTTCCGAACAGACCCCCAAAAAATATATCCTTAACAACCTTTGTTTGCCCTATCATCTTCCTTGATCACACATCCACACATGAAAACCACGTTGATGAGAAGTTAAGAGTACTCCTTATTTTTCTTCTCTTTTGATGGTAGGATTACATCACTCGCATTTGAATTTTTCTCGGGATGTCTCAACCGGCAGCAAGAGTCATTTCTTTCAGGTTCAGGTCGAACATTCGAGACAAATCACACAAGGAGGTTAATGGCTTTGTTGCAATTCTTTACTTCATTTAGACTTTTATCTAACTTCTTAATTGATGGATTAGGCAAACATTATGCCCATTGCATTTTTCTTCCATGGTATAAGAGCAACTTCAACGCTCCGACCCAAACGGACGCGCGTTTTGTTCGCTTTTTGTCTGTTTAGGTCAGCTGTCCCCTTTTGCGTTTGGGTTGGCCGTGCACCCAACGCGCGGACGCATTTCCGTCCGCCAGCCGTATTCTTTTTCTTTTGCAAACATATGGAAATTGGACCCTAGTTTACATAATTCAAACAAAATACAAACGTCTTATAGTTTCACAACCAAATAAATATATCGTAGTTTACAAGCCAAATAAAAATTAAATTGTCTCAATACGTTAAAAAAAGATAGTGGATACATCTATTGGTTACCAACGTGAGCTCACATATATTCAACCAAATCATCTTGCAGCTGAATGTGAGTTTCTCAATCACGCCATACAGATATGGTTGAACACATGCTTAGCCATACGGAAACGCACGCCGGAATAGGTGATGTTTGAAGAGCGGGTTGGGTGTCTCGAAGTAGTCCTTCCTGAGTAGGAAATGGCCGCTCTCTCGGCTGCGATTCAATGCTAGAGTGTGTTGCGGAACATCGGCCGCTGCCTACTAAGGTGGTCACGGATGACCAACGCATCAGCCACAAGCTCCTCAGCATCGGATGAAGAATCATCCGAGTCGCAAATGAAATTGTGGAAAAAGAACTCATCGGCGGAGTCTATTTGTAACTTGCGGGCAAACCGTCGAACAACTTGTGGGTGTCGTCGAAGAAGCTGGACGGTGAAGAGCCTCGTGCCTCCCCTGGACCTGGTAGCAGGCCCTGCATGCGCCCGACGAGCGAGGTCGCCGCGCTTTGTCCGCTTCAGGCGGGGCCGGGGCGTGGGGCAAGGTGGTGCTGGAGGCGACATCGGGGAAGCTACGGCGGTGATGCGGCGAGGCAGTGGTGGCGGCGACGTTGGAAGGTGGCGTGCTGCGGGGGAGGTATGTATGTGCGGATGGCTGGCCTGGGCACCGAAACTGGGCGATGGGGTGGGGCGGACGGGTGTGCCAATGACTGGCGAGCCAGGGATAGGAGTAGGTGGTTGTCGCACGCGTCCGTTTCGTGTCCGCGTTGATGCAAACGACTGAAACGAGGCCCAAAGTTGGGCCTAAAATGGGTCGCACGGCGGACAAAAAGGCAGACGCGCATCCGTTTAGACCGACTTTTGTGCCCGTTTTGACCAAACGGACACATACGGACGAAATAGGTCAGTGCGTTGGAGTTGCTCTGAGTGAGAGCACGATGGGTGAATCTGTGACCGCTACCGCTAGAGGTATACAAACATGTAGCTAGCTTAATATTCCGCGAACTGATCCAACTCTCAGCCACCAACCTCAAAACAAACCTCCGTCTGCATGCAAAGGAGAAAGGGGCGGCCCACATCGCTTATGTACGTGAGCTGCGTGATCCTCAGCTATACCTGACGCAGCGGCAGGGTTGCTGCAGCCTTGCAACCTGCTCGCCGGTGGCCTGCTGGAACCAGGAAAGTGGGCATGTAAAGTTACAGAACCCCCGTTGAACGGTACACGAAGCAGCCCCATTCCCTCCAGCGCAGCGTGATTGCCTAGTCCAACTGGAGCGCAGTCTGGAGCCCGGGCGGTCCGTATTCTTGGGGCGTTGAGCGTTCGTGCGTTTTGAAGGCCAACCCGCAAGCAGGCTGCAACCCTGCCGCTGCGCCAGGTAGCTGAGAAACCAGGCCACATACGTAAGCAGCTTCAACCCGTAGGCCTTTTGTATGCAAGAGAGCTGCTATAGCTGCCTATCCCTGTAGCCTACCCAGCTTGACGTTTCACGCGTCCGCGCGCCTTTGCGGTTCCCGCGCTTGCCTTCAAAACAGAAATGAGAAAAACAATTGCTAATGGGCCGGGCTCCTACCTCGTGGAGAGCAGCTTAGTGGGCTGAGTCTATCGTAATTGGAAAGCATGGGCCGGGCTCCTACCTCGTGGAGAGCAGCTTAGTGGGCTGAGTCTATCGTAATTGGGAAGCATGGCCCAGCTCCAGTCCCGTTCAGCCCGGCCAGCCTGTCCTCGCACCGCTCGCGCCGTCCGTATTTCCGCTCGCCGTCCAGATCATGATCATCGCGCGAAAGAACCAGGAGCCGCTTCCCAGATCCCACACCCCCACGCCCACACGTGAGCTTCGAGACACGCGTCGTGGGTTGGGACCTTGCCGGTGGCCGGTGGGGGTTTGCGGCCGCCATCACGGGGTGGAGGCGGCAGCAGCCATGAGTCACCGCGAGCACCACGGCCACGAGGTTCCGACTAACAGCGCCCGGTGTCATATGTTGTCTAAATGATGCAAATAGGTTGATTAAATACTTTGCACATTGTGACATTTGTGGTATGGTGGTACAAAAGCGGTACGTTCGCCGTTTCGATCATGTATGGGGAAGATTAGTCCATCAGAGAGTGCGAGTTTCTAGAAATTACGGAGTACTTTCATCACTTGTGCCAACCTACTGTTTCCTGATGGCAGTTGATAAAGCTTTATCTCTGAAAGAAATGTGCAGGGATGTATGCTGGTCAGTCATCACATTTCTGCTATATGAGGATTACTAGCTTAATCGATTACTCGCTCCCTCTGTTTCCATGATCCAAAGCCCAGTAGATGAGTTAAATCAAGTGTAAATACGAAAACGCAGAAAAGCTGTACCATATCATTCCTGCCTTTTAGGTATGACCAAATGCTTAAACCATTCCCTCTTGACATTAACGCGGGTGTTTGTAGTGGACTGCATTAGCTGGAAGCGTACAACTCTTGCTTTTGAAGCAATGCTATGAAAAATATGCCTTATATTCCATTGTACTAATGTAAGATGAATGTCAGTGCTAGCACTCCTATGAATAAATTTCAGGGTAATAATAATCAAATGGTGTCTACTGTTGCCCCCAAAAAAATGGTGTCTACTGAATTACATTTTTCGAGAAAAATCGGAAAATTGCATTAGAGGTCTCAACTTGGCGTTGTTTTAAATTCTGTGCAAAACTAGATTTTGGCAAGTTTGGCTGTCTTAGGCTCTCCAATGGTAGCGGCCCACAGAACCCATAGGCCTAACGGCTTGCTTCCCGTTGGGTATGGTCTGTACATCTGCTCATTCAGACGAGTAGAAAGACACTAGAAATCAGAAACCGCTTGCTACAGTATTCTGAGTCGCAACAATACCATACGACGTGAAAAAACTGGAGAAAAAACACACAAAAGCAACCAAAGCTTAATGGGCCGGCCCAGTCGCTCATATGTGAGATTGAGCGTCAATACCGAAAACTTGAAATAGAAACCTTCACAAAATGGCCTATCATGTATGAGGATGCATGGTTTTCAACTTATATCGCCATGCCAATGGCCACATCCCTGGCACAATCCATGATAACATGACCATATTTGCCACAAACATGGGTATTGCCATTGTAAACAACATTACCACTGGAGGTTTCAATTATTTTGTTATAAATCATTTTGTTTTCAAACAAACAATGCCAAATGTTGCTTTTTATGAAGGAAGTACCCCAAAATGGAATGGAATTTGAACCTTTGCAATTTTCACCCAAATAGACCACATTGGAGGCCTACTGCCAATTTTCATGGATTTCAGAGTTTTTTGGCTATATTTCTTTGATTTACTGAGTTTCTAGGTATTTATTCAAGGAAATTCAAATTTGAACTCCAAGTGTGCCCTAGTTTGGTCCTAATAGTTGCCAAACATAATTTCAAGCTTCCATATTATGATTTTATGCACTTGACACAAACAAAGGCAAAACCCTCATCCATATGTTATGAGTAGCCATTCTTGAAAGTACGGCGCCATTTTGGAAAAAAATTATAGAAAATGGGAAAAATTCAAAAATAGAAATCATTTTGCATATACCCCCTTTGTGGACTAGTTTAGGGGGGAAATTATAATCAAGCAATACCAAAAACTAGAAAAAAAAACTTCACAAAATGGCCTATGTTGTATGAGGATGCATGGTTTTCAACTCATATGACCCAGTCCATGGCCACATCTGTGGAACAATCCATGATAACATGGCAATATTCATCACAAACATCGATATTACCATCTAAATAACACTGCCAAAGAATGTTTCAATTATTTTGTCATAAAATATTTTGTTTTCAAAGAAAAGTGCAAAAGTGATTTTTGTGTGCAGGAAGTACCCCAAAAAAGATTGAATTTTTACCTTTGAAATTTTCACCCAAATTAGAGCGCATTGGAGGCATGATGCCAAATTTTGATGGATCTCAAAGTTTGTTTGCTATATTTCTTTGATATACTGAGTTTCTAGGCATTTATTAAGGAAATTCAAATTTGAACTCCAAGTGTGCCCTAGTTTGGTCCTAATAGTTGCCAAAAATAATTTCTAGCTTCCATATTATGATTGTAGGCACTTGACACAAACAAAGGTGCAGTCGTCATCCATATTCTATGAGTAGCCATCCTTGAAAGTATGGCCCCAATTTTTCAAAAAATATAGAAATGAAAAAGGTTTCAAAAGTTGAAATCCTTTTGCATCTACCCCTTTTGGGGGGACTATTTTAGGGAAAAATGATAAACAAGCAATACCAAAAACTAGAAAAGAAAACCTTCACAAAATGGCCTATCTTGTATGAGGATGCATGGTTTTCAACTCATATGGCCCTGTCCATGGCCACATCCATGTAAAAATCCATGATAATGTGTGGCGTGTCATTGTGCTCAGTTCCTCTTATTTTCGCTTTCGGTAGCGTAGTTCCTGCGTGATCAAGTTATCATGGGATCGGCGTTCTATGAGGCTACCTTGCCATCTTGTATCATTCAGTTGTGTACTTTGTTTGGTTGTTGCCTTAAATGTAAAGCGGGGCGGAAGCTTGCTTCCAGACAACCTTAATTTTTTTCTCAAAAAGGAAATCTTTCTTTTATTTTGGTGGAGCTCAAGACATAAAGGAGACACAAAGAAAATATGTCATTGTTGTTTCTGGTGGATACTAAGTAACCTTGATTTCCATTGTCAAGTTGGTGTTATAGCTAGCTGTTGGTGTTTGTTTTGCTGTTGTTGCAGGAATTGTTAATCTTGGTGCTGTTGTAGGATCCTTTGTTGTTGCTGCTACTGCAACAACAAGGGTTGATATTGTTCTTCAACAGCTGCAGAAAACTACAGTTAGTTCACAGGTTTAAAACTGAACACCTAAATAGCTTATGATTTTTATTAATATTTTGGAAGTAATTTCAAAAGATACCAACTTCCTTTCGTAGTAACGCAGTTGCTGCTGCAAAAAAGGATGGAATACATGTTTGGTTTGCTTCCTGAAAATGCTACCCGAGTCTGACAGGAATCTTAGACATTTGATTTATCAAGCCTAAGGCTGAGATTGTCGCCTGGCGAAGGCGCTGCCTGTGTGGCATCCAAACAGGCCCGAAGACTTGGAACTCCAGTAGGTAGAGAGCCTTGAAAACCTGCACCGAGAGTATTTATAACTATATTGTTATACATTATGTAGAAAATATTACTGAATTCATAAAAAAATCTATATTTGGAGAAACACACGTTCATATCACATACTAACAGTGTATACCATGTGGGAACAAACAAATTGGATCGACAAAGCTGAATTTAATTAGGCTGCTAGTCTTTTTCTCATGTGCATCATACATGTCATAATAATTTGATATGCATGTTAAACTAATGTGCAACCCTTCGTTGGAGAAACTAATACGAGCTCCCGTGTACACCAAGGCAAACCAAGCACATTCTAGATGAGCATATCATATAACATGATCATATACACAAGAAAATAGAATAAAAAATATTTTATGTTCTTTGATTATTATTACAATAACAATCATATTGTAGATACAAGAACAGAACATTGACATGTTATCCAATGGATCCAATACCCAAGAAGTTTCTATAGATAAACTATTATTAAGATATTTGTAGTGTATGATCTGGAATTCTCTACTAGATACGTAATGTCAGTCATATATATATGAACACACCCACATACATATGCTTCACAATATATAATTTACTCAGTGTTCAAAAAAAGATTTCTTACACGATACAATTTGAATAAATAAGAAGCACATTTTCCATACATTATATTTCTATAACAATTCACATCATAACTACTACTCCCTCCGTCCCGAAATTCTTGTCTTGGATTTATCTAAATACCGATGTATCTTGTCAAATTTTAATGTTAGATACATCCATATCTAGACAAATCTAAGACAAGAATTTTAGGATGGAGGTAATATTTAGCAATATTATTATTTGGTTAACTATGATAGACAAGTACTAGAAAATTGTGCTCATTAAACTACATTATGATACTTTTGGCTACAGAACTATAGTATTGCATAATTAATTTTATGAAGTATAAAAGTTATGTATAAAAAGATTTCATATAAAATTGATATTGTGTTTTTCACCAAGTAGGGAGTGTTGTGATATAAAACTCCCTGCAATTTTGTCAAGTATAGTAAACTAGAAGCATGAGCAAAAGTACACAGCATGAATTCCACTGATACGTGGCATGGAAGTACAACTTGAATATTAATTTGAACCAGCAGCAAGCTACAAAATTTAAACAGTGTAATTAAGATAGAGATCATGAATGATTGTGCAGATAACCAAACCAATCAGAGTCTGAACCCCTCCTATTCGTCAGTCTCCTCGCCCTTGCTCATCTCTCCCCCAAATTCCTTTTCCTGAGACTTATGATCCTGTACTGGTGTGCGAGGGACACGACAGAGTGGGAGCGACGCTTGTCCGCCCAGCTCCGCCTTGCCGTGCCCGTGCTGGCGTAGGCACCTGTTGTCACGTACGCAGACGCGCTCTAGGCCACGTTCGGCGAGCTCCACGGCCACACCTCCGAGGCGGTGGCCGACGTCCGACACGGCACGATGAGCAGGCGGAGAATTGAGGACTTGGGGCTTTCGGAGGATTTTGTTTGGGCTAGCCGCTAGGGGATCCGGGGGCTTTTAGGCCCGCTTGGTTTTTTGTGATTCGCCTGTTTTAGGCAACCGCCTGCGGCCCAAACGACCTACGACTGCGCGTCGATGTCGGCCAGCATGGCCTCCGCCGACCGCCGGTGAGGCAACGCCGGTTCTCACGCCTCTCCCGATGGCCAGCATTGCCTCCGCCGGCGAGGCAACGCATCCGCGTGCACGTCTCTCACCACCCGAGCGCAAGATGCTCCGCGCCGCATTACACCTCCTCCCCCGCTGACCTAACGCCCGCCCGCCTCCTGTACAATTACAAACCCCACTGGCCGCTGCTAAGAAAAGTAACCTAGGGTTTACAAGTGAGGTACCTCGGTGGCCCGCCTCCTCCCTCTGCAGCTGCTCCCAATGCTTCGTCGGCTGCTGCAGCCGCGTCTCCGGAAGCTTCGACCATGGCGCGGCTCCGCTCTGCTTTTTGTTGTTGGTGTTGAGGTTGAGAAACCAAAGAGTGGTCACGGAGGGAGAGTGGGAGACAACGGAGTTGGGAGGGAGGCGAGAGGGAGAAAGGGAGCGGAGTTAGAACT
>NC_041383.1:680191913-680222650 GCF_002162155.2 Triticum dicoccoides | reverse complement strand
CACATGGGGCAGGGTCTTTCTAGAATTCGAATTTGATGATTAAGGACTCGTTTCGTTCCGGAATTCGAATTTGATGATTAAGGATGATATATAATTAATCAACGTTTTGTTTAGCAGAACAATTAATCTGGAAACCCACATAAAAAATTAAACTAGAAACCATTACAATCTTTTCTTTTGACAAGGGATCGTCACAATCATGGCAATTAAATTACACATTTGTTTCTATTTTGCAAGTTTGAAAGTCGACTGAGACTTAACAGATGAGGAGGGAGCTAACTTTTAGAACATCTCCAACCGATTCCTGAAAACCGGTTAGACGCTAAATCTGACCTCCCCCTCGCTCGCACCAAATCTTCACAGGTGTTGCCTTGGTGTCCACCCGCAGCCTCCACCCCCATCATGCCCCAATCTGGTCTGCTCGTCGGTCTCCACCGTCGTCGGAAACGACACATATCTTCCACGTGCCAGGAAAACACATACCTTTGCCGCTGTCGCCTCGACCTCGTGCCCGGGAAAACCGTCGGAATTGATTTGTTTGTTCCAAAACAAAGTCGACAGACGAAGGGATGGTGTAGAGCACCCGCCAAGGAGCTTTGTGGTGCCGTTATCGTGACAAGACTGACAATTTTTGTAGGCGACTGACCAACTTTGTTGTCAGACGGGAAGGTTGATTTGAGGCCCGTCTTCTACTGTCGGCCGTCACTCCCACCACGCGCCTTCCACCCCGAGCTTTGGATTTGGCTCAATGCCGCCAACCGGTGCTCTCACCTTCTCCGTCGCAAGCTGTTCGACGAATTGCCGTTTTTTTAGCTATTTTCATTTTGTTTAGCTGTTTTTGTAATCAAATTCGAGCTAGAATATTGCACAGTGTAGATGAAGAGGTTAAGGGAGATGCTCTTCGATGAGTCTTCGTTGGGCGACAGGAGGGAGAAGATGGTGATGATTTCGAAATAGCCATTGTCGTGGTCACTTACGGTGACTCTTCGTTGGACGAGTTTTTTTGAAGTGGGAGACAACGGAGTTGGGAGGGAGGCGAGAGGGAGAAAGGGAGCGGAGTTGGAACTTGCAAATGAGGCGAGTGTGTGTGTATGTGTGCACGCACGCGCGCGCGTCGTACCGGCGGGTTGCAAAGGTAGGGAGAGGGGATTGGGGCAGCACAGCACATGGGGCAGTGATACGTCTCCATCGTATCTATAATTTTTGATTGTTCCATGCCAATATTATTCAACTTTCATATATTTTTAGCAAATTTTTATACTATTTTTAGGACTAACATATTGATCCAGTGCCCAGTGTCAGTTCCTGTTTGTTGCATGTTTTATGTTTCGCAGAAACCCCATATCAAACGGAGTCCAAACGGGATAAAAATGGACGGAGAATATTTTTGGAATATTTATGATTTTTGAGAAAAAAATCAATGCGAGACGGTGCCCGAGAGGGCCACGAGGCAGGGGGCGCGCCCCAGGGGGGCAGGCGCGCCCCTGGCCCTCGTGGGCACCATGTAAGGCGGTTGATGCTCTTCTTTTGCTGCAAGAAAGCTAATTTCCGAAAAAAAATCGTGGCGAAGGTTTCAATACAATCGGAGTTACGGATCTCCGGATATATAAGAAACGGTGAAAGGGCAGAATTTGGGAACGCAGAAACAGAGAGAGACAGAGAGATAGATCCAATCTCGGAGGGGCTCTCGCCCCTCCCAAGACATGGGAGCCAAGGACCAGAGGGGAAACCCTTCTCCCATCTAGGGAGAAGATCAAGGAAGAAGAAGAAGAAGGAGGGCTCTCTCCCCCTCGCTTTCGGTGGTGCCGGAACACCGCCGGGGGCCATCATCATCACCGCGATCTACACCAACACCGTTGTCATCTTCACCAACATCTCCATCACCTTCCCCATCTATATTTAGCGGTCCACTCTCCCACAACCCGCTATACCCTCTACTTGAACATGGTGCTTTATGCTTCATATTATTATCCAATGATGTGTTGCCATCCTATGATGTCTGAGTAGATTTTCGTTGTCCTATCGGTAATTAGTGAATTGCTATGATTGGTTTAATTTGCTTGTGGTTATGATGCTGTCCTATGGTGCTCTCTGTGTCGCGCAAGCGTGAGGGATTCCCGCTGTAGGGTGTTGCAATACGTTCATGATTCGCTTATAGTGGGTTGCTTGAGTGACAGAAGCATAAACCCGAGTAAGGGGGTTGTGGCGTATGGGAATAAAGAGGACTTGATACTTTAATGCTATGGTTGGGTTTTACCTTAATGATCTTTAGTAGTTGCGGATGCTTGCTAGAGTTCCAATCATAAGTGCATATGATCCAAGAAGAGAAAGTATGTTAGCTTATGCCTCTCCCACATGAAACTTGCTATCGGTCTAGTAAAGTAGTCAATTGCTTAGGGACAATTTCACAACTCCTACCATCACTTTTCCACACTCGTTATATTTACTTTATTGCTTCTTTATCTAAACAGCCCCTAACTTTTATTTACGTGCTCTTTATTATCTTGCAATCTATCCAACAACACCTACAAAGTACTTCTAGTTTCATACTTGTTTTAGGTAAAGCGAATGTTAAGCGTGCGTAGAGTCGTATCGGTGGTCGATAGAACTTGAGGAAATATTTGTTCTACCTTTAGCTCCTTGTTGGATTCGACACTCTTAATTATCGAAAGAGGCTACAATTGATTCCCTATACTTGTGGGTTATCAAGCAGGGTCGTTGTTCGATCATTCTACAATTCAAATTTGATGATTATTAAGGACTCGTTTCGTTCCGGAGTTCAAATTTGATGATTAAGGATGGTATAATTACTATTATGTGAAGAAGCATCAGTTAATCAATCAAGGTTTTGTTTAGTAGAACAATTAATCTAGCAACCCCCATCAAAAAAGTTAAGCTAGATTTCTTTCGGCAAGGAACCGTCACAATCACGGCAATTAAATTACGCATTTGTTGTTATTCTGCAAGTTTGAAAGTGGATTAAGACCAAAGGGATGAGGAGGGAGCTAACTTTTAGTACATCTCTAACCGACTCCTTAAAACCGGTTAGAGGCTAATGACGACCTCCCCTCGTTCGTACCAAATCTTCACCGGTATTGCCTCCGGTGTCCACCCGCTGCCCTTGGCGCCTCCACCCCACAGCCTCCACCCCCATCATGCCCCACTCTGATCTGCTCGTCAGTCTCCATCATTGCCGAAAACGACACATATCTCCGTCGTCATCGGGAAAGACGCATATCTCTGCCTCAGCCGCCTCGATCGGAAAACCGTCGGAACTGCTCTGTCTGTTCCAAAACGAAGCCGATGGATGACGTGGATGGCGTAGAGCACCCGCCGAGGGGCTTTGTGGCGTCGTTTTGCGACAAGACCGACGATCTTTATAGGCGACCGACCAGCTTTGCCGTCGGACTAGGAGGTTGACTTGAGGCCTGCCGTCTACTGTCGGCCGTCGTCTCCCCCCCTCCCCAACCCACCGTCCACCCTGAGCATTGGATTCGGCTCAATGCCGCCAACGATGCTCTCATCTTCTCCGCCGCAAGGTGTTCAACGAATTTCCTAGCTGTGTGTTTTTAGCTATTTTCATTTTGTTTAGTTGTTTTTGCAATCAAGTTCAACCTAGAATATTGCATAGTGTAGATGAAGCGGTTGAGGGACATGCTCTCTGATGGCTATTCGTTGGGCGAGAGGAGGGAGAAGATGGTGATGATTTCGAAATGGCCATTGTCGTGGTCGTCGACAAGTCCTTTCGGAGATTGATACTAGGATCACAGTTCTGCCGCTTGTGAGGGTGCCACACTGTATGCATATAATGCATAGATGATATAACCTGAATAAAAAAAATAAAAATTTGTGGAAATTACGCTAGAAATAGTGTAACGTTGTCGCAACATCATTATAATGCTGATTAGTAGTCCTAAAATGGCATGAAGTTGTTAGTTAATTGGTGTTAAGTATGTCGATAAATCACAGGTGGACATGCAACCATGCGAGGTCGATATCTATCACCACTCGTTGCCACGTGATTCCTGCTGCTCCAATACATCAATGCGGTATAACGTTTTCTGGTCAGCATATAGCTCTTGTATTGCCTCTGTCTTCCCGAGTAAATGGCCAACAAGGCAGACTCCCACATTGAAACGATAGGCGCATTGATCACACCGCAGTGCTAGCTGCACCACGCGGGAACGAGACACGCGTTGATTACACCTCGCCCACAAAGGCTTTGATGCTCCTCTCAGTCTTTTTAACAACCTGCTTGCTTGCTTGTGCTGCCATTCTCTTTTGTTCTCCTTCTCCATCCTTTCAGTGTTGCCAGAGCTTCAAAGCATGTGCTCGCCCATGTCCCAGAGTAGTTCAATACCACCTCCCCACCACATGGCCAACCAGATGCCTCCATCTTCTCCACGCCGTGCTAATCTTTCTTCTTGTCGTAGCATGGAGGCTGCTGGAAGTGGGAGAACATATGATTTCGCACGCATCGGTCCATCGTCACATCTCACTTATCAAATAGAACCAGGCATTGCTGAAGAACATTTTCATGCTGGGCCTCGTGAACCTGCTGGCCTCTGTGTAGGGACTGACGTAGTCTTTCATATGATTTTTGTGTTCTATGCAATGCATGTATCCGCTAGTGCACTATGCTTGCTCACGCAGGCTGCGAGCTAGCCTATCAAAAAAAAATTAAGGACCCGTTGTGTGCATGCAACAACGTTTTGGCAAGTTGTAATCGACCCGTACGTAATTAGTGGACGCCTAATCACGAAACAAATGTTAATACACCAGACAACAGAGATGTCATAAATCCCTACTGCTCACGCATGCGCCCAACCCACCCAACGGAAATGTCAATTCACATCGACCGGCATTCGTTTAAATGCACACCATCAATGCAACCAGCCCTCCTTTTCCTGAAACAGATGACAGGGCAACATTTATAAGATCAAGCCAACTTTATCATTAAGTGCTACATATCTGTTCTCTGCCATCTCAACGTTCTTCTCGTCTGAATCCATAATATCTATTCTTTGACGAACCTCAACAGAATCTAACAAATCTGCAAATCTACCACTTGGGTCATCTTCAGTCACCTCTCGCAGTGTGCCGAGCCACCCCGAATGGCTTCCAAAAACCACTGAATCAGGGTGGAATGGCAACTCAAACGTCCCACTAGATCGAGGCAAACGAGATATCATCACAGGTGGGCGCATACGCTCGTAGGCAAAGAAAACAACGCATCAGATAGTGTTTTTGATGGTCTAACCTGATCTCCGTCGGTGAAGAATCCATCTCCACTCCTCCCTCTGTTCCTCCACAGGCAACGGCTTGGGGGAGATCTAAAGTGCGAGCAACTAGGTAGTGTGCGTGCTCAATGATGTCCACCCAACAGCGAGAGCAGTTATGCCATCGTCAGGGCCGTCACGTGGGTCGTGTTTTCATACGAACATACATGCTGCCTGGGCCAGTGGCTCGGCGTATACAACAACGTATTCGTGAAGCTGGTAATTAGCGTGCCATGTATTTGCGAATGGGCTAAAATTCACGTCCTAAGTATGTTGCATTTTTAGAGGGGCGCTTGTGCTTGGAGTCCGGACCTGAGCGGTAGGCTACAGGGATGGTAGGCAGCCAGGCTATAGCCTACTCTAGCTCCCTTGCATGGAAAACGGCGATGGGTTGAAGCTGCTTACGTGTGTCGCGTGGTTTCTCAGCTACCTGGCGCAGCGGCAGGGTTGACCTGCTCGCGACCTGCTCGCGGGTTGGCCTGGGTAGTGGGTACAGACAGGGCAGTGCGACTACGATCTACAGCAAATGCTGTGAGCACGAACGCAACACCCAAAAATATACGGACTGCCCAGGTAGCTTGACGTTCACGCGTCCGCGCCCAACGCACCAGCGCGCCTCTGCGCTGCGGTTCCCGCGCTTTCCTCCAAAACGGGAAAGAGAAAATTTTGCTAATGGGCCGGGCACCTGCCTCGCGGAGAGGATGGACTAGGCCAGCAGTTGGAACTATAAAAATTAATTCTGATGCAGCGGTGGATGTGGAGAGAGGAAGAGCTGGGACGGCTGCTGTCGCCAGGGACCATGAAGGGAACTTCCTCTCAGCGCACACTACCTAGTTGCTACTTCCCTATGGCCTACCGCTACGGCCCTAAGGTAGTACCCAATAGTCTAGGGAACATAAGATAGTAACTTACACATTTTCCTAGACTATGTTACTACTCACTCCTTTTCGGTTTATAGGGCTTATCTTAAAATTTTAGCTTTTTCATTTTATAAGGCTCAATTTGGTTGTTTCCCATCATATGTTCAGATTTCAAGGTGCATTAAATCGTTGCATGCAAGTATTAAGAGAAAATTGACCAATGCATGTAATTTATGCATGCATGCATTGCAATTAATGCATTGGTAAACACACTTTTTTGAGGAAAACAAGAGCATTAATTGGGTGATTTTGCAAACTACAAAAAATATTCCACCACTCACCATCAACCTTGGTTGGTGAGATTTTTGAATTGAGCCTTATAAACCAGAAAGGAGGGAGTACCTCCATAGTGAGTAGGAACATCTATGTAGTGTCATGCAACGATGTATTTATTAGGTTATAGACTCATTGTTTCTTGGAGTGTGTGATGTTCCGGTAACTTAGCTAGTTACCACAAGCACCTCTCTCTTCATTAAATATGTGCCACATAAGCAAAGTTGTATTGGAGTGTGTAATGTTACTCCTAAGTTCCTCCCCATTGTGACCAGCCCATACATGGGGCAAACTGATCCATATGTTTGTGAGGTTCTGGGTTGTAGAGATGCCATGCTGTTGGCAAAGGAGAAGGCATGGGACCGGATTCAGGTGGTGACTGACTGCAAAAATGTGGCAGATGATTGGAATGCAGGACGAAACCACTCGAGTTGTGGACCAGTTTTTCGAGAGATGACTTC
Organism: Triticum dicoccoides; assembly: GCF_002162155.2. Lineage (NCBI taxonomy): Eukaryota > Viridiplantae > Streptophyta > Magnoliopsida > Poales > Poaceae > Triticum > Triticum dicoccoides. The sequence continues at coordinate 680,215,717 of NC_041383.1, read as the reverse complement.
GTACCTCTCATCTTTTCAGGGATTTGAAGTGAAACATTGTGGACGAGGAGCAAACGAAACAACACATCTTTTAGCTAAGCACTGTCTGTTTACAAGAGTGCAAAATGTAACCTATGATGTAATCCCTGAGTTCTTAAGTGCGGTGGTGCACTTGGACTATGTACGGTCTATGAATGAATAAAATGCCTTAGGGCCGTTACTCAAAAAAAAAAAAAAAGCTTAGTGGGCTGTGTCGACGATCGTAACGGAAAGCATGACCGCACCAAACCCCCGTCCCGTTCCGTCTTTCCCGCTCGCTTCCCAGATCCCACATTGCCGCACGTAAGCTTCGAGATACGGGTCGCGGGATGGGACCTTGCCGGCGGGGGTTTGCGGCCGCAGCTGGTGGCTGCCATCACGGGGTGGAGGCGGCGGGGGCGGCGGCGAGGTTCCATTGACCAATAGCGCCCAGGTGTCATGTGTTCTCTAAATGATGCAGATAGGTACTTTTGCCCGTTGTGACATTTGTGGTGTGGTGGTACAAATGCGGTACATATGCTGTTTCGATCATGTATATGTTTTTGTCCACTGATGTATACTTGTGTTACTTGTCACTTTCGATGCAGATACAGTGAGGAGCGGGTGCTTGACTCTGGCTGGACGTATTGCTACAAGACTGCATCCGCGAGGCTGCGACTGGGTGAAGCAGTGCTTCCTTTTCTGGCAGGCGTGCGTTCTCAGATCTGGGTTTCATCAGTCATGTTTTGAAACAAACATTTGAGGCGTGTTTGATTGCAGTAGTGTACATAATTTGCACTGCATACACATCTCAATCTAGTTTGGTTGAGCAAAAATAACCCCAAATGCGTCATCTGGAAGTTGTTTGATTACCTGCATATAAGGTCGCTGCATTAGGTAATACGCAAGTGCACTTTATTTGGTTGCCTGCATTAGCCCAGGCGGCACATGAACACGGTGTTTGGTTGCACGCATGAGGTATGATTAAGAGCTAGCACTTGCACTTAGCACATAGGGTTAAGAGCTAGCAGAGGGAGGGGAGAAGAAATGCAGTGTGCGCAGGACAACGGCGATTGCGGTGTATAGTGGGCATGGCGCCGTGTCCGATATGACGAGCATGGAGTCGTGGACGAGCGACCCCATCAGTGTCACGGCGAGCGACACCATCGGCGAACTAGTTGCGATGCTCGCGCAAAGACAGTCGACAAAGGAGGAGAATGCAGTGCTCGCGCCATAGTATTGTCAGTGCAGTGGACGAGAGAGGAGGCCGAGATGATTGACGCCGGAAACGACTCCAGTGTAGTAGGGCGAGAGAGAGGATGCCAAGATGATCGACCCCGTCAGCGGCGCGACGAACTGCAGTGTGCACGGAGGCAGAGGACACAACTTGAAAGCAGCGTGCGCGCCATTGCAGCGTCAGTGCAGTATGAGGACGACAGAGAGTAGGCCGAGATGAGAGACACCGGAAACAACTCTAGTATAGTAGGACGTGGGCAAGGAGATCAAGGGGAAGAGCGTCGGCGTCGAGAGCGATGAATAGGAGGGCTCTGAGCAGAGGATAAAGGAGCTCGACATGGCGGCGGCCGTGCAATAGGCTGCTGTTCAAAGAGAGATGAAGCTAAGATCATCGAAACCAAAAATTTACAACATGAATGTTGTGCGGAACTGCGAGATTAGACTGATGGTCAAAGAAAATTTCAAACGATCGATCGCGCGCGACGAATCTGACAAAATTCGTCCAGAATAGCTTCAAACGGGAAGACGAAATTAAGAACTTACGGCCGACAAAACTATGAACAGATCGCCTGAATGGAACCGTAGCCGAGGTGCATCTTTTTCATGTAGAGTTTACCTCGAATCGAAGCACATTTCTGTAGATCAGAAGGGGCTCGGAAGAACAGAATTAGAGAGAAGGTTAATGGAGGTAGGAGAAGATAAGCAAGCTGCATACCAGCTCGTATCCCTCCCATCTCCCCTCGTGCAAGTGACCCACCATGTGCGCTCGCCTCAGCTAGGCTCGCTAGAAACTGCCGATCAGAACGTTTCCAGCAAGCCAGACTCAGGTGTGCTTTAAGTTTCGTGATGTGCAGGCCCAACAGTAAATGCAACCAACCAAACGGGCTCAATCTTTCCTGCACGGGCCAGGCTGGGCCTAATGCAGGAAACCAAACACGTCCTTGTAGAGCATATATGTTAGCGATGACCCCTGAAATGTTTCGTCCATACATTGATATCTTCTTGTTTCTCATGGCCAGAACTACATATGGAATGATGTGTTTGTCAGAGGCCTGGTGCTCTTTCTCTGAGTCGAGCTGAGCATTGCATCATTGTGCATTGTGCATAGTTGAAGGTAGATCTATCTATCACCATGTTTCTCTGAGTCGATCAGAGAAAGAATTAGGAAGACTAGTTCATCAGAAAGTGTGAGTTTTCTCAAATTCACTTTCTATCACTTGTGCTTACAAACTGCTTCCTGCTGACGGTTGATAAAGCCTTACACGGGACGTAGATGTGGGGTGGACCCTTGCATCGGCCGACACGAGACGGCCAGAGGAGCTGCCGAGACGCGGCCCTGTTGAGCCCTGGGATGTCGATGCAGACGCGAAACTCCTTACCCTCGCTAGGGTAGTGAGCCGCGCCTCGCGGTAGGCGGCGATCGCCGTGCAGAACCCTCACCTCTTGAATCTCCTGGATTGCCTTGCCGATGAACTCCTGAGCGTCTGGTGCCTTCCTCCTGACGCCTTCTCCTGGGAAGCGTGCGCTGAAGCGCTGATACGTCTCCAACGTATCTATATTTTTTTATTGTTCCATGCTATTATATTACCTGTTTTGGATGTTTATGGGCTTTATTATACACTTTTATATCATTTTTGGGACTAACCTACTAACCGGAGGCCCAGCCCGAATTGCTGTTTTTTTGCCTATTTCAGTGTTTCGAAGAAAAGGAATATCAAACAGAGTCCAAACGGAATGAAACCTTCGGGAGAGATATTTTTGAAACAAACGCAATCCAGGAGACTTGGAGTGGACGTCAAGAAGCAGCCGAGGCCGCCAAGAGGGTGCAGGGTGCGCCCCCCACCCTCGTGGGCCCCTCGTGGCTCCCCCGACCGACTTCCTTCGCCTATATATATCCACGTACCCCGAAAACATCCAGGAGCACCACGAAACCCTATTTCCACCGCCGCAACCTTCTGTACCCGTGAAATACCATCTTGGAGCCTTTTCCGGCGCTCCGTCGGAGGGGGAATCGATCATGGAGGGCTTCTACATCATCGCCAAGGCCTCTCTGATGAGTTGTGAGTAGTTTACCACAGACCTTCGGGTTCATAGTTATTAGCTAGATGGCTTCTTCTCTCTCTTTGAATCTCAATACAAAGTTCTCCTCGATCTTCTTGGAGATCTATTCGATGTAACTCTTTTTGCGGTGTGTTTGTCGAGATCCGATGAGTTGTGGGTTTATGATCAAGTTTATCTATGAGAAATATTTGAATCTCCTCTGAATTAATTTATGTATGATTGGTTATCTTTGCAAGTCTCTTCGAATTATCAGTTTGGTTTGGCCTACTAGATTGATCTTTCTTGCAATGGGAGAAGTGCTTAGCTTTGGGTTTAATCTTGCGGTGTCCTTTCCCAGTGACAACAGGGGCAGCAAGGCATGTATTGTATTGTTGCCATCGAGGATAAAAAGATGGGTTTTATACCATATTGCCTGAGTTTATCCCTCTACATCATGTCATCTTGCCTAGTGCGTTACTCTGTTCTTATTAACTTAATACTCTAGATGCATGCTGGATAGCGGTCGATGTGTGGAGTAATAGTAGTAGATGCAGAATCGTTTCGATCTACTTGTTGCGGACATGATATTCTCATAACTATGCACTTTTCTATCAATTGCTCGACAGTAATTTGTTCACCCACCGTAATACCTATGCTATCTTGAGAGAAGCCACTAGTGAAACCTATGGCCCTCGGGTCTATTTTCCATCATATACGTTTCCAATCTACTTTATTTTGCAATCTTTACTTTCCAATCTATATCATACAAATACTAAAAATATTGATCTTATCTTATTATCTCTATCAGATCTCACTTTCACAAGTGGCCGTGAAGGGATTGACAACCCCTTTATCGCGTTGGTTGCGAGGGACTTGCGTGGAGCCTCCTACTGGATTGATACCTTGGTTCTCAAACACCGAGGGAAATACTTACGCTACTTTACTACATCACCCTTTCCTCTTCAAGGGAAAACCAACGCAATGCTCAAGAGGTAGCAAGAAGGATTTCTGGCACCGTTGCCGGGGAGGTCTTTGCTCAAGTCAAGACATACCAAGTACCCACCATAAACTCATCCCCCTCGCATTACATTATTTGCCATTTTCCTCTCGTTTCCTCTCCCCCACTTCACCCTTGCCGTTTTATTCGCCCTCTCTTTCCCGTTCGCCTCTCTTTTTCGTTTGCTCCTCGTATTTTCTGCCGCTATGTCTGAAACTGGGGATGTTATCGTTGATAAGGACAATAGTAATAACATGGGAAACTTTGATGCTTTTGATGATCCTGTTGAATAACCACCCATCTTACATACTAAAAAGTTTTAAATCGGTAGTGGTAATGTTATTGGAAAAGGGGTTATTCAAGATTTCTTTACTTGTGCCGGTGCTTTGCCCGCTATGGGTGGATCTATTCTTCATAGAACTAGTAGTCTTGCAGATGCTATATCCTTGCTTATAGTTGAACTTGAAAGACAGTTTATGCATACGCATCCTTGCATACAAAGGATTTTCCTAGAATTTTCCAATATTGAGCATTCTTCTGTTAAGCGTGCAACTACTATCTTTTTGGCACATGAGTTCAGATTAATAATAAAAGAAGCCAAAAAAATTTTTGTGCACTATAGGGTGGACGCTGTCCGTCCTCCCATAGAGGCAATCCTCTTCAATCAAGAGGACATAATGCGTTTACAATCTCCGAATCATGTTGCTTTTAATGAAAACCTTAGAAAAGGGTTCCTACCAATGTTCTAGTTGATACAATTTCCGAACTTAATAACGGTTTTGCAATTCAAAACAATGAGTTAGGATTTTCTCTTGAGTATAGGCTCATGAATTTCTGCCAAAAGAATGCTTATAATGATGAATTGGTTGTGCAATATGAAGGGCCGGAGGAGGAACCCATACCTCCCGAGATTGATCTTGCAGACTTCTGTCCCATAAAATTTAGCCCTTTTGATTACTTTTGCTTGCCACAAAGAAAACTTGCTGCTGCACGTAGGGAATATGAGATGAGTTTTCGTGATTTATCTTATTATTATGGCAATGCTTAGATCTATTCTCGCTTTTATGCCTAGCTAGGGGCGTTAAACGATAGCGCTTGTTGGGAGGCAACCCAATTTTATTTTTGTTCCTTGCTTTTTGTCCCTGTTTAGTAATAAATAATTTATCTAGCCTCTGTTTAGATGTGGTTTTATATTTTAATTAGTGTTTGTGCCAAGTAGAACCTATAGGATCATCTTGGGTGAAAGTTAATTTGATCTTACTGAAAAACAAAAACTTTTACGTGCACGAGAATAATTTTCATAAATCATAGAAACGTGCTTTTTGGTTGATTATTTTACCAGTAGATCAATAGACAAATTGCCTAGGACTTCCTATTTTTGTAGGATTTTTAGAGTTCCAGAAGTATTCCGAAGTTACAGATTTCTACAGACTATTCTGTTTTTGACAGATTCTGTTTTTCGTGTGTTGTTTGCTTATTTTGATGAATCTATGGCTAGTATCGGGGGGTATGAACCATAGAGAAGTTGGAATACAGTAGGTTTAACACCAATATAAATAAAGAATGGGTTCATTACAATACCTTAAGTGGTGGTTTTTCTTTTTTGCACTAACAGAGCTTATGAGATTTTCTGTTGAGTTTTGTGTTGTGAAGTTTTCAAGTTTTGGGTAAAGATTTGATGGACTATGGAATAAGGAGTGGCAATAGTCTAAGCTTCGGATGCCCATGGCACCCCAAGATAATTCAAGGATAACCAAAAGCCTAAGCTTGGGGATGCCCCTGAAGGCATCCCCTCTTTCGTCTTCGTCTATCAGTAACTTTACTTGGAGCTATATTTTTATTCACCACATGATATGTGTTTTGCTTGGAGCGTCTTGTATGATACGAGTCTTTTCTTTTTAGTTTACCACAATCATCCTTGTTGTACACACCTTTTGGGAGAGACACACATGATTTGGAATTTATTAGAATACTCTATGTGCTTCACTTATATCTTTTGAGCTAGACAATTTTGCTATAGTGCTTCATTTATATCTTTTTAGAGCACATCGGTGGTTTTATTTTGTAGAAATTATTGATCTCTCATGCTTCACTTATATTATTTTAAGAGTCTTTTAGAACAACATGGTATTTGCTATGGTTATAAAATTAGTCCTAATATGATGGGCATCCAAGTTGGGTATAATAAAAACTATCATAGAAAGTGCATTGAATACTATGATCAATTTGATGCTTGATGATTGTTTTGAGATATGAGGATGGTAATATTAGAGTCGTGCTAGATGGGTAATTGTAAATTTGAGCAATACTTGTGTTAAAAGTTTGTGATTCTCGTAGCATGCACGTATGGTGAACCGTTATGTGATGAAGTTGGAGCATGATTTATTTATTGATTGTCTTCCTTATGTGTGGAGGTCGGGATCGCGCAATGGTTAACTCCTACCAACCCTTCCCCTAGGAGCATGCATGTACTACTTTGTTTTGATTACTTGTAGATTTTTGCAATAAGTATATGAGTTCTTCATGACTAATGTGGAGTCCATGGATTATACGCACTCTCACCCTTCCACCATTGCTAGCCTCTCTTGCACCGCGCAACTTTCACCGGTACCATACACCCACCATATACCTTCCTTAAAACAGCCACCATACCTACCTATTATGGCATTTCCATAGCCATTCCGAGATATATTGACATGCAACTTTCCACCATTCCGTTTATTATGACACACATCATCATTGTCATATTGTTTTTGCATGATCATGTAGTTGACATAGTTTTTGTGGCAAAGCCATTTTCATAATTCTTTCATACATGTCACTCTTGATTCATTGCATATCCCGGTGCACCGCCGAGGCATCCACATAGAGTGATATTTTGTTCTAAGTATTGAGTTGTAATTCTTTAGTTGTAAGTAAATAAAAGTGTAATGATCTTCATTATTAGAGCATTGTCCCAAGTGAGGAAAGGATGATGGAGACTATGATTCCCCCACAATTCGGGATGAGACTCTGGACTTTATGAAAAATAAAAGAGGCCAAAGAAGCCCAAATAAAGAAGAGGCCAAAGAAGCCCACCAAAATAAAAAAAAGAGAGAAAATGAGAGAAGGGACAATGTTACTATCCTTTTTCCACACTTGTGCTTCAAAGTAGCACTATGATCTTCATGATAGAGAGTCTCCTATGTTGTCACTTCCATATAATAGTGAGAATTTTTCATTATAGAACTTGGCTTGTATATTCCAATGATGGGCTTCCTCAAAATGCCCTAGGTCTTCGTGAGGAAGCAAGTTGGATGCACACCCACTTAGTTTCTTTTTGAGCTTTCATACACTTATAGCTCTAGTGCATCCGTTGCATGGCAATCCCTACTCACTCACATTGATATCTATTAATGGGCATCTCCATATCCCGTTGATACGCCTAGATGATGTGAGACTATCTTCTCCTTTTTGTCTTCTTCACAACCACCATTCTATTGAAGGAAATATGCCCTAGAGGCAATAATAGAGTTATTATTTATTTCCTTATATCATGATAAATGTTTATTATTCATGCTAGAATTGTATTAACCGGAAACATAATACATGTGTGAATACATAGACAAACTGAGTGTCACTAGTATGCCTCTACTTGACTAGCTCATTAATCAGAGATGGTTATGTTTCCTAGCCATGGACAAAGAGTTGTCATTTGATTAACGGGATCACATCATTAGAAGAATGATGTGATTGACTTGACCCATTCCGTTAGCTTAGCACTTGATCGTATAGTATGTTGCTATTGCTTTCTTCATGACTTATACATGTTTCTATGACTATGAGATTATGCAACTCCCATTTACCGGAGGAACACTTTGTGTGCTACCAAACGTCACAACGTAACTGGGTGATTATAAAGGTGCTCTACAGGTGTCTCCAAAGGTACATGTTGAGTTGGCATAATTCGAGATTAGATTCGGGTATTTTTCGGAGTATCGGAGAGTTACGGGAATTCGCCGGGGAGTATATGGGCCTTATTGGGCCATACGGGAATAGAGGAGAGAGGCCAAAAGGAAGGAGGCCTGCACCCCCCTCTGGTCCGAATTGGACAAGGGGCGCAGCCCCCCTTTCCTTCTTCCTCTCCCCCTCTTTCCCCTTCTCCTACTCCAACAAGGGAGGTGGAATTCTACTAGGACTAGGGAGTCCTAGTAGGACTCCACACTTGGCGCGCCCCCTCCTAGGGCCGGCCTCCTCCCCCCTTGCTCCCTTATATACGGGGGTAGGGGGGCACCCCATGAGACACAAGTTGATCTACGGATCGTTCCTTAGCCGTGTGCGGTGTCCCCCTCCACCATATTCCACCTCGGTCATATCATCGCGGAGTTTAGGCGAAGCCCTGCGCCGGTAAAACATCATCATCGTCACCATGCCATCGTGCTGACGGAACTCATCCCCGAAGCTTTGCTGGATCGGAGCCCGGGGATCGTCATCGAGCTGAACGTGTGCTGAACTCGGAGGTGCCGTACGTTCGGTGCTTGGATCGGTCGGATCGTGAAGACGTACGACTACATCAACCGCGTTGTGCTAACACTTCCGCTTATGGTCTACGAGGGTACGTGGACAATACTCTCCCCTCTCGTTGCTATGCCATCACCATGATCTTGCGTGTGCGTAGGAATTTTTTTTGAAATTAATACGTTCCCTAACAGTGGCATCCGAGCCAGGTTTTATGCGTAGATGTCATATGCACGAGTAGAACACAAGTGAGTTGTGGGCGATACAAGTCATACTGCTTACCAGCATGTCATACTTTGGTTCGGCGGTATTGTGAGATGAAGCGGCCCGGACCGACATTACGCGTACGCTTACGCGAGACTGGTTTCACCGTTACGAGCACTTGTGCTTAAAGGTGGCTGGCGGGTGTCTGTCTCTCTCACTTTAGCTGAATCGAGTGTGGCTATGTCCGGTCCTTGCGAAGGTTAAAACAACACTAACTTGACGAACTATCGTTGTGGTTTTGATGCGTAGGTAAGAACGGTTCTTGCTAAGCCCGTAGCAGCCACGTAAAATTTGCAACAACAAAGTAGAGGACGTCTAACTTGTTTTTGTAGGGCATGTTGTGATGTGATATGGTCAAGACGTGATGCTATATTTTATTGTATGAGATGATCATGTTTTATAACCGAAGTTATCGGCAACTGGCAGGAGCCATATGGTTGTCGCTTTATTGTATGAAATGCAAATGCCCTGTAATTGCTTTACTTTATCACTAAGCGGTAGCGATAGTCGTAGAAGCAATAGATGGCGTAACGACAACGATGCTACGATGGAGATCAAGGTGTCACGCCGGTGACGATGGTGATCACGACGGTGCTTCGAAGATGGAGATCACAAGCACAAGATGATGATGGCCATATCATATCACTTATATTGATTGCATCTGATGTTTATCCTTTATGCATCTTATCTTGCTTTGATTGACGGTAGCATTTTAAGATGATCTCTCACTAAAAATTATCAAGAAGTGTTCTCCCTGAGTATGCACCGTTGCCAAAGTTCGTTGTGCCCAGACACCACGTGATGATCGGGTGTGATAAGCTCTACGTCCATCTACAACGGGTGCAAGCCAGTTTTGCACACGCAGAATACTCAGGTTAAACTTGACGAGCCTAGCATATGCATATATGGCCTCGGAACACGGAGACCGAAAGGTCGAGCGTGAATCATATAGTAGATATGATCAAGATATTGATGTTCACTGTTGAAACTACTCCATCTCACGTGACGATCGGACATGGTGTAGTTGATATGGATCATGTAATCACTTAGAGGATTAGAGGGATGTCTATCTAAGTGGGAGTTCTTAAGTAATATGATTAATTGAACTTTAATTTATCATGAACTTAGTCCTGGTAGTATTTTACAAATTTTGTTGTAGATCAATAGCTCGCGTTGTTGCTTCCCTATGTTTTTGCTTCCGTATGTTTTTATATGTGTTCCTAGAGAAAACTAAGTTGAAAAATGTTAGTAGCAATGATGCGGACTTGGTCCGTGATCTGAGGTTTATTCTCATTGTTGCACAGAAGAATTATGTCCTTGATGCACCGCTAGGTGACAGACCTATTGTAGGAGCAGATGCAGACGTTATGAACGTTTGGCTAGCTCAATATGATGACTACTTGATAGTTTTGTGCACCATGCTTTATGGCTTAGAACCGGGACTACAAAAACGTTTTTGAAACATCATGGAACATATAAGATGTTTCAAGAGATGAAATTGGTATTTCAGACTCATGCCCGTGTCAAGAGGTATGAGACCTTTGACAAATACTTCGCCTAAAAAGATGGAGGAGAATTGCTCAACTAGTGAGCAAGTACTTAGATTGTCTGAGTACTACAATCGCTTGAATCAAGTGGGAGTTAATCTTCCAGATAAGATAGTGATTGGCAGAGTTCTCTAGTCACCATCACCAAGTTACTGGAACTTCGTGATGAACTATAATGCAAGGGATGACGAAAACGATTCCCGAGCTCATCGTGATGCTGAAATCGACGAAGGTAGAAATCAAGAAAGAGCATAAAGTGTTGATGATTGACAAGATCACTAGTTCCAAGAAAAGGTCAAAGGGAAAGAAAGGGAACTTCAAGTAGAATGACAAGCAAGTTGTCACTCCCGTGAAGAAGCCCAAAGCTGGACCAAAGCCTGAAACTAAGTGCTTCTATTGCAAAGGAAATGGTCACTGGAAGCGGAAATGCCCTGAATATATGGTGGATAAGAAGGATGGCAAAGTAAACAAGGGTATATTTTGATATACAGGTTATTGATGTGTACCTTACTAGTGTTTATAGTAGCTCTTGAGTATTTGATACTTGTTCGGTTGCTAAGATTAGTAACTCGAAACAGAAGTTACAGAATAAACAGAAACTAGTTGAGGGTGAAGTGAAGATGTGTGTTGGAAGTGGTTCCAAGATTGATATGATCATCATCGCACACTCCCTATACTTTCGGGATTAGTGTTAAACCTAAATAAATGTTATTTAGCGTTTGAGTTGAGCATAAAAATGATTTGATCATGTTTATTGCAATACAGTTATTCATTTAAAATCAAAGAATAATTATTGTTCTGTTTACATGAATAAAACCTTTGATGGTCATACACCCAATGAAAATAGTTTATTGGATCTCGATCGTACTGATACACATATTCATAATATTGATGCCAAAAAGATGCAAAGTTTATAATGATAGTGCAACTTATATGTGACACTGCCGTTTGGGTCATATCGGTGTAAAGCGCATGAAGAAACTCCATAAAGATGGATTTTTGGAATCACTTGGTTATGAATCATTTGATGCTTGCGAACCGTGCCTTTTGGGCAAGATGACTAAAACTCTGTTCTCCGGAACAATGGAACGAGCTAGTGACTTATTGGAAATAATACATACCAATGTATGTGGTCCAATGAGTGTTGATGCTCGTGGCGGGTATCGTTATTTTCTGACCTTCACAAGATGATTTAAGCAGATATGAGTATATCTACTTGATGAAACATAAGTCTGAAACATTTGAAAAGTTCAAACAATTTCATAGTGAAGTGGAAAATCATCGTAACAAGAAAATAAAGTTTCTACGATCTGATCGTGAAGAAGAATATTTGAGTTACGAGTTTGGCCTTCAATTAAAACAATGTGGAATAGTTTCACAAACTCATGCCACCTGGAACACCACAGCTTAATGGTGTGTCCGAACGTCATAACCGTACTTTATTGGATATAGTGCGACCTATGATGTATCTTACCGATTTACACTATCGTTTTGGGGTTATGCATTAGAGACAGTTGCATTCACTTTAAAAAGGGCACCATCAAAATCCGTTGAGACGATGCCTTATGAACTATGGTTTGGCAAGAAACCAAAGTTATCGTTTCTTAAAGTTTGGGGCTGCAATGCTTATGTGAAAAAAGTTTCAACCTGATAAGCTCGAACCCAAATCAGAGAAGTGCGTCTTCATAAAATACCCAAAGGTAACTATTGGGTACACCTTCTATCACAGATCCGAAGGCAAGTTATTCGTTGCTAAGATGGATCCTTTCTAGAGAAGAAGTTTCTCTCGAAAGAAGTGAGTGGGAGGAAAGTAGAACTTGATGAGGTAATTGTACCTTCTCCCTTATTGGAAAGTAGTTCATCACAGAAATCAGTTCCAGTGATTGCTACACCAATTAGCGAGCAAGCTAATGATGATGATCATGAAACTTCAGATCAAGTTGCTACAAAACCTCGTAGGTCTTCCAGAGAAAGATCCGCACCAGAGTGGTACGGTAATTCTGTTCTGGGAGTCATGTTACTAGACCATGATGAACCTACGAACTATGAGGAAGCGATGATGAGCCCAGATTCCACGAAATGGCTTGAGGCCATAAAATCTAAGATGGGATCCATGTATGAGAACAAAGTATGGACTTTGATTGACTTGCTCGATGATCAGCAAGCCATGTTAAATAAATGGATCTTCAAGAGGAAGACAGACACTGATAGTAGTGTAACTATCTACTAAGATCGACTTGTTGCGAAAGGTTTTCGACAAGTTCAAGGTGTTGAATACGATGAGATTTTCTCACTCGTAACGATGCTTAAGTCTGTCCGAATCATGTTAGCAATTGCCACACTTTATGAAATCTGGCAAATGGATGTCAAAAATTGCATTCCTTAAATGGATATTTCTTAAAGAATGTTGTATATGATACAACCATAAGGTTTTGTCAATCCTAAAGGTGCTAACAAAATGTGCAAGCTCCAGCGATCAATCAATGGACTGGTGCAAGCATCTCGGAGTTGGAATATACGCTTTGATGAGTTGATCAAAGCATATGGTTTTATACAGACTTTTGGAAAGGCCTGTATTTACAAGAAAGTGAGTGGGAGCACTACAACCTTTCTGATAAGTATATGTGAATGACATATTGTTGATCGGAAATGATGTAGAATTTTCTGGAAAGCATAAAGAAGTGTTTGAAAGGAGTTTTTCAAAGAAAGACCTTGGTGAAGCTGCTTACACATTGAGCATCAAGATCTATAAAGATAGATCAAGACACTTGATAAGTTTTTTCAATGAGTACATACCTTGACAAGATTTTGAAGTAGTTCAAAATGGAACAGTCAAAGAAAGAGTTCTTGCCTGTGATGCAAAGGTGTGAAGTTGAGTAAGACTCAAAACCCGACCATGGCAGAAAATAGAAAGAGAATGAAAAATCATTCCCTATGCCTCAGTCATAGGTTCTATAAAGTATGCTATGTACCAGACCTATTGTATACCTTGCTCTAGTTTGGCAAAGGAATACAATTTTGATCTAAGAGTAGATCACTGGACAGCGGTCAAGAATATCCTTAGTGAGGACTGAGGAGACGTTTCTCGATTATGGAGGTGATAAAAGAGTTCGTCGTAAAGAGTTACATCGATGCAAGCTTTTACACCGATCCAGATGACTCTAAGTCTCAATCTGGATATATATTGAAAGTGGGAGCAATTAGCTAGAGTAGCTCCGTGCAGAGCATTGTAGACATAGAATATTTGCAAAATACATACGGCTCTGAATGTGACAGACCCATTGACTAAACTTCTCTCATGAGCAAAACATGATCATACCATAGTACTCTTTGGATGTTAATCACATAGCGATGTGAACTAGATTATTGACTCTAGTAAACCCTTTGGGTGTTGATCACATGACGATGTGAACTATGGGTATTAATCACATATAGATGTGAATATTGGTGTTGAATCACATGGCGATGTGAACTAGATTATTGACTCTAGTGCAAGTGGGAGACTAAAGGAAATATGCCCTAGAGGCAACAATAGAGTTATTATTTATTTCCTTATATCATGATAAATGTTTATTATTCATGCTAGAATTGTATTAACTGGAAACATAATACATGTGTGAATACATAGACAAACTGAGTGTCACTAGTATGCCTCTACTTGACTAGCTCATTAATCAAAGATGGTTATGTTTCCTAGCCATGGACAAAGAGTTGTCATTTGATTAACGGGATCACATCATTAGAAGAATGATGTGATTGACTTGACCCATTCCGTTAGCTTAGCACTTGATCGTATAGTATGTTGCTATTGCTTTCTTCATGACTTATACATGTTTCTATGACTATGAGATTATGCAACTCCCGTTTACCGGAGGAACACTTTGTGTGCTACCAAACCTCACAACGTAACTGGGTGATTATAAAGGTGCTCTACAGGTGTCTCCAAAGGTACATGTTGAGTTGGCATAATTCGAGATTAGATTTTGTCACTCCGATTGTCGGAGAGGTATCTCTGGGCCCTCTCGGTAATACTCATCACTTAAGCCTTGCAAGCATTGTAACTAATGAGTTAGTTATGAAATGATGTATTACGGAACGAGTAAAGAGACTTGCCGGTAACGAGATTGAACTAGGTATTGGATACCGACGATCGAATCTCGGGCAAGTAACATACCGATGACAAAGGGAACAACGTATGTTGTTATGCGGTTTGACCGATAAAGATCTTCATAGAATATGTAGGAACCAATATGAACATCCAGGTTCCGCTATTGGTTATTGACCAAGAATAGTTCTAGGTCATGTCTACATAGTTCTCGAACCCGTAGGGTCCGCACGCTTAAGGTTTCGATGACAGTTATATTATGAGTTTATGAGTTTTGATGTACCGAAGGAGTTCGGAGTCCTGGATGAGATCGGGGACATGACGAGGAGTCTCGAAATGGTCGAGATGTAAAGATCGATATATTGGACGACTATATTCTGTGTTCGGAAAGGTTCCGAGTGATTCGGGTATTTTTCGGAGTACCGGAGAGTTACGGGAATTCGCTGGGGAGTATATGGGCCTTATTGGGCCATACGAGAATAGAGGAGAGAGGCCAAAAGGAAGGAGGCCGGCGCCCCCCCTCTGGTCCGAATTGGAGAAGGGGCGCAGCCCCCCTTTCCTTCTTCCTCTCCCCCTCTTTTCCCTTCTCCTACTCCAACAAGGGAGGTGGAATCCTACTAGGACTAGGGAGTCCTAGTAGGACTCCACACTTGGCGCGCCCCCTCCTAGGGCCGGCCTCCTCCCCCCTTGCTCCTTTATATACGGGGGCAGGGGGGCACCCCATGAGACACAAGTTGATCTACGGATCATTCCTTAGCCGTGTGCGGTGCCCCCCTCCACCATATTCCACCTCGGTCATATCGTCGTGGAGTTTAGGCGAAGCCCTGCGCCGGTAGAACATCATCATCGTCACCATGCCATCGTGCTGACGGAACTCATCCCCGAAGCTTTGCTGGATCGGAGCCCGGGGATCGTCATCGAGCTGAACGTGTGCTGAGCTCGGAGGTGCCGTACGTTCGGTGCTTGGATCGGTCGGATCGTGAAGACGTACGACTACATCAACCGCGTTGTGCTAACGCTTCCGCTTACGGTCTATGAGGGTACGTGGACAATACTCTCCCCTCTCGTTGCTATGCCATCACCATGATCTTGCGTGTGCGTAGGAATTTTTTTTAAAATTAATACGTTCCCTAACATCTATTTCACATATAGTGCTATGTCCATGGCTCATGCTCATGTATTGCGTGAAGATTGAAAAAGTATGAGAATACTAAAGTATGAAATAATTGCTTGGCTAAAACCGGGGTTGTGCATGAATTAAATATTTTGTGTGATGAAGATAGAGCATAGCCAGACTATATGATTTTATAGGGATAGCTTTCTTTGGCCATGTTATTTTGAGAAGACATGATTACTTTGTTAGTATGCTTGAAGTATTATTACTCTTATGTCAATATGGACTTTTATCTTGAATCATTTGGATCTGAACATTCATGCCACAATAAAGAAAATTACATTGAGAATATGCTAGGTAGCATTCCACATCAAAAATTCTGTTTTTATCATTTACCTACTCGAGGACGAGCAGGAATTAAGCTTGGGGATGCTAGCGCGCCTCCACATGGTGCCCGAGCGCCTCCCTCGTGATTCTGGCTAGGTGTGAGGCCCTCCCGAGGAGAGCCCCCGAGCCCAGCCTGAGAGGGGCGCCGGACGCGCCTTCCTATGCGATAGGTGAAGGCGCCGCATCCGGGGACACGAGGCTCAGCGCGGCGTCCTCGGGCGATGCTTCCTCGTGAGATCCCTGACCCACCTGCGGCTTCTTTGTCTTGGGGGCGACCTCAGGAGGGAGGACGCCGCCCTCGTCTTCAGGGTCCTCGACTGCTGCAGCCTGGAAGTCACGCTCGAGGGAGCACACTGCATCCTTTTCTTGGCATGCGACCATGATGACACCGTCGCTTCCTGGCATCTTGAGGACATTGTAGCGGTGGTGCGTCGTTGCCATGAACTTGGCCAGTGTTGGGTACCCCAGGATGACGTTGTATGGCAAGCGAATGTCGGCGACATCGAAGTCAGTGAGCTCGGTGTGGTAGTTGTTGCACTCGCCGAAGATGACAGGGAGGTGGACCTGCCCTATCGGGTGTGTGGAACCGTCGGTCACTCCTGAGAATGGCTTGGTTGGCTAAAGCTGGTAGTACGGCACTTGGAGCCTGTCGAACATTTGAACATATAGGACATTGAGCTCCGCTCCACCATCGATGAGAGTCTTGGTGACGACCACGTTGCTGATGACGGGTGAGCAGAGCATGGGAGCGCGCCGACAGTGGTAGCGCACTTGAGCTGGTCTGAGGAGCTGAAGGTGATGGTGCATTTGGACCACCTGAGCGGGCGAGTTGTTTCGGACTTGGGGAGCGCCGTGTTCACCTCGCGCGTGAACTGCTTGAAGATGCGGTGAGAGGCTGGGGCCTGTGAGCCGCTCAGGATGGAGGCAATGGCTCGAGGCTCCTGGAAGCCCCCAGCCCCCTCATCCTGGTGATGATCTTCGTTCCTTCTCGGTGGTAGAGGCAGTGGAGGAAGACCGGTGTTTCCCTGAGGGCGCTCCTCACGAGTCTGCTTCCTCCAGGCGCCCTCGCAAGGTTGGCCCTGCCAACGGTCCTCCCGAGGATGATCGCGTCCGTCCCAGGGTCCTCCACCTCGGCCACCTCCACGGCCGTAGCCTCAATCATTGCGCTTGGGGCGTCGACCGAGGCGCCCGTCACGGAGGGCCCTGAGCTCCTGGCAGTCGTTGGTGTTGTGTCTGTGGACGTTGTGGAAGACGCAGAACAGTCGGTTGCTCTTGGACGACTCGGGGTGGTCGCAACCGCGCTTCATCTCTGGCTTGGTCGCGAGCACGGTCGGCCCTTTGCGCTTTACATCCTTGGCCTTGGCCTTCTTGTCTTCTGGGTCAGCATTGGGGAGCTCGAGGAGGGAGAGGCGCCCTACCTCGGGCCTTGCACACTTGTTCGCCATGTTGAAATTCTCCAAGGTTGTGCATAGGTCCTTGTGGATGGCGAGCTCCTCCTTCATCTTGACATCACGGACGCCATCAGTGAACGCTGAGATGATGGCCTCGTCCGACACCTTGGGGATCTTGAGGCGAACGTTGTTGAAGCACTGGATATACTTTTGCAGGGTCTCTCCTGGCTGCTGCTTGATGCGACGCAGGTCACCTGCGGCCGGTGGGCAGTCGCGAGTGCCTTGGAAGTTGGCGATGAACCGGCCGCGCATCTCCTCCCAGGCAGAGACCGATCCCATGGGGAGATTCAGGAGCCAAGAGCGCGTGCCAACCTTGAGGGCCATCGGGAACCAGTTTGCCATGATCTTCTCGTCGCTGCTGGCCGCCTCGATGCTCAGCTTGTAGAGCTGCAGGAACTCGGCAGTGTCGGCGGTGCCGTCGTAGCATGGGGGCAGGTCAGGCTTGAACTTGCTCGGCCAGATGACGTCGCGAAGCTCCGAGGTGAACGCGCGACATCCTGCTGTGGCCACGGGGGCCTGTCGAGGAGGTAGAACTTGGTCCTGGTGCACGCGCGCCGCCACCTCCTGTGGTGGCACGCGGGCCTGACGTGGGGGTGCAGGAAGTACGCTGCTTCTCCTTGAGGCCGCCGCACCACCTGGCAGCTCACCTCTTCCCGCGGAGGTGCCTGGAACGGCCGGTCGCGCCGCGGCGCCACACGCCTTGGCTCGGTGATGACGCCCTGTGTCGGAGATGGTGGAGGTGAAGGAAATATGCCCTAGAGGCAATAATAAAGTTATTATTTATTTCCTTATTTCATGATAAATGTTTATTATTCATGCTAGAATTGTATTAACCGGAAACATGATACATGTGTGAATACATAGACAAACATATAGTCACTAGTATGCCTCTACTTGACTAGCTCATTAATCAAAGATGGTTATGTTTCCTAACCATAGACATGTGTTGTCATTTGATTAATGGGATCACATCATTAGAAGAATGATGTGATTGACATGACCCATTCCGTTAGCGTAGCACTTGATCATTTAGTATATTGCTATCGCTTTCTTCATGACTTATACATGTTCCTGTAACTATGAGAATTATGCAACTCCTGTTTACCGGGGGAACACTTTGGGTACTACCAAATATCACAACGTAACTGGGTGATTATAAAGGAGTACTACAGGTGTCTCCGAAGGTACATGTTGAGTTGGCGTATTTCGAGATTAGGTTTTGTCACTCCGATTGTCGGAGAGGTATCTCTGGGCCCTCTCAGTAATGCACATCATTATAAGCCTTGCAAGCAATGTGACCAAATGAGTTGGTTACGGGATAATGCATTACGTAACGAGTAAAGAGACTTGCCGGTAACGAGATTGAACTAGGTATTGGATACCGACGATCGAATCTCGGGCAAGTAACATACCGATGACAAAGGGAACAACGTATGTTGTTATGCGGTTTGACCGATAAAGATCTTTGTAGAATATGTAGGAACCAATATGGGCATCCAGGTTCCGCTATTGGTTATTGACCGAGAATAGTTCTAGGTCATGTCTACATAGTTCTCGAACCGGTAGGGTCCGCACGCTTAACGTTACGATGACAGTTATATTATGAGTTTATGAGTTTTGATGTACCGAAGGATTTCGGAGTCCCGGATGAGATCGGGGACATGACGAGGAGTCTCAAAATGGTCGAGACATAAAGATCGATATATTGGACGACTATATTCGGACTTCGGAAAGGTTCCGAGTGATTCGAGTATTTTTCGGAGTACCGGGGAGTTACGGGAATTCGCCGGGGAGTATATGGGCCTTATTGGGCCATACGGGAATAGAGGAGAGAGGCCAAAAGGAAGGAGGCCTGCGCCCCCCCTCTGGTCCGAATTGGACAAGGGGGGCAGCCCACTTTTCCTTCTCCCTCTCCTCCTCTTTCCTTCTCCAACAAGGAAAGGAGGAGTCCTACTCCTCCTCTTTGCTTCTCCAACAAGGAAAGGAGGAGTCCTACTCCCGGTGGGAGTAGGACTCCCCCTTTGGTGCGCCTCCTCCATAGGCCGGCCACCTCCCCCATTGCTCCTATATATATATGGGGGCAGGGGGGCACCCCAAAGACACAACAACAATTGATCCTTGAGATCTATTAGCCGTGTGCGGTGCCCCCCTCCACCATAGTCCCCCTCGATAATATTGTAGCGGTGCTTAGGCGAAGCCCTGCGACGGTAGAACATCAAGATCGTCACCACGCTGTCGTGCTGATGGAACTCTCCCTCGACACTCGGCTGGATCGGAGTTCGAGGGACGTCATCGAGCTGAACGTGTGCTAGAACTCGGAGGTGCCGTAGTTTCGGTGCTTGATCGGTCGGGCCGTGAAGACGTACGACTACATCAACTGCGTTGTTCTAACGCTTCCGCTTTCGGTCTACAAGGGTATGTAGATTACACTCTCCCCTCTCGTTGCTATGCATCACCATGATCTTGCGTGTGCGTAGGAAATTTTTGAAATTACTATGTTCCCCAATAGGAGGAGCCCCGTGAGCCACGTCGCCTGCGGCAGGCGGCTGCTGAGGCAGTGAGCGGGCCGGTGGAGCAGAGCCCCCGGCCGCGCTGACAAGCTCACCGATCTGCTCGAGCCACTCCTCGTAGAAGTCGTCGACCGGGTGGTAGCGAAGGGCCATGAGCAGAGTGGCCCACGCGTTCGCCGGGCCGTGACACACGTGGGAGGATGTAGCTGCCTGGGTCAGTGACGGAGTGGCGGTGCGACCGTCGCGGCGCATTGATGGGTGCAACGAAGAAGCTTGCTGCTCGTGGCCGGCAGGGCCCGTGGCGGCGTTGGCCACCGGAGATGGAGCACGACGAGCACAACCATCGCCTGCCGGAGCCGTCTGAGCAACGCGAGCGGCGACTTCGGCCTGACGCTCGGCGCGATCTTAGCGTGCGTAGGCCATGGAGGTGTCGGAGTGACGGTGGATCGATCGACGGAAGAGAAGATCTGACGCCCCCCTACCTGGCGCGCCAAATGTCGGATTACGGGTTCCACAAACCCTTGAAAGGTTCGAACTCTGGGATGCGTGCAGAGATCTCAACCTACCCAGCCTGCCTACTCGCGATCCTCCTAAGCCCAGCGTGACGAGCTCGAAGAGACAAAGGAACACAACAATTTATCCTGATTCGGGCCACCTTGCGGTGTAATACCCTACTCCAGCATTTTGGTGGATTGTCTCGAGGGGCTGAGGATGAACTAGTAAAGTGGATGAACTGGCCTCCGGAGGTGAGGTGTTCTTGAGCTCAAGCGAGCTGGTGAGGAGGTCAGATGAGAGTGGATCCGATCCCCCTCTATGGTGGTGGCTAAGTCCTATTTATAGTGGCCTTGGTCCTCTTCCCAAACGTTGGCGGGAAGGGATCCCACAACGACCGGATTTGAAAGGGGACAAGTAGTACAACTTATCCTGACTAAAGTGGTCTTCACCTGCGAAAAGCCGCTGGTCGTGACGCTGCGGTGGGCTCGGTGATGACCTCCGTCCTGCCGTCCTGGCGGTCTTGGTCTCGTTGCACCAGAATGAAAACCTTTGGCTGATTTCTCGGGACTCCGCGCCTGTGGCTTGCCTCCCTTGCACCGAAGAGGAAATTGGCACTCTGCGCCCGCTGGCACCCGCCTGACGCCCACCTGGCCTTGGTCGTCATGGCTCACGTCAGCTGAGGCTCGTGAGGTGCACCTTGCATAGAACTCTCCGCCCCTCGGGAGCCAGCCTGGAGAGGCCGATCCCCTCGGGAGTCTTGGTGTCGTCCTCCTCGCGAGGCTTGGCCCCTCGCGAGGGTCTTGAGTTGTCGATGCAGAAGCTAGGCCGTACCAGGCCGTTGATGAAGCCACGTGGTGGGAGGCAAGTATGGATACCCCATATCCAGAACGCCGACTGATGCCGGGCGGGCGGCCGACCCAAACGGACAAAAAACAGACGAAATCCCTGTCCGTTTGGGTAGCCCAATTGAAGTTGCTATTATAGATGTTCCTCTCAAGAAAAAGAAAAAAGGTTGGGATGGTTCAAACCAGGAAAAGTGCGGCTAGGTGATCCCCGCGTGGTCGGGTGGCGTGGAACGTTTGGGATGGTGGTAAAAGTCTGGGGTGGGGTGGTGGTAGGGTGGGGTGGGAAGGGAGGCTGGGGTCCGGCACCAACCCAGTAGTCCATTGGTACAGTATATATACCAGTACGAGTGGGCGTTCCCCCCAATCCCCGAGTCGAATCGAAACCAAATCCTAGCGAGCGAGCGAGCGAATTCCTTCACCGCATCCGGCACGATGGAGCGGATCGACGCCCTGAAGGCCCGCAGGGGCAAGCTCGCCGACGATCCATGCCTCAGGCGGCTCCGTAACCGGCGGCTCATCGTCTCCCTCTATCTCCAGGGCTTCCAGCCCGCCCACGACTGGTACGCCCGCCCGCTGTTCCCTCTTCTCCGTGCCCATCTAACGAATCCCGTGCGAATGCAGGATGCTCCACGAGACGGATTTGTTCATGAGCGGCCGGCATCTGCAGCAGCTGGTGGCCTGCGGCCAGTGGAGGCAAGCCCTCGACTACATCCGGCGCTTCCTGCCGCCGGCCATAGGGGGCGTCGAGGCCCGCACCCTCTGTCTCTTCCTCCACGCCTTGTGGGCCGTGGACAACGCCGCCGCCTGCTCGATGGGCGCCCCCGTCACCACCGCTGCGTACAACCACGACGTCCGCATCCTGACCACCATGTGCGCTAGCAACGCCAAGCTCTCTTCCATCCTCAACAAGATACACCACTCGCCCAAATTCAGGTATCAATTTTCCTACCTACCTGATGTAATATTTTCAAGAGATTGTTCTACGTGTTGTTGTTGTTCTTGAGCATCACACTGAATCCTGTCTTGCAGTTGCAGGGCATCCCTGGACTGGAAACTGGTAAGGGAGAAGGCATCGCTGATTGCTGATGACTTGGCGCTTGATTCTCCAGAGTTGAGACGCAGGTTGCTACTGCCCCGCGACTTGCTTCCCATCGGGTATTCATTCATTCACCCAACCTTGCTGTTTACTACTACTTCTTTCTGGCCAGCTTCCCAAATTATCCGGTTTAATAATTCCCAAATGCTAATAACTTAATTAACCGGTTTAATATACACTCCCTCTGTTCCTAAATATAAGTCTTTTTAGAGATTCCAATGTGGACTACATACGGTGCAAAATAAGTGAATCTACACTCTTAAGATAGGATTATATACATCCGTATGTAGTCCTTATTGAAATCTCTAAAAAGACTTATATTTAGGAACGGAGGGAGTATATATTTGTCCAAGTTGTACTATCTATTGACTGTATGTCAATGATCTGATCATCCCATAATGATCTTTTAATTTGCTAGTCCCTGTCATCGAAGGCACCACTTGAAGAAACAAGCCCTGCGGCCAGCATCATCTGCTATTGCCTAGTGGTATCTCAACAGGAAGAAGAGGTATGCACATATGTGCAGCTGCATTAACTATCATGGTATGAAATCTCCCCTATTTTTCACATGATATTGACACATATTCCTTGCCTTTTGCAGCCTGCCTTCTTCAACCCCAGCTATCGGTATGAACATCTTGGCATCAAAGCAACTTTGCTCTTGTAACCTCTGCATATGTCTGGCAGCTAATGTTTGCTATGTTTGTAATGACAGGTTTGAACTCTGAGGGACAAAATCGGGTGGTGGATCTTATCGGTAATTAAAACTAGTCTCTGACCATCTGTTTCCAGTTTCTAAAGAACATATCTGATGATATACATTTTTCTGCTGTTCCTTTGTTTCTGAAACTCACTTCGATTATGTTCTGATAAAATCACGTGATAATATTTAGAGGAATGTTTAAAAGCGGGTACAGTTGTGGAGCTCGATCAAGGGCACCTATTTCAGTCAAGTGCGATGGCAGGTAATTAATTCACAGTTGTGACCAGCTTTCCATCTCTCCTTCCATTTGAACTTCAGTCGCACTTTTCATATGGGTTTTTGGGATGCCCCGTCCCACTTTGATTCCTTATACTCTCTTGATTTACTAGTAGTTTGCTGCACTTCCATCCTTGTTACAGACCACTTAGCTGCTCTTACTGGACGGATTTTATCAAATTGCTCGGCTAGGTTTATGATTGGGTTATTCCATCGATGAGGCTCATACACCATGTAGTACTTC
>NC_041383.1:680125000-680191468 GCF_002162155.2 Triticum dicoccoides | reverse complement strand
ATTGTTTGACCCTCTGCTTTTCATCTTAATAAGCTGCGTTTAAGAATGTAGGGTGGAAACAACTTTCCCCTGTGTTCCCTATTATATTCTTCTTCTGTTGGTTGCTTACATTTTGTACATGTTATATGTACATCGTAATTCATAAAAGGCATCAAGTTGGGTGTTGTTCTTTGCACATTATCAATGCCTGGCTACCTGCTGTCATTTCTAACTGCTCAACTCGAATAATCTAGGAAAATGTACGTTTTCAGAAATGCACAAATGCACCGTTAACAATAGTATGCCATTGATTGATGGCATGTTATGTGTAAAAGATCTACACTAGAAACATCTTCCCGTTGAAGTTTTCTGTTGCCATTTTAACTTAACGTCACCTATTGTATTTTTGCCTGGGTACCTGATGCCTCTTCTATGTTCTGACTACCAAACTGGCTGCAGGTGCTTTTAGTACTCCATTCTCACAGACCATGTTTGGTACAACAGGTCCTACTAAAAACAGTGAAACTTCATTCGTGACAAATACAGGTAAATTAGTTGAACACTGAGTGCTTGGCTTTGGCTACCTGCCACCAGTTCTAATAACTGCAAAACTCTTTTCAGGTGCTCCAACTTTCACAGGTCTGCCTAATTATCTCTGTTACTACCCATCAGTTGCAAATTCGGATTAAGTATTTTAAATTCGTTGAACACCTGCATTCGTTTTCAAACCTAGACAAATCTACATCTTTTAAGATTGATGATCCCTAGTATGGTTCATTGTTAGAGAACACCAAATAAACTAATGAAGGGGCTATAATCATCATTTTAACATTTCACAGGTGATTCAGTCTCACGGCCTGCTAAAATCCCTTGGATCATATCTTCCACAAATGCAGGTAAATGAACTGAACACTCTCAACCGTTTTCATACCATATAGAAAGTCCATCTGCGCATATTGATACCTGAAATTCTTAGTTGTCACCTGGCAGAGAAACTCCATCACCGATAGTAATATTCTGCCTGCCATGTTTTATAACTCAGCAGGTTGATATATATATCTGTTCTCGTCATACCTCTTGGTTTCTATGGCAAACTATTTCCCAAAACCGAGGAATTTTCCCCCTCTTGCATTTATCAGCTGCTTTCTTTTTTCTACTTGTTTTATACCCACAATAGTTGCAGGATTGCACTGGCATCTGGAAGCTGATAAGCATACACACCACAAATCATATAATACACCTAGTTGGTTACATGCACATGCTCATTTTTGTGGGCTTGTTGGGCAGGTGCTTTTAGCACTCCATCTTCGCAGACAATGCTTCATACGACAGGTTCAACTAAAAACATTGAGACTTCATCAGTGACAAGTGCAGGTAAATAGTTGAACACTGAGTCCTTGGCTTTGGCTACCTACTATCTGTTTTAACTGCAAAACTCCTTTCAGGTGCTCCAACTTTCACAGGTTTGCCTAATTATCTTCATTGGAACCCATCAGTTGCAAATTCAGGTTAAGTATTTTTTAAATTCGTTGAACAGCTGCATTCATTCATCATAGAGAACATAAGGAACTAATCAACGGGCTATATGCATAATATCTAACTGTCAAACTCTTCACAGGTGATTCAGTCTCACAGCCTGCTAAAATTAAAATCCCTTGGATCATATCTGCCACAAATGCAGGTAAATTAACTGAACACTCAACCGTTTTCGTAAGCATGAGCTACGTCTACACATATTGATACCTGAAATTGTTTGTCAGAGAAATTCCATTACCGATAATAGTGTTCTTCTACCCATATTGATTTCTCCTGTCCTCGTACCACTTGGTTGCTTCGGCAAGCTATTTTGAAACTGTGGTGGATATCCTTTTCTGACTCTTGCATTTGTTGGCTGCTTTCTTTCTTCTACCTGTCTTATGCCTATAACAGTTGCATGATTTCACTTGCACAGTGGGTTGCCTGTACATGTTCATTTTTACGGTTATAGGTCTTCGCTAAAAACTCCAGGATCTCACTAAAAAATGTTAGTCTGAGTTTAGACTATTGATTTCCAATCTGCACTAGCCCTTCCCTCGCATTTTTAAATGTTTTGACTGTTAAGAGGACATTATATGTAAAACGTGAATAAATGAATGTTAATACTAATACTTATTTGGATGATCCTAAAATGTGTTAATACTTGGGCAGACCCAGTCGACCTAAGAGAGCTGACAACTGCTGAGGAAGATGACCCCGATAAAAAAAGGCAACGGACTAATAAATTGGTAATGCTTGGTATAACTGGCTTTCTGCTCAGTCACGCATTTCCTAAGAAGTACTCCCTCCGTCCGGAAATACTTGTCATCAAAATGAATAAAAGGAGATGTATCTAGATGTATTTTAGTTCTAGATACATCTCTTTTTGTCCATTTTGATGACAAGTATTTTCGGACGGAGGGAGTACGTACAATATTAACTGGTCGAGTACTTGTAGGAATGCAGGAGCTAGCGTCTGAAACTGAAGCTGGTACTGGCGCCATGAACTTGATAGCCTGATTGAGTCGGGCCTTACTCGCTGTGCTCCTTGAAGTCTATTAGTTGCAGTTGTGTTGGAGGATACCATTAAGGAGGTGTTTGGATTAGAGAGTGGTAACGTCAATGGTAAAGGAATTAGATCACGCTGGTAACGGGGACGTAATGGATAAATCCTTGTTTTGTTTGGTTCATGCCTGTAAAGGAATCTAGTTAGACTTCATGGTTGTTGCGGCCGGTGGCTGAAAAGGAGAGCAGACAAGGGAGAGGCACTGGGTTCTTTTGGGAGAGAGAGCAGAGGAGCACTCGAGATTTCTCCCGGAAACAAACACCTCCTAGGTATAAATCTTATTAATGGTTCATTCCTGGAATCGATCCCCTCTTTGTTTGGTCAATTCTTGATCAGCAAAGGAGTGCACTCCCATATAAACAGAAGCATGATCACACACACACACACCATTGATGTTGGTGTTTTGGTACATCAGCACGTTTGATTGTATACACATATGAGAATGAACTGCCAGCAAACAGTACTCGTAAATGCGTGAGCTTGTTCAAGATTGTATGACTGAAACTTGTGATCCATCGGATAGATTGCAGTAGTTCAGAAAACAGAGGGAACGAAAGCAACTCTCAAGTTCAGAGGGTGAGCAGATCAGAAATCTAATTTTGTTCATATATAAAAGTAATGAGCTGCAGAGTGAACATCTACTGCTGCACAATCTACTTTTTGTGAAAACACACAGTGCATCGTCAAAATGAAACAGCGACAAACAATTGAAACCATAGGCTTAACTTGTCATGAGCTTGGAGTGCATGACCAACACAGGTTGAATGCATTAACTTTGATAGCTGAATGCCTGAACGGCCCAGGAACCATTCAGGAGTTACATACGGGTGCATCACCTACAGCCATATATGAAGCTACCGTACAATGAAAAACAACACCTAAGATAATCGGTTGAAGCAACAAATCAAAATTTTAAGACCAGGTAACAGAGTTGGTTGTTTTAGAAAGGATAATCATGTCCACGAGCACCGCGGATCCAGGCGTAACCATGGCAATCATGCTGAGGGAGTGAGGGGGAGTTTTGGCTGCCGAGCATTAACCCTGCAGATGATGCAAATTGAAAAACTCTGGTAAGCATCGTAATGTGCTGCAAATGTACAGTCATTGTATGAGTAAATTTGTTGCCGTTGGAAGATAAAACGTAATACATAGTAAAGGCAGAGAAAAATAAAACGAAGTACTCCTCAAACAGAATTTAACCTAGAAACTATCTTTATGACAGTGTAATTCACATGGGACAACTAACTTTACCGAACCTAGAAACTATCTTTTTGCTACGCACTGAATACAGATGCAAAATACAAGGGCATAATCAGCAATTTTGATACAGAACATTGCATAAAAAGGGCAACCTAGGTAAGTAAGCCTGCATAAAAACATCCAAATTGTTTATCACCCACTACACCATTAAGCTTCTATTTGATACAGATATGAGGGATTGCCCATACAAATTCACTGGTAAGCATATCTAGCTAATAACCGAGATACATATGCATCAGATAGTTGGCCTATCAATGCCACATTTGAACCACACTAGAGAATTTGCACGACATGAAAAAGTTGACGACTTGACTTTAGTATGGAACTTTACAAGGATTAGTACTTACATCCTTGTTGCATCTAGAAGCATGCTAATTAAGCGTGTACAACATACTAACCAGAGCTAAGATGAACATAGAGTTCCACGGAAGAATAAGCCTTGAAAATGTTGTATATGTTTGTGCATCCATCGTCACTTGATGAGGCCCCATCTGACAGCTTCACAATCATTTTTTTGAGCCTTGGCGCACATTTGAGTACTAGTTTCAAGAAATCAATTTCATGATCTGCTCCTCCATAGCCACTGATCTCCACTTCTTCGATTCGAGTCAAGGAGATAGTTTGGGATCTCCAACCCGTGGACTCACATGGACAATGAGGTGAGCATCCTTCTTTCACCTAAAACCAAATATAATATATATGTGATTTTTTTGCGGGAAAAATATTATATGTGATTTTTTTGTGAGAAAAACATTATATGTGATTAATACACAATGTATCATTAGAGTATGTAATCAGAGCAGAAAATTACCGATGATCTCTGTAGAATGACCTTAAGCTTCTGCATAGCCCTACAAATTCTATTCATCCTGAGGACATGAAACGCGAGCCCTCCATACACATGTCCATTTGTTTCGAGATGTAGCTCCAAAGCAGAAAACTCGGCAATCATATGCTTCTCTATCTCGTGCATAAATGTCTCCTCTTCACTGACAAAAATAGGATTCTGGAAAACAATTTGGTACGATATGTATCATTCACAAATTTAGTTTGGTCAGAGCTTGCTATAAGTTGAGTGGGAGAAGGACGTACGGCGCTGGCATGAATCTGCAGCGAAGGCAGCTGTCCTGGTCTCTCAACCGTCTGCAGAGTCACCTGCTCGAGTCGCCAAACACCGAACACAATGGGCACCTCGAAGTAGCAGCATCTCCACGCGACCATCTCCACCATTGGTGCCAAGACGGAGATGCTGACCTTCTCCATTGCCGGAAAAGACACGGTCACTTGCCTAAGCACGGGGGCAACGATGTTGACACCATCCATCCAGTCGGTTTGAAGCAGGACAAGCTCCTGCAGCGACGCCGAGCTGACCGCAAGCGTGGCGCTCACAGCGAGGTCGTCGTTGTCGGAATAAACGTTACTCAGGCAGAGCGTGCGCAAGCGCGGGGAGCAGGAGAGCAAGGCGTCAATGTCGGCGGTGCATGCCCACAGGTGCAGCTCCTCGAGTGCGGGGAACTCGACGCCGGTTGGCACGCGGAGGATGACGTCGACGGGGTGAAGGTCCAGCAGGATGGAGGTGGCGCGGTGGAAGCAAGGCAGGTCGACGATGAGCGGACCGTCGAGTAAGTTCGTGGGGAGCTCAAACTCGAACTCCTCCGGCTCGAGCCGCGCGGCGGCGCGGAGCAACGAGTTGACTCTGGCAGCGTCGACCAGGTGCTCCTCGGGGATCGGCCATGGTAGCCGCTCGTTGGGGAAGCGGATTTTGATGAGGGAAACCACGGGCAGGGGTCGAGGTAAGCGGTCGAGCACCGCTTCGAGCGAGTGGAACGGGACGTCGCTGAAGACGATCTGGCGGAGGCGGGGCCAGAGGCTGCGCCACCGGCGGGAGAGGACCCCGGTGCGCGCGGCAGCGCTGACGCAGGGTAGGCCGGCGAGGACGAGGAGGAGGAGGTCGTCGGGGAGGTCACTGATGAGATCCGGTCCGCCGCCTTGGGCTAGCAGCCGGGGGGAACGCCGACGAGGTCCCCACCTTAGATGCATCGAAGCTCCGGAAAACCCCACCGTCCCCCTCCCACCAATTAGCTACTACCTGTAAAAAAAACAATATTAGCTACCAATGGAGGAAATGAACCATGAACAATGGTGTTAGGTAGTAGTTCTCTCTCTTTCGTTTACACACACCAGGTCTCGAATACGACTTGGAAAGAAGAAAGAAACAAAGTAAAGCAGTTGTGCCGTTTCTGATCCAAGGATGCTTCACTCCTTCAGCGTCCTGCTTTTTATAGCTTTAACCCATTTTGGACCCACGAACCTGCTAGCTGGCTCGCGAATCCGAGTTGGACGTTCGATGACGCGCCCTTCCCCTTGATTGGTCAATGTGGCACCATCGGCTGCCACGACAACACTTTCCCATGATGTCGTTGCATCTTCAATCGGTGTGGCTGCTTTCCAGCCGTGTCGTTTCTAATCCAGGGATGCTTCGCTCGTTCCACGCCTTGCGTTTTATGGCATTAACCCATTCTGGGACCACGAACTTGCGAGCTGGCTGGCGAATCTGAGTTGGACGTTCGATGACGCGCCCTTCCCCTTGATTGGTCCATGTGGCACCTTCGGTTGCCATGGCATCACTTTTCCTTGATGTCGTTGCATCTTCAATTGGTGGCGCTGGTTTTCAGCCGTGCCGTTTCTGATCCAAGGATGCTTCACTCGTTCCACGCCTTGCTTTTTATGGCATTATCCCATATTTGGCCCACGAACCTGCGAGCTGGCTGGCGAATCCGAGTTGGACGTTCGATGACGCGCTCTTCCCCTTTGAGTGGTCCATGTGGCACCTTCGGCTGCCATGGCAGCAGTTTTCCTTATGTCGTTGCATCTTCAATTGGTGGCGCATGTTTCCAGCCGTGCGTTTCTAATCCAAGGATGCTTTGAAAGCGCAGGTTAACTCCCATAGGGGGGGGGGGTAAATTGGAGATTTTTAGAAATTCGTCAAACTCTGAAGAATTTGACGAAGATTAGAGTGAGAGAAATAGAAACACAAGGGAAACTAAGGCATCATAGAATCAGAGTACATGCAATCAGGATACGTGAGAGTGAAGAACATGCAATCATATATTCATACACACTTGAAGAAAATGAACTGAGGAAATGAAAGATAGCGTGATGAAATTCTTCATTTCAAATTCGTCAGACACAGATCACAAATTATTTAGCAGCGGAGTAAAGTAAAGAGAGGGTCGAGGAATTTAAAACTAGGTTGGCTCAGTGAAGAAAATGAAATTTGGTAGACCGGTTCCAGTTGGTGCATCAACTGTACGTCTGGTTGTGGCGGCTGATGTTGGGAATACACATAACAGGCAATCAGTCAGAGTCTCGAGGGCTACACCCTATGGGTGCGCTGATCGCGCACACATAGAACAAAATTTCTAGTAATCAGTTACTCCGTGCAGGACTAGCTCCAGATCACTCAAAAAATTGCTATAAGGTGAGTTTAACGCTCCTCTGCGGACCCGTTTCGAGCCTTCTTCTAGGACTCGAAGCGTGAAACTCATAAGTTTGGATCTAGAGCCGACTCGTATTGACGTCCCTCCAGGATAAGAATGGCATCTCTTTGAGAGAGCGGTCCATGCATCAATCTGGTTGCCCAGATTTAATGACACTTCCATACTCGGATCATGAGTATACCTCTTCTGAGAGATGAACGATTGTCACCATGTTTCTCCTCGCGGCCACTTACCCCAGATAGTCAGGAAGCGCAGTGCTAGAATCCATTGAGATTTTGTTCAAACCTTGGTTGTTTGAAAGGACGATGATGGGTACCGAGTATTTCCGTGATGACTCGGGCCAAATTGTGTCTTTCACAAACTCGTTCTGCAAAATTGCAACCGATTCGGGGGCTAATGTTGGGGATACACATAACAGGTAGACCCACAAAGGGTAAAAATATCATAAAGCATGGGGTCCACACATGAGGTGTGGGTCCAGATAAATCTCATTCATACATACTATCCACGCGGACGTATCGATGTACCATCCACTCGGATGACATGCAACCACTCGGCAGTATGACTCACTCGGATATGCGAAGACTAACAGTCGGCAAGGCAGTCGAAGCATCATCCTAGTAGTATTACGACATTATGGCATCAATGCCCCACTTTGTAATATAAGAGATGAGGGGGGTGGCGTACTCTATATAACCCACCCCCATTATGTAGCTAGGATGGCCCTAGCTCTCATCTCTCTTTGCCTCACCACTAGTCTCAGGACTTAGCTCAGGCATGGATATCCGTTCTCCCCTCTCTCTCTCTCAAATACACAATGTAACTCGGTGTTCTTGACAGACAAAAGAAAGCCTCTTTGGAGCATGATATGTAGGGTTGTTATCTCCACCGTGAGAGGCCCAAACTCGCTAAAATCATTCGTGTCACCTATTTGCATCTTGATAGATCATGCTCCTTTACACTACCCCTTACTATTTTCGAAATCGTTCCCACGACAGCTGAGTCGCAACTCAGAGGACACACAGTCCTCACCGTATTCCTCTTGAACTAAGACATGCAGATCTCGTCCAATCACTCGTGGTAAGTCTTCAAGGTAGACTTCCAAAACCTTTACAGACTTATTCACCAACACACCACAATGACTCTTGGTGTACTCAGAACTTGACACCTAACCATCTGGAAGAATAACAGTCTTCAAAGGTAACATGTGTCGGATCATATATATCAATCTTTTCAGTGATGCTCAATCACTTTGGCTCTGGGTTTTTCCTCTCTTAGGATTCTCCCCAAATCATCAGAGGATGGGTTGCTCTCTTATGACAAGTGTCAAGTTCTTCGGAGCAGCCAACCAACAAGTGGTTGTAGGGGGAGGCTATTTATAGCCAGGAGCAACCCGACATGAATTATCATAAATGTCCTTCTCTCATTCGACCATTGTGAGGATAAGGATCCACTCGACAGCTGGCACGCGGTGCAGCAACGGTCGGAATTTGAACTCCCAAATTCGTTGGGGCACTCAATTTCCTCACTTTTAGGCAGAACGCACTGGCAAACTCCTAACTCCTCGCCATGACCAAATTCGTCAGTGGCCAGATGAACTTCGTCACTATCGCTAGCAAATGCGTCAGCTGTACTAGAGATTTCCAAAGGCTTCACTCGAAGCGGTTTTTGTATAGGTTTGAATAGGTTTGAACATCACTTTGGAAATGTGAAATATATTTCACCTGGACCCCCTTCGATAGTACGGTTTTTTCCTATGACGCAAATAAGAAGAAAAGAAACTATGAAAACAAAGTCTTCAAGCTTCAAAGTCTTCACACCAATTTCTTCAAAGGATGTACCAATTTCACCACCAAATTCTTCACTTGAAGAAATCCATTTTTAGGGGTCAACTTTCATGTGTTAAACCAACTCTTCTGGAACTATATTACCTATGTATACTCACAAATACATTAGTTCCTCAACCTATTTGTCTTCAATATTCCAAAACCACTAAGGGGGTACTTGATGCACTTACAATCTCCCCCTTTTGGTGATTGATGAGAAATTGGTTAGGTTTCCATGGGAGTATAAATTATTGAAGTGCGAGTACAGAGTTTGAAGAAATTGGTTACAAGATATTGAGGAACTCCCCCTGAAGATGTGCAAATGATGAATTTTATTTGGATTGCAAATGCACATGGCAGGTTGGAATTGTGGAGATCTCTCCTATATCTTGGAAACCAATCATGCATCACTACTGCAGGATACTGCTAACGCGACACTACGATCAGAGACCCTTCGAGGAAACTGTGTCCGCTGCAATAATCGCAAACAATGGTGTAAAACAAAAAGGTGCAAAATGTTTGCGATTGTGGAGACATCAAACACGGTTCAGATTTTACTTGCGTGTGTGATGCTGGGCATATGGTTGATCCAACAGAACTGTTTGCGATGAGGAAGAACAACAAAAACGGGCAGCCATATCAATGTGTATGCGATATACGACATACAGTTCACTCCAATGAACTGTGTGCTATTAGGGAATGCAACAGAAATGGTTAGCTAGATCAAGGTGCGTGAGATATACAACATACGGTTCACTTGAAAAAACTGTTTTCGATTAGGCAAGAGAACCGAAACAGTTGATCTTAACAAGATGTGTGTGATATGCAACATTTGTGATCAGCCAAAAGAACACAAACGATTCGTGTAAACCAGATGTGTGTGATACGCAGCAAACATCCCACTTGGATGAACTGTTTGCGATGAGAAATTATAACATAGACGATTACTATAGTAAGTTCGTGTGTGATTGTGTTCGTACAAAAAACTTTGAAAAATGCAAACTAGTTGCTTGTGGTGGCTAGGAGTATCACACACGATGCGTGTGTGATGCGTCTACGAGTACTCGTGTGCGATGATTAGTAAGGTACACATAATGAACGGCCGCAAGGGTGATATGCTGATCATGGAGTCCAAGAAGACAGTGGTCGTAAGGTGGCCGACTCAACTTTTTAGCCTATATTTTATTATAATTGTATGCATAAGTAGGTTGTGAGTGTTTTGTGCCTTGTCGCATTTTAAATTATCCTGAATATGTAAGACAATTATTAACCGTTGCCATTGTAAATTTGCCTCAACTGTGAGCAGAGCGCGCGCAGAGACGCACGCGAGCAACCACGTGGTCAACCTTCTGGCACCCCATGGGAGACGCGATGACGCATCCATAGGACACGATGGTGATATCATGACCGTGTGTGATAGTGGGCAGACACATACACGTACATCCGAGAACAAGGGCTCACGTTTCAGGCTTCCGATGCATGGCATACGGTTGATCCAAAAGAACTGTTTGCGATGAGGCAGAACAACAGAAACGAGGCTTTTTAGGCCCAGAAGGCCAGAACCATCAATAAATGTTGACTTTGTTTCTCGTCACATTGCAGATTGCAACGCAATAAGTAATTGCAAATTTGTTCACACTGATCAAACTAGTGTGTGTTCACACTTAGCACCGAGCTATAAAAACTACCCACTCGAAAATTACTTCACAGTTCCTCTCCCCATCACCCACAAAACTGGTCTTTCCTGTCAAGTAATTCACCATGACCGGTAGGAGGAGTTTCGGGTGGGCATATAACCAGGCAGCAAAGACCAAGGCCGCGGAAGCACTAGAGAGGTCCCGCCGTGAAGCGGCAGCCGCAGCCGCAACAGAGATGTCCCGGCGAGTCGCAGAGCCCTCGAACGAGCTCTCACGGGCACGTGAGGGCTCTCACAAGCGCACTCACCGCGCCGGCGATCGTGATGAGCTGGCGTTTCTGAAGTCCTTGGCCGGCGGCGATGACATTCTCGCTAGCCTCATTAAGCAGCAGGAGTTGGTCGACGGCTTGATGAAGCTGCTCGAGATCAGCGATGCCTCGGTTGACAAGGCGACCGGCCTCGTTGAGCAACTCATGGGTGACAATGCGAAGCTCCTTAAGGCGCTCACCAAGAAGGAGGATGAGGCCACTGGCTGGAAGATGCTGCATGAGCAGAGCAGTGCCTTGGGGATGACGCAGACAGCGGTCGTCGAGGAATTGATGGGTGACTTAAGGAAGCTCCGGATCGAGCGCCTTAAGACAATTATTATCTGTGTCATTGTAAATTTGTTGTCGTACTATCAGTTGCCATTTTATTTGTCGCCGTATTATCTGTTGCCCCATGTGGCAATTTAATTAGACCGAAATACGAGTTGAAAACAAGAACAAAGCAAATGCTGCCATGGGATCACAAGCAAACACCGGAGGCAGGCGCTTTAATTAACCCATTAATGGAGAAGTTGTGAGAGAGGTGGGTGGCGGCTGGTGCATGGAGGTCAAAGAGCTCGCTTCCCGGTGAGCATGGGCGGCCTTGCTGCTCGCACGTGTCCCGTCCAGCCTACGAGGTGGACATGATGCACGCGTCCCATCAAGCCTGCACGGAGGACTGCTTGCACACGTCCGTCGAGCCTGCACGGCAGACTTCTCGCGCTCATCCCATCTAATCAAACAGCTGCACGCACGCCATTGAGTATGGTTAAATTTTGACACGGTTCATATAATACAACCGTTTGCGATATTAACGTGTCAGCTTTTTCTTTCAAAAGGGACTCATTGGCTACTAATGTGTGCGCCTCTTCTCAAATTAGGCGATTTTTTTACCACGGCATATATGTGCCATGTCATGGAACCATGCCAAGTTTCATTTTTTGGGTGAGTTTTTGATTTACTAGGATTTAAAAACCAAGATTCTCAATGTTTCAGGACGATGACAAGTTTGTAATTCATTCTCATTTCTTAAATGAGACCTAAATATGCACCCAATGACACATGTACGATTTCCCACCCATTCCGCTCCACTGGAGCATGTGCTTGTAGTTGAAATTTGAATTATGGACTACATTAAATGCGTAGAAAACTTAATTATTAGTAATAATATATACAATGGCCAAACAAACCCTAAACAGTTTCAAATTTCGGCACGACACTCCTGTTATTCTATGTTGCTGGTAGAAAACAAAGTTCAAGGCGTGAAGAGACAATGATTACCGTTTCGCCCACCGAAACCACGAGGGTTGCGAGAAGCTTAGGTTTGTAAGAGACTTGTAATATAGATTCACCCAAATTGGATAATTATATGTACCATGTAATGACACCCTGCCAAATTTCATGATTTCCCGGTAAGTTTTGGATTTACAGATATTTATAAACCGAGATTTGTAATGTTTGTGGCCAAGGCAGGATAGCGAGACGGTTGAATTCATTCCCATTTTGTTCCATGGGACCAAAACATGCACCCCAAGGACACATGTACGTTTTTTCTAGCCATTTTGATGCACTGGAGCATGTATTTGTAGTTCGGATTTGAATTATGGACATTAAATGCCTAGAAAACTCAATTAATGAACAAAAGGGTCAAACGAACCCTGAATAATTTCAAAGTTCAGCGCGAATCACCCGTTTTTCCTTGTTGCATGTAGAAAAATATGAGGCTAGAAGAAGGAGCGATTATCATTTGGCCCACAAGGGACACGTTTCCCTATCGAAAACACGAGGGTTCTTGCGACAGGCTCCGGTTTGTAATAAAACTTGGCCCAAATTGGCAATGTTTTTGCCACGACATATATGTGCCATGACGTGACACCATGCCACCTTTAGTGTCTTTCTGGTGAGTTTTGGATTTATATGGGGATTTAAAAACCGAGATTCCAAATGTTTCAGGACGAGCCAGGACGCCGGTCAGTTTGTAATTCGTTCCCATTCCTTGCATGGAACCTAATCATGCACCCAAGGACACATTCATGTATAATTTTTCTAGACATTTTGGTGAACTGGAGCATGTATTTGTAGTTCAGATTTGAATTATGGACATTAAATGCCTAGCTAGGAAACTCAATTAGTGTATAAAAAGGACAAACCAACACTGAGTAAGTATAAATTTCAGCATGGATATCATGTCGTTCCATGTTGCCCGTAGAAGAAAA
Organism: Triticum dicoccoides; assembly: GCF_002162155.2. Taxonomy (NCBI): domain Eukaryota; kingdom Viridiplantae; phylum Streptophyta; class Magnoliopsida; order Poales; family Poaceae; genus Triticum; species Triticum dicoccoides. The sequence goes on along the minus strand of NC_041383.1, from coordinate 680,178,165 downwards.
TAAAAGGCAAAAAGATGGAGCGACTATGTTTCAGCATAAGGGAAACACGTTTCTCTATCTGAATCATCAGGCTTCCTTGAGAGAAGCTCCCGTTTGTAAGAGATTTGTAATAAAGCTTGGCCCAAATTGGCAATTTTTTACCACGACATATATGTGCCATGACGTGACACCATGCCACCTTTGATGACTTTCTGGTGAGTTTTGGATTTTATGGGGATTTAAAAACTGAGATTCCAAATGTTTGAGGACGAGCCAGGACGCCGGTACGGTTGTAATTCGTTCCCATTCCTGGCATGGGACCTAATTAAACATGCACCCAAGGACACATGCATGTACAATATTTCTAGCCACTTTGGTGAACTTGAGCATGTATTTGTAGTTTAGATTTGAATTATGGACATTAAATGCCTAGGAAACTCAATGTGTATAAAAAGGCCAAACGAACCCTGAATAAGTCTAAATTGCAGCATGGATATCATGTCGTTCCATGTTGCCCGTAGAAGAAAATACAAGGCAAAAAGAGGGAGCGACTACGTTTCGCCACAAGGGGAACACGTTTCCCTATCGGAACCATCAGGCTTCCTTGAGAGAAGCTCCGGTTTGTAAGAGGTTTGTAATAAAGCTTGGCCCAAATTGGCAATATTTTTACCACAACATATATGTGCCATGATGTGACACGATGCCAGCTTTGATGACTTTCCGGTGAGTTTTGGATTTACGGGGATTTAAAATCCGAGATTCCAAATGTTTGAGGACGAGCCAGGACGCTGGTATGGTTGTAATTCGTTCCCATTCCTGGCATGCATGGGACCTAAACATGCGCCCAAGGACACATGCATGTATATTTTTTGTAGCCATTTTGGTGAACTGGACCATGTATTTGAGGTTCAGATTTGAACTATGGACATTAAATGTCTATGAAACTCAATTAGTGTATAGAAGGCCAAACGAACCCTGAATAAGTTTAAATTTCAGCACGAATATCCTGTTGTTCCATGTTGCCCATAGAAGAAAATACAAGGCAAAAAGAGGCAGTGATTATGTTTCGCCACAAGGGGAACACGTTTCCCTATCGGAACCATGAGGCTTCTTTGAGGGAAGCTCCGGTTTGTAAGAGGTTTGTAATAAAGCTTGGCCCAAATTGGACAATGTTTTTAACATGACATATATGCACCATGACGTGACACCATGCCACTTTCATGACTTTTTGGTGAGTTTTGGATTTACGGGGATTTGAAAATCGAGATTCCAAATGTTTGAGGACGAGCCAGGACGCTGGAATGGTTGTAACTCGTTCCCATTCCTGGCATGCATGGGACCTAAACATGCACCCAAGGACACATGCATGTATATTTTTTCTAGCCAATTTGGTGAACTGGAGCATGTATTTGAGGTTCAGATTTGAATTATGGACATCAAATGCCTATGAAACTCAATTAGTGTGTAAAAAGGCCAAACAAACCCTGAATAAGTTTAAATTTCAGCACCGATATCCTGTCGTTCCATCTTGTCCATAGAAGAAAATACAAGGCGAAAATAGGCAGTGATTACGTTTCGCCACAAGGGGAACACGTTTCCCTATCGAAACCACGAGACTTCTTTGAGAGAAGCTCCGGTTTGTAAGAGGTTTGTAATAAAGCTTGGCCCAAATTGGACAATGGTTTACCACGACATATATGCGCCATGACGTGACACCATTGAGGGAGTCCTGGATTAAGGGTCCTCGGGCGTCCGGCCTGTTGACATGGGTCGGACTGATGAGCTATGAAGATACAAGACCGAAGACTCTCGCCTGTGTCCGGATGGGACTCTCCTTGGCGTGGAAGGCAAGCTTTGCGCCCGGATATGAAGATTCCTTTCTCTGTAACCGACTTTGTACAACCCTAGTCCCCTCCGGTGTCTATATAAACCAGAGGGCTTAGTCCGTAGAGGCAATCATAATCATACATGCTAGACTTCTAGGGTTTTATCCATTACGATCTCGTGGTAGATCAACTCTTGTAATACTCATATTCATCAAGATCAATCAAGCAAGAAGTAGGGTATTACCTCCATAGAGAGGGCCCGAACCTAAGTAAACATCGTGTCCCCCGCCTCCTATTACCATCACTAGTAGAAAAAGGGTCAAACGTGAAGCACATTAGTGCCGGTTTGTATTTGAGCCGGCACAAATGTATACATTAGTGCCGGTTCCAACGGCTAGCCGGGCCGCTCTCATTAGTATCGGTTCGTGGCTAACCTTTAGCACCGGTTCGTGCCACGAACCGGTACTAATGAGAGTGGTGGCAGGATGTTGTCAGTCTGGGCCCCCTCCAGCACCTTTAGTACCGGTTCTTGGCACGAACCGGTACTAAAGGCCCTCCTACATAAACCCTTCGTCCACCCGAGCTCGCTCTGTTCTTCCCCTTTCCCCTCTCCTCTCTGTTCTTCCCCTCTTCCTCTCGAGCTCATCACACATTTTGCCCAAAATTTGTCAAGATTTGAAGGCCCCCATCCATTCAAATGATCACAAAGGTTAGCAACTTTGTCCTTTCATCTCTCATTGCTAGATTAGCTCTTGCAATGCTTTATATAGTTATTAATTTGTGAGTTTAGTAATTTGGGAGGAAATATATATATGTGCTAGTATTTGATTTATATGGAGGTTAAAATAACACTTAGTTTGCATATGTAGGTGTGGTTTACTTAGTGCCTTCTAAATCACCGTCATAACCACCGTCGATCGCCCGCACCGTCCCGTCGCCGGCACCACTTTGTGGTGAGCCTCTTGTTTATGAAATTTTATATAAAAAATTGATGTTTGTGTGATTTGGATATATAGTTACTCGTATAATAATTATCTTACCCGTACGTTATTTGTTATACATAGTGCCATGGTTTTGATATCCGTCCCCGTCGGCCCTCGTCCTTGTTATGATTCGGATGTGGTATATTCTCTTTTAAAACTATTTGTTGCATTTCGTGTTTATGACAAATTATGCCCATCAAGTTGACATAGATATTTTTATCTAGGAGGTATGTGAACCGGAAATTCCAACCGACCCTATTGTCGAGAGGTTAAATTTAGTTGAAAGAGAAAACGAGTACTTGAAAGAAAAATTGAAAAGAATTGAGGGGGAGAATATGGAATTGGAGTTGCATGTTGCCGATGTCGTCGATGATCACAAGATCAAGAAGGAGAAAATGCGCTTGAAGATTAGAAAGATTAGAAAATATGCCATCGATAGTGAGGCTTGGTATCATTATGCTGTTGGATCAATTGTTACCTTAGTTGCGATCTTGATCGCATTTGTTGTTGCATTTAAATGCTTTAGCTAGAGAGTTATTTGTTTGTTGCATTTAAGTGTTGTATGAACTTTATGTATGAACTTGTATTAATTTGGTCTATTCGGTGTTGTGTAATGAAGATGAGCCGGCAATGGATGTACGATGACCGATGCTCTCCCCAGTTCATTGAGGGCGTGCATACTTTTCTGCTTGCGGCTGAGGCAAACAAGCGGGCGGATGGTTTTATGCCTTGTCCATGTGCTGGCTATAAGAATGGTCGCAATTACTCTACGTCAAGAACATTTCACGTCCACCTGTTTGAGTCCGGTTTCATGCCCCACTATAATGTTTGGACCAAGCATGGAGAAAGAGGGGTTATGATGGAAGACAATGAAGAAGAAGAGGACGACGACAGCTATCCTGGCCATGGGTTCCCTGAATACGATGATACAACAATGGGGGAAGAAGCTGAGCCGATAATGCGGGAAGAAGCTGAGCCGGCAATGCGGGAAGAAGCTAAAGAAGAGGCATCAGATGATCCCGTTGATGATCTAGGTCGGGCCATTGCCGATGCAAAGAGAAACTGCGCAAGTGATTTGGAGAAGAAGAAGTTGCAGTGCATGTTAGAGGATCACAAAAAATTATTGTACCCGAATTGCGTAGGTGACAAGAAAAAGCTGGGCACCACACTGGAATTGCTGCAATGGAAGGCAGAGAATGGTGTATCTGACAAGGGATTTGGAAAGTTGCTGGTAATGATAAAGGATATGCTTCCAAAGGACAACGAATTGCCCGAGAGTACGTACGAAGCAAAGAAGGCTGTCTGCCCTCTAGGGTTAGAGGTGCAGAAGATACATGCATGCCCTAATGATTGCATCCTCTACCGCGGTGAGTATGAGGATTTGAACGCTTGCCCGGTATGTGGTGCATTGCGCTATAAGATCAGCCGCGATGAGCATGGTGATGTCGAGGGCGAGCGCCCCAGGAAGAAGATTCCTGCCAAGGTGATGTGGTATTCTCCTATAATACCACGGTTGAAACATTTGTTCCAAAACAAAGAGCATGCCAAGGCGATGCGATGGCATAGAGAAGACCGTAAGAAAGAAGGAAAGTTGAGAGTACCCGCTGACGGGTCGCAGTGAAGAAAAATCGAAAGAAAGTACGGGAAGGAGTTTGCAGATGACGCAAGGAGCGTATGGTTTGGTCTAAGCACAGATGGCATTAATCCTTTTGGGGAGCAGAGCAGCAACCATAGCACCTGGCCTGTGACTCTATGTTTGTATAACCTTCCTCCTTGGTTGTGCATGAAGCGGAAGTTCATTATGATGCCAGTGCTCATCCAAGGCCCTAAACAACCCGGCAACGACATTGATGTGTACCAAAGGCCATTAGTTGAAGAACTCTTACAACTGTGGAATGGAACAGGTGTACGTGCATGGGATGAGCACAAACAGGAAGAATTTGACCTAAAGGCATTGCTGTTCGTGACCATCAATGAGTGGCCTGCTCTCAGTAACCTTTCAGGACAGACAAACAAGGGATACCACGGATGCATGCACTCTTTGGATGATACCGACAGTATATATTTGAAAAGTTGTAAGAAGAATGTGTACCTGGGACATCGTCGATTTATTCCGTAAGAAAGAAAGGCAAGCATTTCAAAGGTGAGGTGGATCACCGGACGAAGCCTCACCACCGTACTGGTGCTGATGTACATGATATGGTCAAGGATTTGAAGGTGATATTTGGAAAGGGTCCTGGCGGACAACCTGTTCCAAAGGACGCTAACGGACGCGCACCCATGTGGAAGAAGAAATCTATATTTTGGGACCTGCCATATTGGAAAGACCTAGAGGTCCGCTCCGCAATCGACGTGATGCACGTGATGAAGAATCTTTGCGTGACACTGCTTGGCTTCTTGGGCGTGTATGGGAAGACAAAAGATACACCTGAGGCACGGGAGGACCAGCAACGTATGCACGGAGAAGACAGCATACATCAGGGTCATGCAAGCTACGCTCTTACCAAAGAAGAGAAGGAAATCTTCTTTGAATGCCTGCTCAGTATTAAGGTACCGTCTGGCTTCTCGTCGAATATAAAGGGAATAATAAACATGGCAGAGAAAAAGTTCCAGAACCTAAAGTCTCATGACTGCCACGTGATTATGACGCAACTGCTTCCGGTTGCATTGAGGGGGCTTCTACCAGAAAATGTTCGATTAGCCATTGTGAAGCTATGTGCATTTCTCAATGCAATCTCTCAGAAGGTAATCGATCCAGAAATCATACCAAGGTTACAGAATGATTTGGTGCAATGTCTTGTTAGTTTCGAGTTGGTGTTCCCACCATCCTTCTTCAACATCATGACACACGTCCTAGTTCACCTGTGCGAAGAGATTAACGTTTTGGGTCCTGTATTTCTACACAATACGTTCCCCTTTGAGAGGTTCATGGGAGTCTTAAAGAAATATGTTCATAACCGTGCTAGGCCAGAAGGAAGCATCTCCAAGGGCCATCAAAATGAGGAGGTCATTGACTTTTGTATTGACTTTATTCCTAACCTTAAGCCGATTGGTGTTCCTGAATCGCGGCATAAGGGCAGACTGGATGGAAAAGGCACGCTAGGAGGGGAACAAATAATATGTATGGACGGACATTCTCTCACTGAAGCACACTACACAGTTCTACATAATTCCGCCTTGGTGGCTCCGTATATGGATGAACACAAGAATTTGCTATGCTCCAAACACCCGGAGCGGTCTGATGACTGGATTACACTTGAACAAACCAGGAGTTTCGCCAGCTGGTTGCAGACACGTACCTTGCATGACACCTCTATTGAAGATGACCTGTACTTGCTGTCCCAGTTACCATCTTCGAATATAATGACTTTCAAAGGGTACGAGATAAATGGTAATACATTTTACACGATCGCCCAAGATAAGAAGAGCACCAACCAAAACAGTGGTGTCCGCTTTGATACAGAAACCAAGACGGGAAAGGAAACATATTATGGTTATATACAGGACATATGGGAACTTGACTATCGACGTGGTTTAAAGGTCCCTTTGTTTCGGTGCAAATGGGTCAATATGACATGAGGCGGGGTAACGGAAGACCCGCAGTACGAAATGACAACAGTGGATCTCAACAATCTTGCGTATGCAGACGAACCATTCGTCCTAGCCAATGATGTGGCACAGGTTTTCTACGTGAAGGACATGTCTACCAAGCCAAGAAAAAGAAAAGATAAGGAAGCGAATGCATCGTACGATGAGCCAAAGCGGCACATAGTTCTTTCTGGGAAGAGAAACATCGTGGGAGTGGATGACAAGATAGACAAATCAGAAGATTATGAAAAGTTTGATGAAATTGCTCCATTCACAGTGAATATTGACCCGAGCATCCCGTTAAATGATGAAGATTTTCCATGGTTACGGCGCAAAGGGACACACGCGAAGAAAAAGTTTCACACCCAAAGATCTGGGATGTGATCGGCTTCACTAGCTATCATCACTTTCTTCTGTGTTTCACACCGAGAGGGGAATCTCTGTAATAGTTAGGGTAGTTATGTGTTTTGGCATTTGAAACGTGAAGAAATTTTATGTGCAAACAAATTCACACTAATTTCAAATAATTCGAAATTTAAACTATTCAAATTTGAAAACTACGGGCACTAACAGAAAAAATAGCAGAAAAGAAAGAAAAACTATAGCTGAAAAGAAAAAAACTATATAAAAACTACTCAAAAATAAATAGAAGAAAATAAATATAGCAGAAAAGAAAAAACTACTCAGAAATAAATAGAAGAAAAAATAAAACAGAAAAGAAAATAAATTATATTTGCTATTTTTCAATCGTTTACAAAATGACCGTGAAATTGAAAATCACTACAAAATGAACTCTGAAAATGTTGAATTTTGGCAAACTAGATGAAAAACTACTCACAAATAAATAGAAGAAAATAAATATAACAGAAAAGAAAAAACTATACAAAAAACTACGCAAAAATAAATAGAAGAAAATAAAGCAGAAAAGAAAAAAACTATAAAAAAATGGGGGCGCTGCCCTGTGGGCCTGATAGGCCACAGGTGTGTAATTACAGGCCTTAAAGGCCCAACAGACTTACAGGGTAGCGCGCAGAGTTTAGGCCCACAAGCCTACTAGCTATATAGAGGAGTTCGAAGTGGTAGCTGTGGCTGGGTTTATAAACTAGTGCGGCTGCCCTTCGCCCGGCGAGGTGGGACTAAACTTTGGGGTGGCAGCGCGACCCCTTTAGTACCGGGTGGTGGCACAAACCGGTACTAAAGGGGGGGCCTTTAGTACCGGTTTGTGCCACCACCCGGTACTAAAGGGGGTCGCTTCCCGCCACTTGGCCTGGCCAAAACAGGCCTTTAGTACCGGTTGGTGGCTCCAACCGGTACTAAAGGTGCCTTCTATATATACAACAGCTACGAAAATTTTAGTTTCCCTCTCTGTTTGTTCCTCTATTTCCGTCTCCGTCGCCGTCGCCGCCGCCCTCGATCGTCTCCGCCGCTAGTCTCCGTCGCCGCCCCTGTCCCCGTCGCCGCCCTCGTCTCCGTCGCCGCCCCGGGCCTGTCCCCGTCGCGCCGTCCCCGTCCCCGTCGCGCCGTCCCCGCCGTCGCCGCCCCGGCCGTCGCCTCGCCGTCGCCTCACCATCGCAGTCGCCCGCTGTGAGCTCTTCCCCTCTAACCCCTCTCCCTCGCCCCCGGTGGCCACCATGGGCGCCGCCCCTCCCCGAGCCCATACACACACACACAAGCATGCATGAACACACACACACACGTACATATGTATTTTGTATGTTTAATTAGTTTAGATTATTTAGTGTTTAATTAGTATATACGTATTTTGTATGTTTAATTAGTTTAGATTATTTAGATTATTATTTTTTCACTATTATATATGTATGAATGCATGTTCGATGGATATAATTAGTGTTTAATTAGTATGGATATAATTAGTATGGATATAATGTTGTTTTTCAGTTTTTTAATGGATGTATAGAAGTTGTGTTTTCTGTTTTTAGTGTTAGATGCTTAATTAGTATGAAATCGTATATAGATTTTTGAAATAGTAGAAATGTTAGAAATTTTAGTTATCAAAATCCAATCATTAAAAAAATATTACTTTTTGCGGGCATATAGCTAGTATTTGTTCTCGACGATGCCCGGCCAGCATCCTCGCCGTCGACCCGTCCGCGACGACGTCCAGCCGACCCATGTCCGGGACTGGGCTCCGCCGGGCTGGCACTAGGAGGTGCTGCCTGGAGGGGCGCGCCGCTTGATGAGGAACCCGGCCCCGGGTCCCGTCTTCGACCCTGATCTCGTTTGGTGGCGTTCGCGTGGGCCAGTTTCGGTGCGGAGGGACCCGGCCCCGCCAGAGGTGGTACGTCGCCGTGTCAGGGAGGAGGACGAGCACGTCCATCACTACATGGTTGCGTTAGAGGGCGGCAGGTTCTCCAATACCTGGCAGTATCTTCGGGGATCTCACTTCAGCTATGATCCTGTGAGGGTTCCTTCTCTTTGGGTGTCCACCGCCCGCGCCGCAGGAACCGCGAGTGTCCTAGATTCTTCTGTAGTATTCGATCTTTAATTAGCTAGCCAGTGATGTACTATTCAATATTATATATTATTCGAGACGATGTATTCGAGATTATATGTATTATTCTAGACGAAGTATTCAAGATTATATCTATTATTCGAGATAATGTAATTTGAATACTAAATTGTTTTATATTTCTTTTGAATTAGTTAAATAAAAGCTATGGCAGACAATACCGACAGAGAGGGAGAACAAACCATGTTTGATATGATACGCGGGCCAGATGATGATCAGAATGAAGAAGATTATGACGGCTCCGAATTTCTAAACAACACTGGAGAGGGTGATATGATATTTGATCGCGACGACTGAATTGATGAAGTCATGAACTACGATTATGACGATGATGAAGAACATGTTGATCCTGAAACAACAAAGACCGGCGAGGTATATATATTTATATAAGCAGGTATCTGGTGATCATCACATGTTTTAAATGACTTGAAGATATATTAACGAATCGATCTTTGTTCTTTCAGCCATCCGGATCGAGCAAATCTTCAGGCAAAAGGACGAAACGAGGCCCGAACAAAAAGTTGAAGGAGGGCGTAAAGTACAATATCGAGGCAGTCAGACCTAATGGCAAACCATTAGCGCCTAAGAAGATTGCGGACAAGTTCATTCGTCAGTGCGGAGTTCTTGTGAAGGACCAACTCCCGATCTCCCTTCAAGAATGGAGAGAGCCAGCAAAAGACAAAAGACAAAAAGGCAAAGAGGACGCTGCTCCACGTCCAGATGTTACTTTTGTTGACAAGAATCAAAAAGATCTGCTTTGGGATACTCTCATGGAACATTTCACCCTACCAGATCATTTCACAGAAGCAGATGTGCAGAAAGTCAAGGACGCTGCTCTTAGGAAGATGGCGGTTGCATTCAAGAACCACAAGAATCGTGAATGGGACAAGTACGTCAAGGGAGGAAGGAAGACTCCAGTATTCGAGGGAACACTAGAGAACCAACGTGCTCATTGGGACGATTTCATGAAATTCAAGGATTCGGAATTAGGTAAGGAACGGTTGAGAATAAACAAGAAGAATGCCGAAAAAAGGATAAGTTCCATAAGCTGGGGCCAGGTGGCTATGCGGTGGCAATGCCTAAGTGGGATAAGTCTGAGAAAGAGATGGAGGGTGCAGGTGCCACTCCGGTTACTAAGAGCTGGCCCCCCAGGGTCAGGACTTGGTTCTATGCGCATGGGGGGAGTTGGACCCGAAGACAGGCAATGTTTCGACGAGGGCAAGTCTGAAGGGAGCCGACGATGCGATACTTGTTGCAATAGAAGAGGCACGATCGGGGGTGTTCCAGCCCAACAGAGAGAACGACGAGCTTACGCGTGCCCTGGGAAATCCTGAACACCCGGGAAGAACACGAGGCAAGGGCGCTATTCCGTGGTATGAGGGGTTTTCAGACTGGAACAACGACTACAGAACCCGTGCGAGAAAGAAGATTGCGGAGGACAAGAAGAGGAAGATGGAGGAGGAGCAGAGGAAGCGGGACTATGAACGCCTTCAAGGCCTAGAAGCAAGTCAAGCGGAATTGGTAGTCAAATTCCAGCGGCAGCAGGAGCAGATCGACTCACTTACCCAGCAAAGGGGGTCTCAGCAGCTGCAGCAGCTAGCGAATGATCCAGCATTGGATAGCACCGCCCCATCCATGCCGAGAAGCAGCGTGGGTTCCGCCCCGGACGACGCAATGCTGGGTAGATACCCCGTGGATGACATCACGGAGAACACTGGCTGCGAGCTACATGTCAAAATGAAGAACATATCCATGAAGGTGGCGGACGCCGTTGCTTTTACAAATCCCCCCGAGGCAACCTTCCATTGCAACCCGATACCAGCGGGCTATGCTCGTGTCTTGGTTGATGAGGTGGTGGACCCATATTCGGAGCTAGAGCTTGACTATCCTGGAGGTGACGACGAGCGCTTTCTCGGAGACGCCAAACATCGTATCATCCTATGGAAAAAGGATTGCATCATCTTTTGAAGGCCACCGACACCGCGTCAGCCGACTCCTCGTCGAAGTCCGCCACCGAGTCAGCAGTCTCCCGCTCTTGCAAGTCCACGAAGTCCGGCAAAGTGTCAGGCCACTCCTCCTCCAAGTCCGGCAAAGTGTCAGGCCACTCCTCCTCCTCCAAGTCCGCCACAGCGTCAGACGTCCACTCCTCCTCCAAGTCCGGCACAACCTCAGGCCACTCCTCCTCCAAGTCCGGCACAGCTTCAGGCGGCCACTCCTCCTCGTCCAACTCAGCCCCGTCAGCCGTCTCCGCCGCCTCAGCAATCACAGAAGAGACACCCCGCAGCTATGGTGCGTAGCGGTACGAGTCAAGGTAGTACAGGAAGTACAGGCGGAGGCAAGCGATATAAATATGGTCCAAGCCTCACGCCTCTTCCGCAGAGGGCTTATGACAGGTCTGAGGAGGAAATCGCAGCCATATCGAAGTCCGAGGTGGAAGCCCATTTTGCACCGAAACCGCCACCGCCACCAAGGGAGAAAGTGCCTGAGGAAACGATTGACCACTTCATTCGTATGGCTCAACCACCAGCTCCCAAGCCTGTTGACACAGACTATGAGCGCCACATTAGGAAGTTATATCAAGCATGTCTACGTAAGGAGGCGAGCTCGGGATCGAGCAAACAAGAAGCAGCTGTCAAAAAATGCGGGAAAACCATTCCCCAGCTGGGAGAACAGGCGGCGCAATCGATCCCCTCGCTTGTTGTGCCAACAACACGTGACAGTACGCGCGCCCAATATTATTGTGGGCAAACAGTTTACGTTCCTGAGGTGGGCAATGTGGTAATAACGGAGGAGCATATAATGCAGGCTGAAGTTCTCAAAATCACTGTTGGACAACTCCTCGAGATCGAGCCCATGCCTGTGCTTAGAGAGGATGAAATAAAACGGAAATATGTCCGGGGCCAACCTTTGGTTGAGCCAGACAAGGTCAAGAACCTCCCAACGAGAATGTATGAATTGCATGAATGGTACATGAACATTACCAAGATTTCCGATCGATTGTCCCTCATGGTGAATGTCAAGAAGGAGCATTACTACCATGAGAAAGCTGTGTCCGTTGAGTATTCTGAACTATTTCAGTTATACAATCAAGACGCACTCGACAAATCTATCGTCAGTTGCTATTGTCTGTAAGTGATTTCTTTCTGTAATTTATGTCTCAAGCTAGCTGTAGTGATCCTTTTGATAAATCATTACCTGTAATTATCCTCACTATATTCTTTTCTATGGTATTATATGCAGGATGAAGATGTATGAAATGAGAAAAGGTGGATGCTATGGCATTGGGTTCATTGACCCAAACACCGTTAATAAATACACATGGAAAATAGATGCACGTCATGCAAAGGCCGTAGAGGACAACATGCTAGAGTTCTTGAAGCGCCTCAAATACAATGAAGATATACTACTTCCTTACAACTTCCAATGAGTCACACTGTCTTGTACTACAAATTCTCTGTTTTTGCCTACTAGCTAGCTACATGTTTTTGCTTATATATGCCCGCTTAATTAAGACATGCAAACGTGTGTGCATGCAGATTTCACTGGGTCTTGTGTATCATTAAAGTTGACGCCGGAACAGTTGAAATACTGGACTCACTACTCAAAGAAAAAACTGACTATAACATCTTGTTTGGGATAGTCAATAGGTAATTTCAATCATTATTAACTATATATCTCAGCCTATTTAGTTCGTCATTTCATGATATAAACTATTTAATAACCCCTTTATTCATTTTCTTTGTCGGCGGGCAGGGCTTGGGAAAGGTTCATCAGCATCATGAAAGGCGAATGGAAAAAAAGCTTCAATGGGGAAGACCCAAGGTAAGTAATTAAGTAGTACTAGCTAGCTAGCTAGCTGCCATCTCTTTAATTATCATGCTTGATTAATTATTATCTGATCAAATTCCATTCTCGTAAAGGCCCTGAAGCAGGTGCAGGGGACTGATCTGTGTGCATTCTGTGTTTGCGAGAACATTCGCATGATGGCGTCCGAAAGGAGCAGATCTCAAAGACAAGAATGGGTACGCTTGTCAAAACACTATTCACAATTTTTACACCATTATCAATATCTAGTCACACAACTAATACACATGCATATTGATCTCCTTCTTAACAGTTCAGAGAGGTGCGGGCGAAGCTCCTAGAAACGGAGCGCGTAGAAGCACTTCAAGAGGAAATAGCGGGATTTTTGCTCGACCAGGTCATAAATCCGAAGGGAGAATACTATTACCCGCTACCGCCCTCATGAAAACCACTTCCAATTGTCATCGTGCTCCGAAGGCACCAATTAGGCTAATGCCACTGGCTCCGAAGGCAACATGCATATGTAGGAGAAATTGTATATAGCTATACATGTGTGTATGTGTGAATTAATTAATATGATGGTTTGTGAGACATTGATGATATATATATGCATGATTGGTTCTACTAGAAATTCTATTTATATATATATATATGCATAACGTGTACAATGTGTAGTATCGTAAAATACCAGCAAACGAAAAAGAATTAAAATGGAAACACAAAATTAAATGAAAAAGAAATCATAAAACTAAAAAACCCCCAAACCTTATAGTACCGGTTGGTCTTACCAACCGGTACTAAAGGGCTCCAGCCCCCTGGAGCTGGCTTGTGCCACGTGGTTTCCCTTTAGCACCGGTTCGTGCTGAACCGGTACTAAATGGGGGGGGGGGGGCTTTAGTGCCCACACTTTAGTGCCGGTTATGGAACCGGCACTAAAGGGCCTTACGAACCGGTGCTATTGCCCGGTTCTGCACTAGTGCATCGACCTCAGACGCACAGTTTGGAACCCCCTACCTGATATCCGCCGGTTTTGACACCGACGTTGGTGCTTTCATTGAGAGTTCCGCTGTGACGTCTAAGACAGGAACGATGGCTCGCCTTGTTGTCGAGGACAGTATCACCTCTGGAGGAGCCCTGGCCCCAGGTCAAACCCTCCGGCTGGGCGGCTTTACCATGACCGCCCGTTCAACCGTCAAGCCAACGGTGACTTCTCGTGCCATCAAAAAATTCCTCCGTGTTGACTCCGAACACTCCAAACAGATGGATCCGACAGAGTTGTCGTCTTTAAACGAACTCCTTGATCGCATCGCCGCCCTGGGGGTCGCTATAGACTATTATCGGATTGGGCTTAAACCCGATCAGAGAGAAATCAAATCTCCACCGATCACCCATCAGGTAGTGGTAATCAAGGAGCGAAACAACAACTCTTCCTCTATATTGAGGACGAACTATGTTCGGATTTCTGGGCTTGAAGAGTCGGATACCCGTCTACAGAACAACACACCCTGCCCTCCGAACCTAGAACCAGACAACGGGCCTGAAAAATTAGTTATATCCCGGAGCCCGAACTATTAAGTTCGGAAGTTTCTCAAACTCCAGTTCCCAAATTGGGTCAGGGTTCAGACTTAAACCCACCCACCCAGATACACGCGGTCTTATGTACGTACAACAACAGTCTCGAGAAATGGTCCATCACTTTTGGGCCAGATTCCTCCTTGTCGACGAAGACGCGATCTCACTATTCTGCAACAATTGCACGGACGAGGGAATCCTTAGTGCCATTAACCTCCGTCGCGTATTACACTTCGCTTACTTGGCAACCATAGTATAGAAGTACCGCTCACCTGGAAAACTCAAGCAGCTCCCTAGGAGCCACCAGTTTCCACTCAACCCCTCGTCCAGGCAAAAAGGATGCACTCTCGTGGGTCGCCCGATCCAATAGTAAAGAAATCGAAGCCCATTACGGGGCGCGGAACCGTTTCAGAGGGATGGCTCGATAGGCCATGCAAAATACACACAACACCGGATACCATACCAACCCACAACGTTAGAGCATGTTGGATACTCCGGCAAGTGGCCAAGAGCGGCGAGGATCTCCTCACCAAAAATACCGCTGAGCAACACCCCACGGAAGACGAAGACCTCAGAGTATTGACGGTCTTCGAGACCTTCGCCTCAAACAATAGGCGCAAAAGGGCACTCTGCGGCCTCGCTGAAGTCTACCAAGTCGCAGCAATAAATCCCTGGGACGACACGGCCATAACTTTCAATGCCGGTGACGAACCAAAATTCAGGACAGCCCGGGTACCAGCCGCCTTGGTCCTCAGTCCAATCATGGACGGCTTTCGGCTTACCAAAGTGCTCGTGGACGGCGGCAGCGGACTAAACCCCATTTACAAAGAAACTCTCAACAAAATGGAAATAGATAGGAGCCGCATTGAGCAAAGTAGCACGATCTTCCGAGGAATCATTCCCAGTCGGGAGGCGTGATGCGCGGGAAAAATCACACTCGACATGGTATTCGGCACGCCGAAGAATTATCGGTCCGAAGATATAACCTTCCAAGTGGCCCATTTCAACAGTGGATATCACGCCTTATTAGGGCGAGATGCATTTACATGCTGTGGCACCCGGCTCAGAGAAACCAGAACACCCCGTATTCCAGCCCAGAGATCGAGGAGAAGTCTTCTGGAATACGGCACTGCTTGACATAGAACAAATCAACTCTTATTACAAGAATAATAATACAAGGGTCTGATGTTACAAAGAAGCACATCAGCACGGCGACACTATGCCTGCGATACTACACTTGCTCTATGCTAGCAGCGGAACAACTCGTAGCAGCGGAAATCTTCTAGCAGCGGAACAACGATGAAGGTAGTGAACTCCACTCCGCAGGGACTCTGGCTGGGACACGATCTAGCTCGCATGAACGGAAACCACGACAAGCAATCAAGAAATCACGACATCACCTGCAATCTGGCATGACACGCCAGGTCAGTACATTGAATGTACTTGCAAGCTCACAACAACCAAAAACATCAAGGCAAGACAACAACATAGCATTAAGCAGGTTAATTAAATTAACGGCTACCATGATACAACAACAACTACTAAGCATGATATGAAACTACTACAATACTGATAAATCACCATCTGAGATCTCCATAACCATATCTTTCTTGGCTAACCGGCCAAGCCATAAACCATCTCGATCACCTCGTGATCAAAACCAAACGGTGATCATTCACGGATCACAAACGGACCAACCTCGTGGTCTTGGATCGGGTTACCTTGTAACCAAATGGTGATGTTTCCGGCGATCACCACCATGACCAACACTTGGTCCCAAACGGTGATCTTTCCGGTGATCACTACCATGACCAACACTTGGTCCCTAACATCATCATCAACATCCTGCCAATTTGTACTGCTCAAAATATCAACATATAAATCACTTATAAGTCATTCCGTCATGTGAGTGTTGATCGAACGGTGTGACCTAGTACGAACCCATGCCCATTACCGAGGACGCGACTATCGATAGTTTAAACAAACACACTCTGCAGAGGTAGCACACTGTACCCACACCACAGAACCCATGGCCTCGCACTCCCATTCGGGTGGACCAACGACGTTCCGACAAAACCGATCTACTGCCATGACACTCTCCCGTCCACTCCGACTCACTCCCCACTAGGCTAGTCCTGGGTGGCCCCGTGTCTACCAAAGACACCAACGGCCACCGACGTGGCGAAAACAATAAACCATCCCAAATGGGGAGATGTGCACATAACAACAACAACGGGCACACAAGGCTTATGTCCGCCTACCTGATCAGGGTAGCGCGCGCCCATAACCTTCCCTCGTTGGAGGCACCGGCGAGAGACACGGCAATAGCATCGCATTAGGGCCTTCTCCTAAATGCAAATGTGGTTGCACTGGAGAAAGCCCGGTTCGGTGGCACCTGACCAACTTAATGACGGAATTTATCCCCAAAAATATAATTTTGATAACTGATACTCTGATATCAACTATCAAACTATAATCCAAGTCATAGCAATATCCAACAAATAATTTGAGCATAATATCCTCATATCAAAATACTCCAACGATAGCATAATATTTCTATCATGATGAATCTGAAAACAATAACTCTACAACTCCAATAACCATAACAAAGCTATCCAGCTAAGATCCACACGTAAGCATCATCTCCGAAATTAATACTCCAAGCACAGAACATCAACTAGCATCATGAAAATAATCATACTAACCACTAATACTCCAAAGGTAGCATGACATCCAAAGTAATACTCCAAAATATACTAACAGATATCATCATGAAAACAATCATAATATCAACCACTAATACTCCAATGGCAACATGATACTCATCAACTACAAACATAACTCCTAGTAATCCAAACAATAGCATGGTATCAACAAGATCAAAATAATACTCCAAGAAAATGCCATGCACAGATCACAAGTAGCTAAAACAATATTTTAAATAAGTTTAAATAAATTAAACCATGTCACTGCATTACAGTGATGCAAATGGAGGGTGTGGCTTGCCTGGGGTGGAAGAAATCTCCGGGAGAAAGTGCGAGAAACTCGCAGAACAAACCGCCGGAAAATGATCTCTCTCGGAGGGGGTGAATAAGGGCAGGGGAAAAATGGTCATATTCAGAATGTCAAAACATGGTGAAAGTGTAACCAACAGAACGGGCTCGACGAGACGAATAAATAGGCTTTGGAATCACCTCATTTGGAGTTACGAGCAAAAAGTTATGATAGTTTTTCTGCCAGGGACCTATCTGTAATAGAAAATTTTACAGACTGGGCCAAAATAGAAAAACTAAAAGCGTATTCCAGGAACTACACTTCCACTTATCCAGCATGCTAGTGGCGGGGGCGGCTTACCGAGCCACTGACACATGGAGCCGCGGGATCCACACGTGGTCAACTCCCTCCTCCCGCTCCTCCTACTTCTTTCCCCGACACCGCGCGTAGGGCAGAGGAGGGGATGCCGGCACCGGTGCCCGTCCCGGTGGCTTGGTCCAGCTCAGGCGGAGCTCTGACCACCGAGATGAACGGCTCAGAGTGGCGCACCCGACTGGAGGGGTCACACTTGCCGGAGAGCACTGAAAGGATCGAGATGTTGAACGTGGCGGACGGCACGTTCGACCACCGATGGGTACGATGCTTAGGTTGCTCCGGCAGCAAGGAAAGTGGATGGGGGAAATCGCCGGAGCTCAGTGAGTTGAAGGGTGGTGGTAGGAGAGAGGGAGGGGCTCGACGTTGCCTGAATTTAGGCGGAGACCAGAGGCGGCCATGGCGGCGATGGCGGGCAGGGAGCGCTCCAGGGCTCGACGGAGGGGTTGGGGAGGGCTAGTGGAGGGAGGAGAGGAGGCTGATGAGCTCGGGAGGCCGTGGGGATGGCTATTGTAAGCTGAGAAGGTTAGGGAGAACTGATCACCACAATCGATTATGCTCTAGGCAGTCCCATATATACACTTACAGGACGGCAGCCCAGGGAGATCATGGGTGCTCCACCACTAGAGATTGTGCGCCACTAACACCGCAGGAGGGCGACACGATCACACGCACGCTCTACACCATATGCCAGCGGCTATACGTATACACATGCGATATACAAGAGCAGTACAGTCTAACACCCCCACCCCCCACCCCCCATAGTCGTGACATCGTCGCCGGCGACACAAAGACTAGATCGGAACTCCGAGAAAACGTCCGACGGCAGGCCTTTGGTCATGATGTCAGCAAGTTGTTGATGCGTGGGGACGTGAAGAACACAAAACTGGCCGAGGGCGACACGCTTGCGGACGAACAGGATGTCGAGCTCCACGTTCTTGGTCCGTCGATGATGCACGGGGTTGGCCGACAAGTAGACGGCAGACACATTGTCGCAGTACACCAGTGTCGCCTTGGTCACCAGAGCGAAGAGCTCGCCGAGGAGCTAGCGGAGCCAAATGCACTCAGCAACGGCGTTGGCGACACCGCGGTATTCGACCTCGGCACTGGATCACGAGACGGTTGCTTGGCGCTTGGAGGACTAGGAGATGAGTGCATCGCCAAGGTAAACACAGAAGCCGGACATGGAGCGGCGCGTGTCGGGGCAGCCGGCCCAGTCCGCGTCGGTGAATGCACGGAGATCCAGAGTGCTCGACGCGCGGAGATGAAGGCCGAGGGCACACGAGCTGCGCACGTACCGGAGCACGTGCTTGACGAGCGTGAGATGGCACTCGCGCGGGTCATGCATGTGGAGGCATATCTGCTGCATGGCGTAAGCGATCTCGGGCCACGTGATGGTGAGGTATTGGAGAGCGTCGGCGATGCTCCGGTACGCGGATGGGTCGGTGATGCACGGCCCGTCAGCCGAGGGAAGCTTGCTATTCATGTCAATGGGCGTCGGCGAGGGACGACAGGTGTCCATGCCGGCATGATCCAGGAGTTCTTCAGCGTACTGGTGCTGGGACAGGAAGAACCCAGCCGAGGTGCGCATGACACGGATCCCGAGGAAGAAGTGGAGGGAGCCCAGGTCCTTCATCGCAAACTCGCCAGTTAGGCGCGTGATGACTCGGTTGAGCACGGCGTGCAAGGACGCGGTGAGCACGATGTCGTCGACGTAGAGGAGGAGGAACACCGTGTCGTCGCCGTGCCAAAAAGTGAAGAGCGAAGAGTCCGAGCGCGTGGCTGTGAAGCCAATCGAGCGAACGAAGCCGGCGAAGCGGAGGATCCAGGTACGGGGGGCCTGCTTCAGCCCGTACAAGGACTTGGAGAGGCGGCAGACGTGTTCTGGCTTGGCCGGGTCGACGAAGCCGGCAGGCTGTAGGCAGTAAACTTCCTCCTCCAAGGTGCCGTGAAGAAACGCGTTGGACACGTCGAGTTGGTGCACGGGCCAGCCACGCGACGCGGTCAGGTTGAGCACCGTATGGATCGTCGCCGGCTTGACGACGGGGGAGAACGTTTCGCCGTAGTCGATGCCAGGGTGCTGGCGGAACCCACGCACGACCCAGCATGCTTTGTAGCGGGCAAGCGCACTGCTGGCGTTGGTTTTGTGCTTGAAGATCCATTTCCCAGTGATCAAGTTAGCACCGGGGGGGCGTGGCACCAGCGCCCACGTACGGTTGTGGACGAGAGCGTCATACTCATTTTGCATGGCGGCAAGCCAATGCGGGTCGTGGACGGTAGCACAGACGGAGTTGGGAACCGGCGAAACCGACGAGGACGTCGAGGAAGTAGATGTCGAGGCAGCGGCCATGTCGTAGTAGCGCGGGTTGGGGCGGAAGATGCCGTGTTGAGCCCGCGTGACCATGGGCGCCGGTGGCGCGTCGCTGTTGGTGGAGACGCCCGCGCACCCAGTGGACGCAGAAGTGCTTGACGAAGACGTGGCCGAGCCGCCCGTTGAAGAGCCCGCGGCGAGACTGGGGCTGCACGGGGCAGCAGGCGGTGAAGACGAGCCGGTCGTGGGACATCCGACGGTGGAGCTTGAAAGTGTCGAGGGCGCGCTTGGCGCAGGCGACGCCGAGGCGCCCGATGAGGATCCAATGCCTGAGCTTGAACCAGGTAAAAGCGCGGGCACACCATGGCTCCTGATCACGAGCGGGACCTGCAGGACAAGGGGCGAAGTGGGCAATGCAGGTTGCGTGGGCGAAGGAGCAGGCAGTGGTGTTGAGAAGGGAAAGACTGTTTCATGAAAGAGGACATGGCAGGAAGTCAAGACGCGGCGCGAGACCGGATCAAAGCAGCGAAACCCTCGGTGATCAGAAGGATATCCGAGGAAGACGCATGCAATGGACCGAGGCTCAAGCTTGTGGCGAGTAGTAGCAGTGATATTCGGATAGCACAAGCATCCAAAGACGCGGAGCTGGGAGTAGTCCGGGGCGACACCGAGCAGAAGCTCGTGCGGAGGGCAAGGCGCCGAGGCGCGGCACGGCCGGCGATTGATGGGGTAGGTGGAGGTGTTGAGGGCCTCGGCCCAGAATCGTGGCGGCATCGACGCATGACAGAGGAGCGAGCGCACCCCGTCGTTGAGCGTGCGAAGGACACGTTCAGCCTTGCCGTTCTGCTGGCTTGTGTACGGATAGGTGAGGTGGAAATGAGTGCCAAGGCACGCACGGCGGCACTGTCAGACTCGCGCCCGTTGTCTGTCTGAAGCGCAAGGATAGAAAGCTGGAACTGGGTCTGAACATAAGGGAAGAAATCAGTGAGGACAGAGAGAGTTTCAGACTTATGTTTCAGAGGGAACGTCCAGACGTAGTGACTGAAATCATCGAGCACAACTAAGTAAAATTGATAGCCTGAGATGCTTACAACGGGAGATGTCCATACATCAAGATGTAAAAGCTAGAAAGGAAAAAAGCTAGTGGTGCTAGATGACTGAAACGGAAGTCTAATGTGCTTGCCCAAGCGACATGCATGACAGAAGGGCGGCTCGCGGCTGAACTCTAGGTGCAGATCATCAACGATGGCGCGAAGCGAGGTAGCACCGGGATGCCCAAGGCGTTGGTGCCACAGGTCGGTCGCAGCGATGCCGGCGAAGATGCACGAGGAGGGGAGTGTGGGCCGCACAATAGGGTAGAGGTCGCTGTCAGAATCACATCGGAGAATCACCACCCTGGTTCGAAGGTCCTTTACAGAAAAGCCATGTGCGTCAAATTCAACAGAGATGGGATAATCACGGCAAAGCTGGCGAACTGAAAGTAGACTTTTGACAAGAGAAGGAGAAACGAGAATATTGCAAAGAGGAATAGGGGATGTGCCGGTGATCAGCGAGCCAGTGCCAACATGGGTGACGGGCAGGCGCTCGCCACTGCCGATGATGATGCATGCATCAGTAGAAGAGGGGCGAGCAGAGAGAAGGTTACCGGGCGAGGAGGTCATGTGGGACACCGCGCCGGAGTCGAGGTACCACTCCGGTGCACTCCCAGAGGACGAAGGGCTGGCCGAGGCGCTGCGAAGGGCGGCGTGCAGCAAGCCCATGTCCTAGGCCTGGTGAGGAGGCGTGGACAAGCTCGCTCCAGGGTTGCCCAAGCCAGGAGGGGCAGCAGCGTAACCAGGAGGAGGAGTCCCGTAGCCGTACGACGGAGGCGGTGGTGATGGAGCCGCGAACATGGGCTGTGGTGCGGTGTGCCAGGGCGTGGGCCGAGCACGCCACCGCTGGGCGCGCGCCAGGCCATCGGCCAGGCCTGAACCAGGCCAGTCCACGAGTTGGTACCGGGCGCCGGCGCGGGGTACGTCGGAGGACAGGGAGCCGAAGGAGATGGCGGAGGAGCCCCGCCGCCGCTGTTGCCGCGTCCACGGCGACGCTGGCGCCCGCGCCCCTGGTTGGTGTTGCTGGGCGGGGGCGCAGTTGGTGTCGAGGAACTGCCGCGGCCCGCTACGAGAGCGTGCACGGACTACTGGCGAGCGGACTGCTCGACGCGGTGCTCTTCAAGCAGGAGGAAGGAGCACACCTGCAGGAATGAAGGGAGCGGGACTTGCGAGGTGATGTGCGGGATGGCGGAGTGGTACTGCCGGTTCAGGCCGCGGAGGAGGTTGAAGACCTGCTGCGGCTCGGTCACCGGCTGGCCGAGGTCCCGAAGCTGATCGGTGAACTGCTTGAGTTTGGTGCAGTATGCCATGACCGTCATGTCGCCCTGAACGACGGCGTGGTACTCGGCGTCGAGGTAGACGGCACGAGCAAGCTGGTTGTCATGGAAGATGCCGTCGACGACCGCCCAAACGGTGAGCGCGGTGTCGTCCGGCTCCATGACGACGTCGAGGAGCTCTGGCGAAATGATGGTGTAGAGCCAGTGCACCACAACGTGGTCCGCCATGTCCCACTCTGGATCGCCGTGACGATGGACGGCCGCGGAGTCGACGTGGTCGCGGAGGCCAAACATGCCAACGATGGTGTCGAAGTGGCGGTGCCACTGCGTGTAGTTGCCGGCGAGGAGGTCGAGAGTGACGGGAACATGGCGGCGTATGTCAACCGTCTGCAAGATGGAGGACGGGACGGAGGGCGGGACGGAGGGTGCAGGCGCAGGGCGCACCGGAGCGGGAAGCACCGGGGCGGTAGCAACCACAACAATGACAACAGCGTCGGCGGGAGGTGGTGGTGGTTCATCGGCTAGGGGAGCGGCGTGAAGAACACCATCGGCGCCGTGCTGAGAGGAGCGAGGAGAGACGACAGGGTTGTCGTCCATGGCGGCAGAAGCAAGATCGGCGACCGGCGCAAAAGGATTGAGCTGGTCGGGGGAGTCTGATACCATGTAAGCTGAGAAGATTAGGAGAACTGATCACCACAATCGATTATGCTCTAGGCAGTCCCATATATACAATTATGGGACGGCAGCCCAGGGAGATCATGGGTGCTCCACTACTAGAGATCGTGCGCCACTAACAATGCAGGAGGGCGCCACGATCACACGCATGCTCTACACCGTATGCCAGCACCTATACGTATACACATAAGATATACAAGAGTAGTACTGTCTAACAGCTATATATAGCCGGGGCAAAGGCACGGGCTCGAGTGTCGCCGCGGGAGTCCGGCCAAGGTGCTGCTGGCCGCAGCGGTCATGGGGAGGGGCGAGGAACGCGACGAGGCATTGATTCAGAGGTCACGGAGGGGTAGACGACACCGGGGAGCAGAGGAAGAAGCCGAGCACCATTAAAACATGTCGGGGCACTGTGCTCATGTGGGCGTTCGGCGGCGAGCATCTTAGGAAACGGACGGAGGGGTCCAGGGGATAGGCGACGACGCGGGCCAGCTGCTGGACATGCTCACGCGCGCGAAGGCGACGAGAGGAGGAGGTGCCGAAGCACAAACGGCCACTGGACGCGGCTACTACACAGAGAGCGCGTGCACAGTGATGCCATTAACGCGGTCACCGCGTGCACCGGCATGTAGCGTGGGAGATGGGCTGGAAATTGTTGTCTATGGCTAAATTGTTGTCTACGGTGGTAATTTTGTTAAAAGCTCTGTCGTTAAATGGTAATCAACTTCTGAAGTTTACTGCAGTAAACTTGGCCGAGCACTGCTGATTAACAGGAAAGGGTTTGGAGCCATAGAGTTTGTCTACGAGGTTTAGGTAAAGAAGGACTTTCACCCTGGTAACTTTGAGGAGAAATGGACCAAGAATTAATATAGTTGCTTCACAACTGCATTTTTGGTCTAGATATGAAGATCATGATGATGCTCTCACATAGAGTAGCAACTTGGGCTAAGATTGGGCAAAGCTTAATTATTTGGACATATGAAGATGCTGTAAAAAGCTCATGCCAAATGGACAAGCCAAAATGGCACTTGCTTCACAAACATCATTTCTGTCCAGAAACTTGGAATAATTTTGTTGATCAAATGGCTCATTCAAATGATACCAAATTGGTTGGAGAGATGTTTTATGGGGATAAGAATGATCTGGTAATTTATCAGGATTTTTGAAGCAATATAAAATGCACTTACTTCACAACCTGAAAATATTGCCAGAATCAAAGATTTGGTCCTATGCTCACATAGATGATTGGATGGGTCTGCAAATGGGTGGAGGGGGTTAATATTAGCACATTAAGGAGTGTGAAAAAGTTCAACTCATTTGGATACTCCTAGTTAGTACTTCCTTCACAAAGCCTTCTGTCTGACAGAAACTTTGAAAATTCACTGAGGAAGATTAGCTAGGCAAATAAAGTTGAACTTGTGCATGAGGCAATTATTTGGACATATAATCATGCCCAAAAAGGTTGGGAGCTACTAGGAAAAATAGAAATGACACTTCCTTCACAAAGTGCCATTTAGAGCAGAATAGAAAAGGGAATATTAGGGAATTATTTTCGAACTGACCAAGGGAATGTTTGGGCATATTTGAGCTATATATGACCCAAAGGAATTATAATAATGAATTGGGGATTTTTGGATGGACTGAAATATAGGTTGCTTCACAACCTAGGGCAGATAGGGTTATTCCTTTAATAGAAAAAGGAATATTCCCTAGAAAAAGATTTTAGGGTTTGGTCAAGGAGTGAAGTGACATGATATTGGCAAGGTTTTGAGAATGATGAGCCACTTGGGAGGGGGAATGAGGATGATTTCCCAGGTGGCAAGGCCACATAACCACTCTAAAAAGAAAAACAGAGCAAAAACCAAATAAATCGAAAGAAAAAGAAAAGGGCCAAAAACGAGGCTGTTACACACGCTTCCAAGCTATACCTCATTACGGGTACATGAAGCTCAAGATGCCCGGGCCCAATGGTATTATCACTCTTGCCAGTGATCCGGACATAACACTCCGCGCCGAAAACAAAACCGCTGCCCCTGGCCCTCGAGGCATTGTCTGAAGACCTCGCAGCCAAAGAGTTAACCGCACTACATGCTCCATGATGGATAGGGACGACGTGATCCTGGACAAGCGACCCAAATCCACATCCTTTAAACCAATAGACGAAATAGTTAAATTTCAAGTCCACCTGACGGACCCCAAGAGGACAGCATCCATCGGGCCACAGCTGGACCCAATGGTTAACGCCACGCTACGAGAGTTCCTGCGCGAGAACTGGGACATATTCGCCTGGCACCCTTTTGATATTCCGGGAATCCCATGCAGGTTGTCTGAACACAGCCTAAACATACTGAAGGGATATAATCTGGTCAAGCAAACACTATGACCCTTTTCTGAACCCAAACGACAAGCTATGGGGGAGGAGCTAGCCAAGTTAGTCTAGGCCGGATTCATCAGAGAAATAAAACACCCGGACTAGCTGGCAAACCTGGTGATGGTGCCAAAGAATGATAAATCCTGGCGCCTATGCGTCGATTTCAAAGACCTCAACAAGGCCTGCCCTAAGGATCCATTGCCCCTCCCTTGCATCGATCAGATTATTGATGCTACAGCCGGACACGAGTTTCCTCGACGCATACTCCGGATACCATCAAATCAAAATGAAGGAGTCCGACCAAGCCGCAACAGCATTCATTACCCCATATGGGCCGTTCTGCTTCAACACCTTCGGACTCAAAAACACCGGCGCCACCTACCAACGCATGATTCAAACATGCCTGGAGAAACAGATCGGCAAGATAGTTGAAGCGTATGTAGATGACATCGTCATCAAAACTAGGCATGTCGACTCATTAATAGACGATCTACGTCTCACATTCGACAACCTCCATACATATGACGTCAAGCTCAATCCGGGAAAGTGTGTTTTCAGCGTACCCGCTGGAAAACTGCTGGGCTTCATCGTTTCCAATAGAGGAATTGAGGCGAACCCAGCTAAAATCCAAACTTTGTCATAGTTGGCTACGCCAACAGACCTTAAACAAGTCCAAAAACTAGCCGGATGTGTGGCAGCTTTAAGCCGCTTCATCTCCAGACTAGGAGAAAAAGCATTGCCACTTTATGGCCTTCTCTGACGCACCGATCACTTCGAGTGGAGGGACACAGCAACGGCCGGACTAGAAGAAATAAAGGCTCTTTTAGCGATCAACCCAATCCTGGACGCACCGAACGTCAGCGAACCCATGCTATTATACATATCGGCAACACACCAGGTCGTGAGTGCGGTGCTCGTCATTGAACGAAAGGAGGACAGACACAAATTCCTACTTCAGAAGCCGGTATACTAAGTATCCACTGTCCTCACACCATGCAAATCCCGGTACCCTCATTACTAAAAAATAGCATACGCGCTCTTCATGGCATCCCGGAAGCTACGACACTACTTTCAAGAGTGCTCAATCACATGGCCTCTGAAGTACCACTCAATGACATAATAAACAACCGCGATGCCATGGGACAGATTGCCAAGTGGGCCATTGAGCTCCTCCCATTCGACATAACATACAGACCGCGTCGGGCCATTAAATCCCAAGTACTGGCCGACTTCATCACCGAATGGACAGAGGCCGAACTCCCTAAAGAGTATAGCACATACTCCAACTGGGTCAAGCACTTCGACTCCAAAATGCTGGCGGGCTTAGGAGCGGGCGTTGTCCTAACATCCCCCACTGGAGATACAGTTCAGTACATACTCCAAATATTATACACAGACTCCAACAATGCAGCCGAATACGAGGCCTTATTGCATGGTCTTCGGATGGCTGTCTCCATGGGCATACAACGCCTGGAAGTGCGCGGGGATTCAAACCTCGCAATATCTCAAATAAATGGAGATTTCGATGCCAAAGATCCGAAGATGCTGGCTTACTGTAACGCCGTTCTAATGTCGGCTCGGTTTGAGGGGCTCGAGTTTCATCATGTGGCTCGAGAAAGTAATCAAGCGGCGGATGTCCTTGGTCGCATCGACGCCAAGCGTGACCCCGTCCCACCTAACATCTTTCTGGAAAGGCTCTTCAAGCCATCCGTGGTGTGGAAAGGGGAGAGCGGCAACACCAGTCCGGATCCGACTATAACCCTAGATTCCAAGCACACCGATATCATCGGGGGCTCAGCCACCGAAATAACACCGTTGGCCCATCTTATCATGGCAGTCATTGCCCATGGACCGAACCCTTCTTGGCCTACCTTAATAGGTGAGAACTCCCTGAGGATCAGAATGAGGCGCACCACATTGTCCGGCACTCAAAAGCCTACAAGGTTCACAATGGAGAACTCTACAAGAAAAGCGCTACCGGAGTACTTCAAAGATGTATCTCCGAGGAAGAGGGGCGGCAGCTCTTGGCTGAAATTCATGCCGGACTCGGTGGTCACCACGCTGCGGCTCGGGCCCTTGTAAGCAAGGCCTTTCGTACAGGTTTCTATTGGCCGACGGCCCGAGCAAATGCACAGGACTTGGTCCAACATTGCGTCGGATGCTAGCTTTTCGCCAACCAAAGCCATATGCCACCCACCGCTCTACAAACAATCCCATCACTTGGCCTTTCGTGGTCTGGGGGCTTGATATGGTCGGACCCCTTAAAGGAGGAAGCCATAAGAAAAAATATCTGTTGGTCATGGTGGATAAATTCACTAAGTGGATAGAGGCCAAACCAGTTAAAACGGCCGTAGCCGAACCAGTGATAGAATTCATATCCGGTGTAGTGCACCGTTATGGTTCCCACACAGCATCATCACCGATAACGGCTCCAATTTCACAGCCGATGAGGTGAAAACCTGGTGTGTTAATCTGGGCATTAAGCTCGATTACGCCTCCGTCTATCACCCGCAAACAAACGGTCAAGTCGAACAAGCCAATGGTCTTATTATGAGCTGCATTAAGCCCAGACTAGTGCAGTCTTTGAAAGAATCAGACAAGCACTCGGTCGAGGAGCTCAACCTCATACTCTGGGGGCTGCGGACCACACCCAGTCACACTACCGGATATACACCTTTCTTCATGGTGTACGGCGAAGAGGCCGTGTTACCCTGCGACATTATTCATGACTCACCTCGAGTGCGCATGTATGAAGAGGGAGAGGCCGAGCTTGATCGGCAGGACAACTTAGGTGCCCTTGAGGAGGAGCGCGATGTCGCAAAAGCCTGTTCTACATTTTATCAATAACAGGCCCGCAGATATCAAAGCAAAGAAGTGCGGGCCAAGACTTATAATGTTGGCGAACTCGTTCTACGCTTGCCGGAGAAGAAAAAGGGCAAACTCAAGCCCAAGTGGGAGGGTCCCTTCATCATTGACGAAGTTCTCATTAGAGGAGCGTACTGCCTGCGTGATGCATCAGACAACCGCCTAGAGCCAAACCCATGGAACATGGCCAGACTCCAAAGATTCTATGCCTAGCGCCGAACTCTTCATTCGTCTCCTTCCCCCTTTTGTTTCCATTATTTTTCCCTCTCTTTTCTTTTTTTCTTTTTTAGCCTTAAAGCTTTCGTGCGGCTAAACCGTGCACCTACGACATAAACATCCTCAAATATGTACGTCCATTATACCTGGGGGCTTCTTGTACAGAAGCTTATTATTATTATTATTATTTTCCAAGCATTAAGCTCACCACATATGTGTCTTTTCCTCGTATGTACCTTTTCTTCGCCATTATATACATCAATATGACTTAAGTTTTGGCCAAGCTGGGTTGCCTGGCTCCTGTGTTTATGCCCTATGTTCTTGTTAGTTCGGCTAGGGCATAAAGGGAGCACCTCTGCGATTGTTACTGTCGGGTCATCCGGATGTGTACCCCGGACTGGGTGAAGCCGAAAGCTAGCGTTCTTAAGGGAATATTTGGTCGGTGGACTAAAGACGTTTTTTACTCATTACACTATGAACCCGCAGATGTTACGTATGTTGCGATTTTTCAATCACAGTTTGGGCATGCACGTTAACACATGATCACCCAGGGAAAGGAACCCTTAACGGAACTATTCTCTCTGGAAGATGTTTCTTACAATTACAATGTAATATAACATAGCTAGCTGGATACAACTTGTCTGTTCAAGCAACTATGACCCCTATGCCTGGTTTCCATGCATACTCCGGTTTATTTAGCCGCTCAGGTATTCGGAAACACTCCTCACCTTCGGGTCCAGAGGTCGAAGCGAAAAAGTCTGCCATGACAATTGTTTTACAATCCGGCTAGGGAAAAATATGTCAAGGAAAGTACATAGTCACTTGGACTCAAAAATTTCCTCTTCTATGCCATCCAACAGGTTGTCTAGCTTACAATCCTGTTGAGAATATTTTGCGGCTACTTTTATCTGGTCATATACCAAACTAACGGGAATTTCTTTTCCATCTGACCCTAAAGGTCCAACCTGGGCCATATGATTCGGATCAAGCTTGGTATACCGTGTTTTCACCATGGCCTAGGCCTCTCGTGCACCTTCCCGGTAGGCCGATATTTTCCATAATTGGAAACGCCGCCGCGCTCCCTTAAAAAGTTGTACAAGCTCCTCCATACTTCCTGGAGGGGGGCCGGATGTCCATAAGGCCTTGGCAACACTTCGCATCGCCTGCCGAGCTCGCTCGTGCATTTGCGACAGCTCTTGAAGCAGATCGCCCGAATATCCGGACATCAGGACGGCCAGTCAGCATACCTACAGACATAACTCTGTCAGTTCCTTTCCTCACCGAATTACACGGAGGTAAGTTTGAACACATACTAAATATGCCACCTCGCAGCCTCTTATTTTTGTTCACGGAGTTAGCCAGCTGGGCCCGCACATCTTTTAGTTCTTCACCCAGCTGGGTGTTGGAATCCTGGAGTTTGTTTTTCTAATCCCTGGCCCGTGTCAATATATGTTGGCCTGTGGCCCGTTGCCTTTCGGCTTCTTGTTCACCCGCTTGTGTGACTTCTGGTGCCTCTCCCGGATGACCTGACGATCCTGCCATAAGATATGCAACCATGTTAGCCTTGCTGGTTGATAATTCTATTTTTCTCATTGGAGGGACACATTACCAAGCGATGCCTTCTTGGATTTCTCCAGTTCGGCTGTCACAGAAGCTAGTTGGGTCTGACACTTTTCCAGCTCTTGAGACAACTGGTTGTTCTTCTCCAGAAGCATCTGGTTTCACAAATGATCCTTAAATCAGTTGAATCAACTGCTTCAAGTCTCGAGGGCTACTGGTATATAATGTGAGGTCACCCGCATATCTTTCAAATGTTGGTCTGTGGCTCTGGCAAGCCCGTCTCGAGCAGCTCGGATGTATGCATTACCTAAGCTGAAGGCATTGAATACCTCTTTTGTAAAGCCGGGGTCGCAAAGAGCAGCCCTCCAGCGCCGATGGTTCATGGCACTCCCCACTTCCAAGTTTGTGATGGACACATCATCTGAATCCTCTGCCAAAGGACAATCCAGCAGTATTCACGTATCAGCCCTCGTCGTTACGACAGGGTCTGGAACCTGGCTGTGGGGAGCATGACTGGCAGGATTCCCGGACATAGTCTAGTGAACGCTCTTCCTGATAAGACACCAACGGATAATGTCACAGTTGGATGTGACTGCCAAAGGGCATATTTACAAAGCCATACCTCTTTGATGACGGCTCCGATGTGTCTTCGCTTGTCTTCCTCGTCGAAAGCTTGCCCGGTGTGGGCGCCGCTCTCTTTGGAGTCGCCTCTGGTGCGGGATGGCGCACCGAGCGCCTCCCCTTTGGAGCACAAGATAGTGCGGTGGGTAAGGCAGAATAAGGAAGCTCTTTCGGAAGAGATGTCTCCTGATTACTTATGTGTGAGGCAGGAAGAAGATCGGGATAGTCGGCGGTGATGGCCACTTCCGTGCCATCATAGCTCGCCTGGTAGAACATCCCATCCTCGAGCTCCAAGAATATATCTGGATCCTCTTCGAATCCGGGGTCAAGGTCCCGGTTGTGGTCCTCTGGCTGTGGGGTGGGGCTGTGGAGCCCCTTGGTGATCTTCCGCCATTCCTGTTACAAATGGGCGGATTAATTTCCATGGAAAGTGACTCGGGGAGTATATTGAGTAGAGTAGTGGGATTGGAACTCACCCGACTAGGAGGATTGTACATGGAAAATCCGTCTCGGTGCTTAATATGAATGAAATCCTCTTTCTCCCCTTTGTATAGTTCAACCAGTATTTTGGCCAAAGCGGCGGGGGTGTTTGGACCCTTCCGACCGCAGCGGGAGGCGTCAACTTCCCCATTACAGTGCCACATGGGAAGCCTTCTGTATTGGATTGGCTAAACCCCTCGTACTATGGAAGTCGCCAGTACCTCGACTATTGATAATCTGGAGTGGGCGAGCGTATTTATCTTGCTCATCAATTCATGGACTTCCGTGCTACGTTCCTCCTCGAGGCTCCGAGGGCGCCAGCTCTAGCGTTTCTTCAACGAAACGCTTGAAAATTCGGGAAGACCCATTCGGACTGGGTCGGGAAGGGCGATGTCCTCGATATAGAGCCATTCGGAAGGCCACTCTTCGGATGCCTTCTTCGGCGTGCCGGACAGGTATCCGGTCCTGGCGATGTGCCATACCTCGGCTCCGCCCACTTCAAATATTGGTCCCTGTTGGCTACAAGGGACGAGGCAGAATAGTTTCCTCCATAATTCAAAATGGGCCTCACAACCCAGGAATATCTCACAAAGAGCAACCTAACCTGTGATGTGCAGGATGGAAGCAGGAGTGAAATTGTGCAGTTGGAGGCCATAATACTCCAGAAGTCCTCGGAGGAACGGGGGATTGGAAATCCAACGCCTCTCAACAAATAGGGAACGAAACACACACGTTACCCCTGGATGGATTGGGGAGATTCT
Source organism: Triticum dicoccoides (assembly GCF_002162155.2). Taxonomy (NCBI): domain Eukaryota; kingdom Viridiplantae; phylum Streptophyta; class Magnoliopsida; order Poales; family Poaceae; genus Triticum; species Triticum dicoccoides. The sequence goes on along the minus strand of NC_041383.1, from coordinate 680,146,292 downwards.
CTGCCTGAGCCCCGCCATTGAAGGAAGTCAATCCCGCTCGAATGGGGACTAGATCCGCGGGGGGAAGAAATCCCTATGTCTGCAGCTTTACTAGCTGACTGTGGGATACGGAACATTTCTCCCAATCGCCTTTTCCGGGGCCGTGGGGACGGGAGGAAGAGCTGGGGGTGTTAGCCATGTTGTAAGGGTTTCTCCTAGCAAGCTCTAAGGATTCCTCACTTGGTGTGGAATAGATCCGAAGATCCCAATCTCTTTAAATAGACGCCATTCTTACATGGTCAGGGTGATATGTGCAAAAATACCCCGACCTCTCATATTCGCTTGACACGTGGAAGATGAAGTCATGAAGGTGTGGAAGCCGATGTGCGCGACATTAAATGGAAACCCGAATACTACTCTTTAAGTCAGGTACTTTGAAGTAATCGGAGGAGGAACCCGCCTTGCAATGCCGAAGACAATCTGCGCGCCGAACGTCATTGAAAGACTGGTTCGGGGGCTACTGAGGGAGTCCTGGATTAAGGGGTCCTCGGGTGTCCGGCCTGTTCACATGGGCCGGACTGATGGGCTGTGAAGATACAAGACCGAAGACTCTCACCTGTGTCCGGATGGGACTCTCCTTGGCGTGGAAGGCAAGCTTGGCGCCCGGATATGAAGATTCCTTTCTCTGTAACCGACTTTGTACAACCCTAGTCCCCTCCAGTGTCTATATAAACTGGAGGGCTTAGTCCGTAGAGGCAATCATAATCATACAGGCTAGACTTCTAGGGTTTTAGCCATTACGATCTTGTGGTAGATCAACTCTTGTAATACTCATATTCATCAAGATCAATCAAGCAGGAAGTAGGGTATTACCTCCATAGAGAGGGCCTAAACCCAGGTAAACATCATGTCCCCTGCCTCCTGTTACCATCAACCTTAGACACACAGTTCGGGACCCCCTACCCGAGATCCGCCGGTTTTGACACCGACAACCATGCCAACTTTCATGACTTTCTGGTAAGTTTAGGATTTACGGGGATTTAAAAACCGAGATTTTAAATGTTTGAGGATGAGCCAGGATGCTGGTACAGTTGTAATTCGTTCGGATTCCGTGCATGGGACCTAAACATGCACCCAAGGAGACATGTATACTTTTTCTAGCCATTTTGGTAAACTGGAGCATGTATTTGAAGTTGAGATTTGAATTATGGATATTAAATGCCTACAAACTCAATTAGTGTATAAAAAGGCCAAAGGAAAGCCGTGTGCCTACCAAACCGTGGCCGATGCCGTGCGCGATCTGAGTCGTGCGTTCTGATTGGCCAGAACCCAAACCCCACAGATCGTATGTCTGCACCGTTGGATGCCCCCAGATTGAACAGCAACCCTCAGCCCTTTCGACAGCACATGCAGTACATGGGTAAGCACTGTGTGCATGCCTCGTGCTAGCTCACGCTTCCCTTCTCTTGTACGTTTTCTAAACAGGCTATCGTTTCCCGCCACTCCTCTCATCGGTTTTTCGCTAATTTGTAGACTATGTTTTTATAGGTTATTTTTTGCTGTAAAATCCCCAACACTACAAGAAATATGTCAACTTGTGACCTTGACTATTGGTCACTGAAAGGTCATTGTTTTTCATTTCTGACCTTTTTGTGACCAAAAACAGAAGGTCAAAAGCTGGCAGTCGTAAACTGAAATTAGCGACCTTCTTTGTGAGAAGGTCGTAGACGTTTACGACCAAAACAGAAGGTCGTTGAACCCATGACCTTTTGTTTTGGTCACTGGTTGTCTGCCTAGGCCACGTCGGATCCAATGTGGCAATCTGACGTGGCAAAACTATGACCAATTGAAAATGTCAAAAATTAGTATCAGCCCGGTCCATTTCGGTGCTTTAGATGGGCCGAGCCCATTAATTCAGCCTTTTACATTTTTTCCTATAAATTTTAGTCAACCACATGGGTCAGGCCCATCATTTCAGACTTTTTATTTCCAGGGCCGTGATCCTTTTTTAGACCATTTCTTTTTTGGGTCGCATCTATTTCTCAATTGGGCTTCAGCCTTTTACAGTCAATTTCCTTAATTTTTAGTTTTTCCCCTTAATTTTTAGTTTTTTCCTGTGAATATTATTTGGAAAATGCCCTTTTTATATGCAAAATACAATTAGGTCCCACTTGTCAGGTTATAATTAAAGACAAACCAAGTTTCAATTTCCACACAATTATTTCAGTGAGAATAGCAAAGAAATGAAAATTGTCAAACCACATGCCAATTTTGGCTAATAGCACAATCCTTACATAATTCATTTCACCATTACATGTGATACTATCACAACATATAATTACTACTACAAATATACTCCAGACTTCGTCACTTTTAAGCCGGAGCTCCTTCAATGAGAGGAAACACCAATTCTAGATATGTTCGTACAGGCTGAACAAAGGCATCTAACAATAAACCAAAAGAGTTAGAAACAAAATAAAAACAAAATATAGAAAGAAGTTAGGGACTAAATCATGAAGCATCTCTACATGTAACATGTAACAGTAATAACCACAAGAACCAGCTCACAGAAACAACACAAAGACAAGAACGCACAGTTGTTGCATGAATACCAAAACTCCCAAAATGGTTCTAGAAGTTGAATGCAGAAAATGATTCAATCTTAGATGGTTCATTGAGCATGGCACGAACAAATTAAGATAACAAGATATATGTTCTACACTAATTTTACACAAATCATTATCAATATCAATTTACAATAGACTCAAAACAAAACACCATAGCTTCTTCACAGGGAATCAACACAATAATATATGTGGCTCATCGACCAAGTAACAAAAGAAAATAATGGGATAGACCGTAGACTTATCTAGTCGGAGAAGATAGCGTTGATGCAGTTGCAGCATGGCTACCTCAAGACTGTGAATGTGGTGCCATGGTCGGGGTTGATGCGCTCCAGCAAGGTAAGCATCATGCCCTCATCAGGACTATGAGAACAACCGAGCAAGGTGTGGGTCAGCAAACATGAAGGGAGTGTCATCATTGCTGGAGCATTAAACTAGCAATGAACAGTTCTACTTTTATATCGAACCAATGATCATGTTCAACCAAATGTATGGAACACCACAATGTATAATAATATAAACAGGCCATATAGAAATGCCAAGTTACAAAAACTACATGACAAATATGATTTGCCTCTGGTGTTTGTCAAACAACAACAACAACACTAGCACAAAGGTGTTGTAGTGTACACGTGAACAGAGATATTCTACAAAACTAGTCAATTTGAGGGAACCACAACTAGTAGATACGACAATAGCAGTAGTAAAGATTGTGGTAATAAGTATGCAAGGAAACAAAACATGGGACAAATATTGATAGCAACAAAACACGTCCAAGAAGGTCATCCAATGGTTTCAGCCACATCCTAATAAACATGCAACATTCTAATACTAATTCTCTCATTGGGTTGCAATTTCAACATACATAACAGAAACTTCATCACCAACACGAGCAACACCAATACATATGTGATCATCAACCACATAAGCACAAGCATGCAAACACACATCTCATCCAAACCTAAAACTAGGAACAGTAGCATCCATTCATTTTTTACAAATGAAAATGGTCAAATTCTTGGGAGGATTCTTCATTTGGTGAACAAGGAGGCTATGCTCACAAACACTATTGACTAGTTTACTGAACAACGAGCGAATTGCAAAAATAGAGCAGCGGTAACTTGACAAAAATGCTTATTGGGTGCGAGCAACCTTGTGCAGGGTTGACAATGTCGCCGTCGAGGTCCAGGTCGTTGTCCTCCTCATACATGGAAGGACGGCACCTGCTGCATCCAAACCAAACAAATAAATAAGCAAGGATTAACAAATAGAGCAAGCAAGAATTTAACTTATAATGCTATGTATTGCCCTGCTGCATATACATATCAATTGTGTCATGATGGGGGGTTCAGAATGTACGCAACATATTTATGTGAAATGGTTCATTTTTAGAGAAGTTAAACGAAGTGCGGGTCATCCAAAACTGTATTTCTTGCAATCCAAACAATACAAACAACATGGAGATGGTTGCACAGATACATATCAATGTGGTAGCAGCAAAATTGACCAATCTAGAGCTCATCTTCTCTCTCTCTCTCTCTCTCTTTGTGTGTGTGTGTGTTTGGTACTAACTAAATAAATAAATAAACTGGACTTGTTCATACAAATCCTTCTTGAATTCCTTGACAAAACCAGGATTTGCATCAACTATTCCTCAACTTAGCAGCAGTAGCGAGCAGAGGAAGATGAGAGGGAGATGGAGATGCTACCTATCGTGGTGGGTCGACATGGACATGCTTGAGCTCAAGGCAGGACCTCTTGGTCACTCTAGGAGCAGAGGAGCAAACCCCTCCTGCCCCTCCTGCTCGAGCAGAGCACAGCACAAGAACCCACCTCCTGCATCTGAGGTTGGTTCTCCAAAACCCACCTCCTGTAGCAAGATCCATGGGTGTCCTGCAGAACAAGAAGAATAGAGCAACATACACTGCGGTCAGTGTTCATCCATGGCTGCAAGATCGGATCGAATCGAAGAGAGAAGGGAAAGGGAAGGGCTAACTTGAGGATCAAATCTAATCAGCACCGCCGCCTTGAGCTGCTACTGCTGCTGAGCGTCATCGTCCTCCCCTGCATGCTTGCATCTGCTGTGGTCGCTGCTGCTGCTTGTCCTTGGGCTGAAGGGAAGAAGATGTTGTTGCCGCTGCTTGTCCTTGTGCTGGGACCCTGAGGAATACTTGGCGTCAGGGCCTGCTTGTCGTCCTCTCCTTTCCTCGTCTGTGGAGGTCACCTACAGCCCCAGATCGAATCAATTGAGCAAAGGGGGAAATGTTGGAATCAGAGATTGAATGAAGGAAGGGGTTTGGATCTAGGAAATAGAGAGCTCACTATGCCATGGCCATCGATAGAGGTTACAGGAGGGAGGCCGTTGCTGCCGCACACGAGAACACAACCAGCCCAACAACATCACCACCATCGGAGCCCTCACCACTGTCCAAGCTTTATTAAGCTCCCTGCAAACTGCATTTCGCGTTCAAGAATCAATAAATGAAGTCGCAAAGTGAATATTCTAGGGCATCGAAGCCGAGGAGTTATTGAAGAAATTATGTACGCTTGTATTTACAAGAACAACAGTTGGGCATTTTGTATGAGTAATGAAAGCATAGATGATTTTTTTAAGATCCACAAACCCAGGCACAACAAGTTTGTTTTTACCAGACTGTCAACATATATACAGTATTGCAGTTATGTTTACAATCAGGTAGACACACTTGGCATATGCACAACAAATAAAATCTGCCAACATGATTAACTAGTGATTATGTAGGAATAGTAGTAGTAACCGGCACGATGACGCAGTGAAAGGAAACAATAAATTGTGATTAACAATACAATACATGATCTACATAGTTAACTAAAGCGTTGTTGTCTGAATCCACACAGTTCACTGAATGGTGATCCAACATTGATGGGATTATGCCATATCAAGTAGACAGACAGACTATATATGACATACCTAAAATGATTCCTGCATACAACATTTATGGGCTTACACACCATATCGGTATATAAATCTACCACGTTTCCAAGAATGATCATGTACAAATTGGTGGTACTAAGCACAGATAGATGAATTCTATATGAGGCATGAACTCAACACTACAGCAGGCCAAAATTCACTAGTTCATGCTAGATTTCTCTACAATAGCAGCAGCAATGGCACAAGATGCTGAAACCTTGGACTAGCCTAGGGGTCCCCAGAATGTAATTCAGCAAGCCATACACAGCAAGGGCATCGGGAATCAAGAACTGCTAGGAGATTCCCAAGAAGTGCTGAACAAAGGGAGAAAGTGCAGGAGAGTAGGCTGTATTACCTTGGACGGGTCGCCGACGGTGTGGGCGAGAACGTACTCCCAGAACCAGCCGCAGATGGCGCGGTCCACGCGGTGCGCCGTCATCTGCTTCTCCACCATCACCTCCCTGCCGATTCCCGGAAGCCCACCCCACGAATCGCATCAAATTCAGTCAGTGGTGACAGTCACAAACAGTCAGAGGTGAAAGTCACAAACCCTGCCAGATCTGTTTTGACAGGCAAAATCTATCTATATTCGGCAAACACAGTCACATACTACTTGTGCACATCAACTTGTACCGAACAATACAGGGAGGGAAGCATCACATGTGTGTTCAAAGAGAAACTTACAAACTCCTTCCTGATAGGGTGCTCGTTTGGATTAATCCCCGAACACCTCAGCCTCACTGCAAAACACCAAAAAGAAAACCTTCATTATTCAGAGAAGGAAGGAAGGATGTATGCGCGAGCTATATGGCAGAACGAGGAGGCGCGAGCCGTTGCCTGAGAAGAGGGAGGTCGTGGCATGGTCTACTGCGAGGAAGGCGCGCGCCCGTTGCAGGGGCGGGAGCTCGGCGACGGCGTCGGGGTCCTCGGCCGCCGCGGCGAGCATCTTGGTGAGGTGGTCCCCCACAGACTCGGTGGCCGCCAGGGCCTCCTCGGCGGCGCACAGCACCGCGGGCGGCACCGCCAGGGGTGCTCCTGCGATGGAGGCGGCACTGTCCATGGTCTCGATTTAGGTGGCGACATTGTCCATGCTTTCACCTTCGAATATAGATAGATTCCTGGAAGCAGGAGCAGTGGAACGAGGGCGAACCTGAGTCGTGACTTGGCTACTGCTGTAGGATGGTGGGAGGAGGTGGGGAGGTCGTCGAGGTGGGGGTGGTGGGAGGCGGTGGTGGTGCCGTGGGATGGGCATGAATTGGGAGGGGAATGGAAGAGACATAGAGCTACGCGGGCTCGACGCGGTTGAAGGGCGGGAAGTCGAAGTGGGCGAGCAGCGGGTTGCTGCTGCTGTAGGCGTCCGCCATGGCATCGGGGGCGGCTGTGGATTAGGCGAAGCAGGTGGGGGCGGCGGCGGGTGGATGGATCTGATGTTGGGGAGATGAGGAGGTTGTCGGCGGCGGGGATGGGGGAGGACGACGGCGAGGTAGGGGATGGATCTGAGGTTGGGGCAGAGAGGGAGGTCTGGGTCGGGGAGAGGGAGATCCGGGAGGAGGTGGTGGCGGGGAGGAGCCGAGGGAGGAGGAGTGTGGGTTAGGGTTTTGGTAGTTGGGTTGCAGTTGGCTGAGGGGGTGGGGCTGCCATTGGATTCGGAAGCATCCGACGGCGGTTGATGCATGATCCGCGTGATATGCCCGTGGACCAATCAGAACGCAACAAATCATTTGATGACCTTATGGCCATATAAATTGGTCATGGTTGATTCAAGATAAAAATTTCATTCCATTTTTCAGTGCTCAAAATGAGTTTTTTGTGAAAGTCCTATCAAATATTTATCCAAATGACATTTTATTTTCACAAGTTTACATCTTGGTTTTGCAAACAATATTGACAAAGGGAATTTTTATTTCCTTTGCACAAAAATCAATCTTCCATTTTCCGAGTGCCCAAAATGAGTTTTTTGTGAAGGACCTACCATATATTTGTTGTAAAATTGGACCAAATAAATTTCATAAAATACTAGGACATATTTAATGCACAATTGACCAAAATGGTTGGGTGTAAAAAGTTTTGATCCACCTCTAGTGAAAAGACAAATTTCTGCTGATTTAGTTGGAAGCGGGTTAAATTTGAACTGCAGCTGCCTCATAGTTTGTTCTTTCTTTTTTCCAAAAATCATTTCTAGGTACATAAGTATCTATTTAATCATAGAAACATCAAAAAATTTCCAAGATTCAACCACTAGCTAGGAACGGTCAAGCCCGCCGTTTTGACCGCATATTGAAACGGGCATAAAAAATTCAAAAAAAATCAAAAAATTGGAAAACCTTCGCATTGTGTCATTATATGTGACCAAGTTTCCAGCAAAAATTATAAACTTGTAATACGACAATTATTTTAAAAAAGTGTTCTCACAAATGAGCCATCATGCGTGAAGATTCAGGGTTTTCAAGTCAAATGATCAATCTTATGGCCACATTCATGGCATAGTTTGTTCAAATGATCTCATATTGTGCACAAGGGTGAATCTTGGAATTCCAAACAATGTTGCCTAAGGGAGTTTTCATTTTCTTTGCATGGAAAATCCATCTTCCATTTTTCGAGTGCCCGAAATGAGTTTTTTTGTGAAGGATCTACCAAATAATTGTTGCAAAATTGGACCAAATCAATTTTCTAAAATACTAGGCCATATTTAATGCACAATTGACCAAATGGTTGGGTGTAAAAAGTTTTGATCCACCTCTGGTGAAAAAGACAAATTCCCACCCATTCAGTAGGAAGCGGGTTAAATTTGAACTGTAGCTACCTCGTAGTTTGCTCCTTATTTTTACCAAAAATCATTTCTAGGTACATAAGTATTTATTTAATCATAGAAACACCAAAAAAATACCAAGATTCAACCACTAGCTAGGAACGGTCATTCCCGCCGTTTTGAACGCATTTTGAAACGGGCATAAAAAATTCAAAAAAATCAAAAAATTGGAAAACCTCCGCATTGTGTCATTATATGTGACCAAGTTTCCAGAAAAATAATAAACTTGTAATACAGCAAAATTTTAAAAAAGTGTTCTCAGAAATGAGCTATCATGCGTGAAGATTCATGGCTTTCAAGCCAAATGATCAATCTTATGGCCACATTCATGGCATAGTTTGTTCAAATTACCTCATATCATGGAAAAGGGTGCATCTTGGAATTCCAAACAATGTTTCCTAAGGGAGTTTTCATTTTCTTTGCACGGAAAATCCATGTTCCATTTTTCGAGTGCCCGAAATGAGATTTTTTGTGAAGGACCTACCAAATAATTGTTGCAAAATTGGACCAAATCATTTTTCTAAAATACTAGGCCATATTTAATGCACATTTGACCAAATGGTTGGGTGTAAAAAGTTTTGATCCACCTCTGGTGAAAAAGACAAATTCCCACCCATTCAGTAGGAAGCGGGTTAAATTTTAACTGTAGCTACCGCGTAGTTTGCTCTTTATTTTTTCCAAAAATCATTTCTAGGTACATAAGTATATATTTAATGATAGAAACACCAAAAAAATACCAAGATTCAACCACTAGCTAGGAACGGTCATTCCCGCCGTTTTGACCGCATTTTGAAACGGGCATAAAAAATTCAAAAAAATCAAAAAATTGGAAAACCTCCGCATTGTGTCATTATATGTGACCAAGTTTCCAGAAAAAATAATAAACTTGTAATGCGGCAATTATTTTAAAAAAGTGTTCTCAAAAATGAGCTATCATGCGTGAAGATTCATGGCTTTCAACCAAATGATCAATCTTATGGCCACATTCATGGCATAGTTTGTTCAAATGACCTCATATCGTGGAAAAGGGTGCATCTTGGAATTCCAAACAATGTTGCCTAAGGGAGTTTTCATTTTCTTTGCACGGAAAATCCATCTTCCATTTTTTGAGTGCCCGAAATGAGTTTTTTTGTGAAGGACCTACCAAATAATTGTTGCAAAATTGGACCAAATCAATTTTCTAAAATACTAGGCCATATTTAATGCACAATTGACCAAATGGTTGGGTGTAAAAAGTTTTGATCCACCTCTGGTGAAAAAGACAAATTCCAACCGATTTAGTAGGAAGCGGGTTAAATTTGGACTATAGCTACCTCGTAGTTTGCTCTTTATTTTTACCAAAAATCATTTCTAGGTACATAAGTATATATTTAATCATAGAAACACCAAAAAAATACCAAGATTCAACCACTAGCTAGGAACGGTCGTTCCCGCTGTTTTGACCGCATTTTGAAACGGGCATAAAAAATTCAAAAAAATCAAAAAAATTGGAAAACTTCCGCATTGTGTCATTATATGTGACCAAGTTTCCAGAAAAAATAATAAACTTGTAATACGGCAAGTATTTTAAAAAAGTGTTCTCAGAAATGAGCTATCATGCGTGAAGATTCATGGCTTTCAAGCCAAATGATCAATCTTATGGCCACATTCATGGCATAGTTTGTTAAAATGACCTCATATCGTGGAAAAGGGTGCATCTTGGAAATCCAAACAATGTTGCCTAAGGGAGTTTTCATTTTCTTTGCACGAAAAATCCATCTTCCATTTCTCGAGTGCCCGAAATGAGTTCTTTTGTGAAGGACCTACCAAATAATTGTTGCAAAATTGGAACAAATCAATTTTCTAAAATACTAGGCCATATTTAATGCACAATTGACCAAATGGTTGGGTGTAAAAAGTTTTGATCCACCTCTGGTGAAAAAGCAAATTCCCACCGATTCAATAGGAAGCGGGTTAAATTTGAACTTTAGCTACCGCGTAGTTTGCTCTTTATTTTTGCCAAAAATCATTTCTAGGTACATAAGTATATATTTAATCATAGAAACACCAAAAAAATACCAAGATTTAACCACTAGCTAGGAACGGTCATTCCCGCCGTTTTGACCGCACTTTGAAACGGGCATAAAAAATTCAAAAAATTGGAAAACCTCCGCATTGTGTTATTATATGTGACCAAGTTTCCAGAAAAAATAATAAACTTGTAATACGGCAAGTATTTTAAAAAAGTGTTCTCAAAAATGAGCTATCATGCGTGAAGATTCATGGCTTTCAAACCAAATGATCAATCTTATGGCCACATTCATGGCATAGTTTGTTAAAATGACCTCATATCGTGGAAAAGGGTGCATCTTGGAAATCCAAGCAATGTTGCCTAAGGGAGTTTTCATTTTCTTTGCACGAAAAATCCATCTTCCATTTTTCGAGTGCCCGAAATGAGTTTTTTTGTGAAGGACCTACCAAATAATTGTTGCAAAATTGGACCAAATCAATTTTCTATAATACTAGGCCATATTTAATGCACAATTGACCAAATGGTTGGGTGTAAAAAGTTTTGATCCACCTCTGGTGAAAAAGACAAATTCCCACCGATTCAATAGGAAGCGGGTTAAATTTGAACTGTAGCTACCGCGTAGTTTGCTCTTTATTTTTACTAAAAATCATTTCTAGGTACATAAGTATATATTTAATCATAGAAACACCAAAAAAATACCAAGATTCAACCACTAGCTAGGAACGGTCATTCCCGCCGTTTTGACCGCATTTTGATACGGGTATAAAAAATTCAAAAAAATCAAAAAATTGGAAAACCTCCGCATTGTGTCATTATATGTGACCAAGTTTCCAGAAAAAATAATAAACTTGTAATATGGCAATTATTTTAAAAAAGTGTTCTCAGAAATGAGCTATCATGCATGAATATTCATGGCTTTCAACCAAATGATCAATCTTATGGCCACATTCATGGCATAGTTTGTTGAAATGACCTCATATCGTGGAAAAGGGTGCATCTTGGAATTCCAAACAATGTTGCCTAAGGGAGTTTTCATTTTCTTTACACGGAAAATCCATCTTCCATTTTTCGAGTGCCCGAAATGAGTTTTTTTGTGAAGGACCTACCAAATAATTGTTGCAAAGTTGGACCAAATCAATTTTCTGAAATACTAGGCCATATTTAATGCACAATTAACGAAATGGTTGGGTGTAAAAAGTTTTGATCCACCTCTGGTGAAAAAGACAAATTCCCACCGATTCAGCAGGAAGCGGGTTAAATTTGAACTGTAGCTACCTCGTAGTTTGCTCTTTATTTTGACCAAAAATCATTTCTAGGTACATAAGTATATATTTAATGATAGAAACACCAAAAAAATACCAAGATTCAACAACTAGCTAGGAACGGTCATTCCCGCCATTTTGACCGCATTTCGAAACGGGCATGAAAAATTGAAAAAAATCAAAAAATTGGAAAACCTCGGCCTTGTGTCATTATATGTGACCAAGTTTCCAGAAAAAATAATAAACTTGTAATACGACAATTATTTTAACAAAGTGTTCTCAGAAATGAGCTATCATGCGTGAAGATTCATGGCTTTCAAGCCAAATGATCAATCTTATGGCCACATTCATGGCATAGTTTGTTCAAATTACCTCATATCATGGAAAAGGGTGCATCTTGGAATTCCAAACAATGTTTCCTAAGGGAGTTTTCATTTTCTTTGCACGGAAAATCCATGTTCCATTTTTCGAGTGCCCGAAATGAGATTTTTTGTGAAGGACCTACCAAATAATTGTTGCAAAATTGGACCAAATCATTTTTCTAAAATACTAGGCCATATTTAATGCACATTTGACCAAATGGTTGGGTGTAAAAAGTTTTGATCCACCTCTGGTGAAAAAGACAAATTCCCACCCATTCAGTAGGAAGCGGGTTAAATTTTAACTGTAGCTACCGCGTAGTTTGCTCTTTATTTTTTCCAAAAATCATTTCTAGGTACATAAGTATATATTTAATGATAGAAACACCAAAAAAATACCAAGATTCAACCACTAGCTAGGAACGGTCATTCCCGCCGTTTTGACCGCATTTTGAAACGGGCATAAAAAATTCAAAAAAATCAAAAAATTGGAAAACCTCCGCATTGTGTCATTATATGTGACCAAGTTTCCAGAAAAAATAATAAACTTGTAATGCGGCAATTATTTTAAAAAAGTGTTCTCAAAAATGAGCTATCATGCGTGAAGATTCATGGCTTTCAACCAAATGATCAATCTTATGGCCACATTCATGGCATAGTTTGTTCAAATGACCTCATATCGTGGAAAAGGGTGCATCTTGGAATTCCAAACAATGTTGCCTAAGGGATTTTTCATTTTCTTTGCACGGAAAATCCATCTTCCATTTTTCGAGTGCCCGAAATGAGTTTCTTTGTGAAGGACCTACCAAATAATTGTTGCAAAATTGGACCAAATCAATTTTATAAAATACTAGGCCATATTTAATGCACAATTGACCAAATGGTTGGGTGTAAAAAGTTCTGATCCACTTTTGGTGAAAAAGACAAATTCCCACCGATTCAATAGGAAGCGGGTTAAATTTGAACTGTAGCTACCGCGTAGTTTGCTCTTTATTTTTACTAAAAATCGTTTCTAGGTACATAAGTATATATTTAATCATAGAAACACCAAAAAAATACCAAGATTCAACCACTAGCTAGGAACGGTCATTCCCGCCGTTTTGACCGCATTTTGATACGGGTATAAAAAATTCAAAAAAATCAAAAAATTGGAAAACCTCCGCATTGTGTCATTATATGTGACCAAGTTTCCATAAAAAATAATAAACTTGTAATACGGCAATTATTTTAAAAAAGTGTTCTCGGAAATGAGCTATCATGCGTGAAGATTCATGGCTTTCAAGCCAAATGATCAATCTTATGGCCACATTCATGGCATAGTTTGTTCAAATGACCTCATATTGTGGAAAAGGGTGCATCTTGGAATTCCAAACAATGTTGCCTAAGGGAGTTTTCATTTTCTTTGCACGGAAAATCCATCTTCCATTTTTTGAGTGCCCGAAATGAGTTTTTTTGTGAAGGACCTACCAAATAATTGTTGCAAAATTGGACCAAATCAATTTTGTAAAATACTAGGCAATATTTAATGCACAATTGACCAAATGGTTGGGTGTAAAAAGTTTTGATCCACCTCTGGTGAAAAAGACAAATTCCCACCGATTCAGTAGGAAGCGGGTTAAATTTGAACTGTAGCTACCTCGTAGTTTGCTCTTTATTTTTACCAAAAATCATTTCTAGGTACATAAGTATATATTTAATCATAGAAACACCAAAAAAATACCAAGATTCAACCAGTAGCTAGGAACGGTCATTCCCGCCATTTTGACCGCATTTTGAAACGGGCATGAAAAATTCAAAAAAATTCTGCATTGTGTCATTATATGTGACCAAGTTTCCAGAAAAAATAATAAACTTGTAATACGGAAATTATTTTAAAAAAAGTGTTCTCAGAAATGAGCTATCATGCGTGAAGATTCATGGCTTTCAAGCCAAATGATCAATCTTATGGCCACATTCATGGCATAGTTTGTTAAAATGACCTAATATCGTGGAAAAGGGTGCATCTTGGAATTCCAAACAATGTTTCCTAAGGGAGTTTTCATTTTCTTTGCACGAACAATCCATCTTCCATTTTTCGAGTGCCCGAAATGAGTTTTTTTGTGAAGGACCTACCAAATAATTTGTTGCAAAATTGGACCAAATCAATTTTCTAAAATACTAGGCCATATTTAATGCACAATTGACCAAATGGTTGGGTGTAAAAACTTTTGATCCACCTCTGGTGGAAAAGACAAATTCCCACCGATTCAGGAGGAAGCGGGTTAAATTTGAACTGTAGCTACCGTGTAGGTTGCTCTTTATTTTTACCAAAAATCATTTCTAGGTAAATAATTATATATTTAATCATAGAAACACCAAAAAATACCAAGATTCAACCACTAGCTAGGAACGGTCATTCCTGCCGTTTTGACCGCATTTTGAAACAAGCATAAAAAATTCAAAAAAATTTGGAAAACCTCCGCATTGTGTCATTATATGTGACCAAGTTTCCAGAAAAAATAATAAACTTGTAATACGGCAATTATTTTAAAAAAGTGTTCTCAGAAATGAGCTATCATGCGTGAAGATTCATGGCTTTCAAGCCAAATGATCAATCTTATGGCCACATTCATGGCATAGTTTGTTCAAATGACCTCATATCATGGAAAACGGTGCATCTTGGAATTCCAAACAATGTTGCCTAAGGGAGTTTTCATTTTCTTTGCACGGAAAATCCATCTTCCATTTTTGAGTACCCGAAATGAGTTTTTTTGTGATGGACCTACCAAATAATTGTTGCAAAATTGGACCAAATCAATTTTCTAAAATAGTAGGCCATATTTAATGCAGAATTGACCAAATGGTTGGGTGTAAAAAGTTTTTATCCACATCTGGTGAAAAAGACAAATTCCCACCGATTCAGTAGGAAGCGGGTTAAATTTGAACTGTAGCTACGTCGTAGTTTGCTCTTTATTTTTACCAAAAATCATTTCTAGGTACATATGTATATATTTAATCATAGAAACACCAAAAAAATACCAAGATTCAACCACTAGCTAGGAACGGTCATTCTCGGCGTTTTGACCGCATTTTGAAACGGGAATGAAAAATTCAAAAAAATCAAAAAAATTGGAAAACCTCCGCATTGTGTCATTATATGTGACCAAGTTTCCAGAAAAATAATAAACTTGTAATACGGCAATTATTTTAAAAAAGTGTTCTCAGAACTGAGCTATCATGCATGAAGATTCATGGCTTTCAAGCCAAATGATCAATCTTATGGCCGCATTCATGGCATAGTTTGTTCAAATTACCTCATATCATGGAAAAGGGTGCATCTTGGAATTCCAAACAATGTTTCCTAAGGGAGTTTTCATTTTCTTTGCATGGAAAATCCATCTTCCATTTTTCGAGTGCCCGAAATGAGTTTTTTTGTGAAGGACCTACCAAATAATTGTAGCAAAATTGGACCAAATCAATTTTCTAAAATACTAGGCCATATTCAATGCACAATTGACCAAATGGTTGGGTGTAAAAAGTTTTGATCCACCTCTGGTGAAAAAGACAAATTCCCACCGATTCAGCAGGAAGCGGGTTAAATTTGAACTGTAGCTACCGCGTAGTTTGCTCTTTATTTTTACCAAAAATCATTTCTAGGTACATAAGTATATATCTAGTGATAGAAACACCAAAAAAATACCAAGATTCAACCACTAGCTAGGAACGGTCATTCCTGCCGTTTTTGACCGCATTTTGAAACGGGCATAAAATTTCAAAAAAAAATCAAAAAATTGGAAAACCTCCGCATTGTGTCATTATATGTGACCAAGTTTCCAGAAAAAATAATAAACTTATAATATGGCAATTATTTTAAAAAAGTGTTCTCAGAAATGAGCTATCATGCGTGAATATTCATGGCTTTCAACCAAATGATCAATCTTATGGCCACATTCATGGCATAGTTTGTTCAAATGACCTCATATCGTGGAAAAGGGTGCATCTTGGAATTCCAAACAATGTTGCCTAAGGGAGTTTTCATTTTCTTTGCACGGAAAATCCATCTTCCATTTTTCGAGTGCCCGAAATGAGTTTTTTTGTGAAGGACCTACCAAATAATTGTTGCAAAATTGGACCAAATCAAATTTATAAAATACTAGGCCATATTTAATGCACAATTAACCAAATGGTTGGGTGTAAAAAGTTTTGATCCACCTCTGGTGAAAAAGACAAATTCCCACCGATTCAGTAGGAAGCGGGTTAAATTTGAACTGTAGCTACCTCGTAGTTTGCTCTTTATTTTTACCAAAAATCATTTCTAGGTACATAAGTATATATTTAATCATAGAAACACCAAAACAAATACCAAGATTCAACCACTACCTAGGAACGGTCATTCCCGCCGTTTTGACCGCATTTTGAAACGGGCATGAAAAATTCAAAATAATCGAAAAATTGGAAAACCTCCGCATTGTGTCATTATATGTGACCAAGTTTCCAGAAAAAATAATAAACTTGTAATACGGCAATTATTTTAAAAAAGTGTTCTCAGAAATGAGCTATCATGCGTGAAGAAGATTCATGGCTTTCAAGCCAAATAATCAATCTATGGCCACATTCATGGCATAGTTTGTTCAAATTACCTCATTTCATGGAAAAGGGTGCATCTTGGAATTCCAAACAATGTTTCCTCAGGGAGTTTTCATTTTCTTTGCACGGAAAATCCATCTTCCATTTTTCGAGTGCCCGAAATGAGTTTTTTGTGAAGGATCTACCAAATAATTGTTGCAAAATTGGACCAAATCAATTTTCTAAAATACTAGGACATATTTAATGCACAATTGACCAAATGGTTGGGTGTAAAAAGTTTTGATCCACCTCTGGTGAAAAAGACAAATTCCCAACGATTCAGTAGGAAGCGGGTTAAATTTGAACTGTAGCTACCACGTAGTTTTCTCTTTATTTTTACCAAAAATCATTTCTAGGTACATAAGTATATATTTAATGATAGAAACACCAAAAAAATACCAAGATTCAATCACTAGCTAGGAACGGTCATTCCCACCGTTTTGACCGCATTTTGAAACGGGCATAAAAAATTCAAAAAATCAAAAAATTGGAAAACCTCCGCATTGTGTCATTATATGTGACCAAGTTTCTAGAAAAAATAATAAACTTGTAATACGGCAATTATTTTAAAAAAGTGTTCTCACAAATGAGCTATCATGCGTGAATATTCGTGGCTTTCAACCAAATGATCAATCTTATGGCCACATTCATGGCATAGTTTGTTCAAATGACCTCATATCGTGGAAAAGGGTGCATCTTGGAATTCCAAACAATGTTGCCTAAGGGAGTTTTCATTTTCTTTGCACGGAAAATCCATCTTCCATTTTTCGAGTGCCCGAAATGAGTTTTTGTGTGAAGGACCTACCAAATATTTTTTGCAAAATTGGACCAAATCAATTTTCTAAAATACTAGGCCATATTTAATGCACAATTGACCAAATGGTTGGGTGTAAAAAGTTTTGATCCACCTCTGGTGAAAAAGACAAATTCCCACCGATTCAGTAGGAAGCGGGTTAAATTTGAACTGTAGCTACCTCGTAGTTTGCTCTTTATTTTTACCAAAAATCATTTCTAGGTACATAAGTATATATTTAATCATAGAAACACCAAAAAAATACCAAGATTCAACCACTAGCTAGGAACGGTCATTCCCGCCGTTTTGACCGCATTTTGAAACCGGCATGAAAAATTCAAAATAATCGAAAAATTGGAAAACCTCCGCATTGTGTCATTATATGTGACCAAGTTTCCAGAAAAAATAATAAACTTGTAATACGGCAATTATTTTAAAAAAGTGTTCTCAGAAATGAGCTATCATGCATGAAGATTCATGGCTTTCAAGCCAAATGATCAATCTTATGGCCGCATTGATGGCATAGTTTGTTAAAATTACCTCATATCATGGAAAAGGGTGCATCTTGGAATTCCAAACAAGGTTTCCTCAAGGAGTTTTCATTTTCTTTGCACGGAAAATCCATCTTCCATTTTTCGAGTGCCCGAAATGAGTTTTTTTGTGAAGGACCTAACAAATAATTGTAGCAAAATTGGACCAAATCAATTTTCTAAAATACTAGGCCATATTCAATCCACAATTGACCAAATGGTTGGGTGTAAAAAGTTTTGATCCACCTCTGGTGAAAAAGACAAATTCCACCGATTCAGTAGGAAGCGGGTTAAATTTGAACTGTAGCTACCGCGTAGTTTGCTCTTTATTTTTACCAAAAATCATTTCTAGGTACATAAGTATATATTTAATGATAGAAACACCAACAAAATACCAAGATTCAATCACTAGCTAGGAACGGTCATTCCCGCCGTTTTGACCGCATTTTGAAACGGGCATAAAAAATTCGAAAAATCAAAAAATTGGAAAACCTCCTCATTGTGTCATTATATGTGACCAAGTTTCCAGAAAAAATAATAAACTTGTAATACGGCAATTATTTTAAAAAAGTGTTCTCAGAAATGAGCTATCATGCGTGAATATTCATGGCTTTTCAACCAAATGATCAATCTTATGGCCACATTCATGGCATAGTTTGTTCAAATGACCTCATATCGTGGAAAAGGGTGCATCATGGAATTCCAAACAATGTTGCCTAAGGGAGTTTTCATTTTCTTTGCACGGAAAATCCATCTTCCATTTTTCGAGTGCCCGAAATGAGTTTTTTGTGAAGGACCTACCAAATAATTGTTGCAAAATTGGACCAAATAAATTTTCTAAAATACTAGGCCATATTTAATGCACATTTGACCAAATGGTTGGGTGTAAAAAGTTTTGATCCACCTCTGGTAAAAAAGACAAATTCCCACCGATTCAGTAGGAAGCAGGTTAAATTTGAACTGTAGCTACCTCGTAGTTTGCTCTCTATTTTTACCAAAAATCATTTCTAGGTACATATGTATATATTTAATCATAGAAACACCAAAAAAATACCAAGATTCAACCACTAGCTAGGAACGGTCATTCCCGCCGTTTTGACCGCATTTTGAAACGGGCATAAAAAAATCAAAAAAATCAAAAAAAATTGAAACCTCCGCATTGTGTCATTATATGTGACCAAGTTTCTAGAAAAAATAATAAACTTGTAATACGGCAATTATTTTTAAAAAGTGTTCTCAGAAATGAGCTATCATTCGTGAAGATTCATGGCTTTCAAGCCAAATGATCAATCTTATGGCCACATTCATGGCATAGTTTGTTCAAATGACCTCATATCGTGGAAAAGGGTGCATCTTGGAATTCCAAACAATGTTGCCTAAGGGAGTTTTCATTTTCTTTGTGAAGGACCTACCATATATTTGTTGCAAAATTGGACCTAATCAATTTTGTAAAATACTAGGCCATATATAATGCACAATTGACAAAATGGTTGGGTGTCAAAAGTTTTGATCCACCTCTGGTGAAAAAGATAAATTCCTGCCGATTCAGCAGGAAGCGGGTCAAATTTGAACTGTAGCTGCCTCATAGTTTGCTATTTATTTTTTCCAAAAATCATTTCTAGTTACATAAGTACCCATTTAATCATAAGTACATGGTTTGGTGGTGATACGTCGAGGTTTGGACGGTGGCCGAGGGCCCCAACTCTAGAGCGCGTAAACTCGGATGCCCGCCGTGTGGTCACCGCGTGACCATGGCGTTACCATGTGTTCTAGGCGACCTAGGCATGTCTAGTGGGTTGGGTACTCCCCAGGTAGGTTCTAGGAAGAAAATCACAACATAAGATTCTCACGAGGAGACCAATCGATGCTCAAACATGAATAAGCAGCCAAGTGTTTGATTAGCGGTACGGGAAATGCACTTGGCTAATGGGTGTGAGTTTTGGCTGAGGATATAGTTACTAAGAAGACCGTCTTCACAAATTTTCAGCTCAAAAGGAGGAGCCTAGGTGGTACTTGCGTTGCAAAGTACCACACTGGACATAAATACGAATGTTGAAGCTGGGCTCAAAATAATGAATGGATTGAGCTGGCATTTGGTGGAGGATGGTTATTTGGGCATAGGAAAGCACTATAGAAAATGGATACCATTTGGACATGCCAAAGTGGTACTTCCTTCACAAAGTGTTTTTTTAACAGAATAGGAAAATGAATATTTTTGAATTAGTTTGAACTAGGCAAGGAAGGTTTTTTACATATTTGACGAAGATATGAGCCAAAGAATTTATGAGATTTTTCGGGGAATTTTGGGAATGACAAAAATATAGGTTGCTTCACAACCTAGGGAAAAAACTGCCACATGGACATGACACATAGACAAAACTGATGAGGTGGCGCCTAGTCATAGCAACCCACCACAGTTTACAAGGTTATTACCATCTATATTGATCATGATCAGCTAGAAATAAGGCAGCGAACCAGTGCTATCTGCTTTATGACCATTTCGTGTAAGGAAATTATGACCTTTCTGACCAAAATGGTCGCAATGGTTTAGGGTTTGGAGCCCCCCGAACAGCTTTTGACCAATTGGTCTCAAATGGTCATAGATCTATGACCAATTCTTCCAGGGTCACTGACAAAAGGTCACTAGTTGACATATTTCTTGTAGTGCAAGACTGCGCAAGCGCGAGCAAAATGGTGCAGGTACTGGCTTAACCGTGTGTGATGCAAGTGCGTTGTAAAATCACCATGACTGCACAAGCGCGAGAAAATGGTGGAGGTACTGGTTTAACCGTGTGTGATGCAAGTGCGCTGTAAAATCACCATGACTGCGCAAGCGCGAGCAAAATGGTGCAGGTATTGGCTTCACCATGTGCGACGTAAGTGCGTTGTGAAATCACCATGACTGCGCAACCGCGAGCAAATGGTGGAGGTACTGGCTTAACCGTGTGCGATGCAACTGCGCTGTAAAATCACCACGACTGCGCAAGCTAAAGGCCGGTGAGTTTATTTAGAAATTAGGATGAACCGTGTGCGATAGACCAGCTAGCTAGAAATATAAAAACAAACTACCTGCCTTGAGCGTTGCAAAAATCGGTGGTTCCGCCACTTTTCCTTATTATCATACACACATATTCTTATTGGGCCATGCGCGATCTTGGGCACTCCCGCCCCGCATCAATTCCTTTACCCAAATTTTAGTAGCCACCATACTTCAAACGTCTCCCACAATCCTCCAGCACTGACCTTATAGTAAAATTGCAGTAGCCGAGGCATTTGAACCATCGCCCTCCCTCGTCCACCACCATCTCCGCCCACCATTACTAAAAAATTTAGTAGCCGCGGCGTATCCTCAAGCACCACTTCCCAC
>NC_041383.1:680085705-680124615 GCF_002162155.2 Triticum dicoccoides | reverse complement strand
CAACCCATGCCGGTCTGCCCATTCCTCCTAGCTTACATAATAAACTTCAGGTTACCCAGTGATTCCCATACCGTCGCCCCACTCCCCTGAGTTTTTAGATGAGGCATGCGGTGTCCCTCCCCGCTAGATGCACATCCCCTGCTCCAGAATGTCACAGCCTAAGCTCGATCATGTATCCCACTGAGCCCGATGAGCGTTTGGCCAAGAAGTGGTTTATCATGGCCTGTCCGGCGGATGTTGGCATGGTGGCCGCCGTTCACCCCGACCTATCGATCCCGGAGCAACACATCACCGCGGAAGCTGGCGAAGATGTTGACCTCATTGCCATGTCAAAGGATTCATGTCAGCGGGCTTGCGTATTACTGTATCTCGGGAAAGCTGGCTACGACATCAAGCTCATCGACAGCTACAGCTTCACGCGGGCCATGTCACAGGTTATGTGGTCCATCCCCAACCCCTCTGGTTCAACCGCCATCGATCTCTTCGACGGCCCTGCCGCTGATCTCCTCCACCAAGCAGTCAAGGATTTGTGATCCTTATACGCCATCGAGCCCATTTTGTCATTTCTGAAGGACACGTTCTACGGCGGCGGCTTGGAATCCTCAATTGACAAGTTAGATCTCATCGACCACGACCACGACCATGAGGAGGGCACCCACAAAGGTTCTTCCACCATGGGTCTATGCTCTTCCAACTGGAAGGATCCCATCCATGAAATGTGAGGCAACATCCTATCAGTAAATCTTACCTTTTCTAGCATGCCAACCCGTACCCTTTGTTGTAGTAGAATTTGCCATGCGGTGCTATAATTGTGTCGTGTTTAATTATTCCAGTTATGCAAAATGTATTGTTCAATAGGGTTATGTGATGTTTAAGCATGATTTGTCCACTTCAGTTTCATGAATGGCTATATTTGGTTGTTTATAGTGAGTAGATGCCTTGTTTATCTGTGTTTGGTTGTTAGGTTGGTTGCAGTGATTATTTTTCCAGTTATCGAGCCGATGCCTTGTTTATATGTATTTGGTTCTTAGTATGGTTGCAGTGAGCATTTGTCCAGTTATCAAGAAGATGCCTTGTTTATCTGTATTTGGTTGTTAGGTTGCTTTTTTAGCATTTGTCTAGTTATCAAGCAGATGGCTTGTTTATCTGTATTTGGTTGTTAGGTTGCTTTTTTTAGCATTTGTCCAGTTTTCAAGCAGATGCCTTGTTTATCTGTATTTGCTTGTTAGGTTGGTTAAAGTGAGCCTTTGTCCAGTTTTCAAGCATATGCCCTGTTTATCTGTATTTGCTTGTTAGGTTGGTTCCAGTGAGACTCTATCCAGTTTTCAATGGTTATATTTGGTTGTTATACTGATCATTTATGCCTTGTTTATTTCAGTCATTCACAATGTGTTGTTAATTATGTGCAAGTCAGAATGGTGCCACTCGACTACATCAATACCAGTTTGAACGGCTATATTTGGTTCCAGTTATGCCTGGTGTAGTTAGCACATGCCCTTTATTTCAGTTTTACATATTTATCTAGTGATATTTAAGCATTACCTATGTTCTATTGATTTTCAACAATACTAGTTTGAATTGCAATATTTGATGCCTGTTAAGCCTGCTGTTGGTAACATTGCCTTCCATTTTATATATGCTTTAACAGCATGCTGAAACCAACACATTGAAGCTATCATTTGGAGATGATATTGTTTACCTTTGCTATATTTGTTTGATGTTAAGGTTGCCGTACTTATCATGCCTTTCCACTACTTATGCTGGACAACAACGGGAGTGGCCACCATTTTCCGCCGACGTTAGCTTCATCCCTCGTCTTGTACTCCCCCGTCGTTCCATAATGTAGTGCATATAGATCCAGGCCTAGACACTTGTTAGCTTCTAATATTGACTTGTTGCTTGTAGGTACATATGCCCTTGGCAAGGATCCACGCATCGACCCTTTTTGTGTATGGGGCAATGAGATATTCATGGACAAGCATCAAGTGAGGAAAATGATAAGGATTATTAGGAAAAATATACGAGTGGTGGCAAGCAAATTATTTGTTTATGCTCTATCCAAAACAACAGTGAGCTGTAGGATGGTAACTACAAACTCTACAACCTTCTCTTTTTACTACCCATAATGAGTTGTTAGATAACAATGTCTGAATCTTTTTCGTTCGTAGTGGTTCCTGAAGTAGTTTACTCAAGGATTACCTCGCAAAGTACATGATTGGCGGACACACAATGAAGGTTAAAGTATTTCATCCAGACTACAATGAGCATCAAGAAGTCGTAATGAAGACGTGAATGATGGATGGGCAGCCATCACAAGGGGTTGGCCTAGAGTCGTGCACGCAAACCGCATGGAGGAGGGCACAATATGGGCATTCTGCTTCAGCTTCTCCAGCAACCAGAATGTCTTTCACCTCTCTCTTTACAGTCTTTAGTACAACTGCGGTTCATCATTATTTACTTGGTGCTTCTGTAGTTCTTCAGTATATGTACCTGACTACCTATGCATCAAATTATGCATTCATGGTTGAACCTATATTTGTAATAAATATGGTTGGATATGAAATAAGTGATTGCCTACTTTCAAATTAAAAACATGCAATTTTTAAATTAGGGATTAATTAGGGATTACACTGCACATGGTTTGCAATAGCGGAACATCTGCGATAGACGTGGAGATCAGATACGTTTCTAGGATGTGCTACGTGTGCGATCAATCTCCACCACACACATGATCAGCCAGGAAAAAAACATGTGTGATCAATCTCCACTTCACACACGATCAGCCAAGAAAAAAGTGTGCAATTAACAACAGCGTCGCACACAGTTCTTTCTTGTTAAATGTTTGCGATAGTCACCTTATCACACAGGCTTCGAAATTATTGACTTTTTGTGATGTTGTGTGCATCGCAAACGTTTGGTACTTCTTAGATTAACTGTGTGGGATGTACATACTAACGGAAACGTATTCATTGGATGGACTATGTGGAAGTATATACGAGCGGAAACGTTTAGCGGGGGCTGACTGTGTGGGATGTACTTACAACCGGAAATGATTTCGCCTGTATAATTGTATTTTTAGCACTAATGTACGTATAACTATATTTTAGCGCTCGCCGGTCGCACACGGCCTCATTTTGCCGAGCGTCTGTGCCAGGAGGACATATCCCTGACGGTTTCTGGGTCGTGTGGGAAGGACGCCCCCTATCGCAGTCACTCACTTGGCGACGGTTCCGAACGTCATCGCGGAAAGGGGTTAAAAACCGTTTGTATAGCACCGATGCGTACCAGTACATGATCATAAGATATTTGAAGAATATTAATGCATGATAAAAATTGTTGTCCGAAAAAATTGTGCATGCATGAGCAGATACATTTAAGATCAGAGCATGCGCGTCAAATGAAGCAAAAGAATCAGACGACCAACAGTTATTAAGTTACAACTCATCAAAGAGCACATCCAGAAAAGTTTGATAGTTGCAACTTAAGAAAAAACAACCCATATAACTGTCGGGGAATGCAGTAATTTCAAAAAAAATCCTACGATCACGCAAGCTCTATCTAGGTGATGCATAGCAACAAGAGGGGAGAGTGTGTCCACGTACCCTCGTAGACCGAAAGCGGAAGCATTTAGTTAACGCGGTTGATGTAGTCGAACGTCCTTCCGATCCAACCGATCCAAGCACCAAACATACGGCACCTCCGCGTTCAGCACACTTTAGCTTGCAGACGTCCCTCGTACTCTTGATCCAGTTGAGGCCGAGGGAGAGGTTCGTCAGCACGACGGCGTGGTGATGGTGATGATGAGTTACCGGCTCTAGGCTTCGCCTAAGCACTACGACGATATGACCGAGGTGTGTAACTGTGGAGGGGGGCACCGCACACGGCTAAACAATGTCAACTTGTGTGTCTAAGGGGTGCCCCCTCCCCCGTATATAAAGGAGTGGAGGAGGGGGAGGGCCGGCCCTCTATGGCGCGCCCAAGGCGGGAGTCCTACTCCCAGCGGGAGTAGGATTCCCCCTTCCCAAGTTGGAGTAGGAGAGGGAGGAAGGGGGAGAGAGAGGGAAGGAAAGGGGGTCGGCCCCCCACCCAATTCGGATTGGGCTTTTGGGGGCGCGCCCTCCACCTGGCCACCGCCTCCTCTCTCCCACTATGGCCCAATAAGGCCCAGACACTCCCCGAGGGGTTCCGGTAACCCCCCGGTACTCTGGTAAATGCCCGAACTCATCCTTAACCATTCCGATGTCCAAACATAGTCATCCAATATATAAATCTTCATGCCTTGACCATTTCGAGACTCCTCGTCATGTCCGCGATCACATCCAGGACTCTGAACTAACTTCGGTACATCAAAACACATAAACTCATAATACCAATCGTCATCAAACGTTAAGCGTGCGGACCCTATGGTTCGAAAACTATGTAGACATGACCGAGACACGTCTCTGGTCAATAACCAATAGTGGAACCTGGATGCCCATATTCGTTCCTACATATTCTATGAAGATTTTTATCAGTCAAACCGCATAACAACATTTGTTGTTCCCTTTGTCATCGGTATGTTACTTGCCCGAGATTCGATCGTCGGTATCTCGATACCTAGTTCAATCTCGTTGCCGGTGAGTATCTTTACTTGTTCTGTAATACTTCATCCAGCAACTAACTCATTAATCACGTTGCTTGCAAGGCTTATAGGGATGAGTATTACCGAGAGGGCCTAGAGATACCTCTCCGAAACACGGAGTGACAAATCCTAATGTTGATCTATGCCAACCCAACAAACACCTTCGGAGACACCTGTAGAGCACCTTTATAATCACCCTTTTACGTTGTGACGTTTGGTAGCACACAAAGTGTTCCTCCGGTAAACGGGAGTTGCATAATCTCATAGTCTAAGGAACTTGTATAAGTCATGAAGAAAGCAGTAGCAATGAAACTAACATGATCATAGTGCTAAGCTAACGGATGGGTCATGTCCAGCTCATCATTCTCCCAATGATGTGATCCCGTTCATCAAATGACAACACATGTCTATGGTTAGGAAACATAACCATCTTTGATTAATGAGCTATTCAAGTAGAGGCATACTAGGGGCTATAGGTTTTGTCTATGTATTCACACATGTACTAAGTTTCCGGTTAATACAATTCTAGCATGAATAATAAACATTTATCATGAATTAAGGAAATAAATAATAAGTCTATTATTGCCTCTAGGACATATTTCCTTTAGTCTCCCGCTTGCACTAGAGTCAATAATCTATATTACATAGTAATGATTCTAACACCCATGGAGCTTTGATGCTGATCATGTTTTTCTCATGAGAGAGGCTTAGTCAACGGGTCTGCAACATTCAGATCTGTGTGTATCTTGCAAATTTCTATGTCCCCTTCCGACACTTGATGACGGATGGAATTGAAGCGTCTCTTGATGTGCTTGGTTTTCTTGTGAAATCTGGATTCCTTTGCCAAGGAAATTGCACTAGTATTGTTACAAACGATTTTCATTGGACCCGATGCACTAGATATGACACCTAGATCGGATACGTCCAAACTCCTTAATTTACTGCTTTCGAAGCAGCAATGTACTCCGCTTCACACGTAGATCCCACCACGACGCTCTGCTTGGAACTGCACCAACTGACAGCTCCTCCATCAATAAAAATACGTATCCGGTTTGCGACTTAGAGTCATCCGGATCAGTGCCAAATCTTGCATCGACGTAACCATTTACGACATGCTCTTTTTCACCTCCATAAACGAGAAATATATCCTTAGTACTTTTCAGGTATTTCAGGATGTTCTTGACCGCTATCCAGTGCTCCACTCCGGGATTACTTTGGCACCTCCCTGCTATGCTTATAGCCAGACATACATCAGGTCTGGAACACAGTATTGCATACATGATAGAACCTATGGCTGAGGCATAGGGAATGACTTTCATTTTCTCTCTATCTTCTGCGGTGGTCGAGCTTTGAGTCTGACTCAATGTCACACCTTGTAACACATGCAAGAAACCTTTCTTTGACTGATCCATTTTGAACTTGTTCACAACTTTATCAAGGTATGAGCTTTGTGAAAGTCCAATTAGGCGTCTTGATCTATCTCTATAGATCTTGATGCCCAATATGTAAGCAGATTCTCCAAGGTCTTTCATAGAAAAACTCTTATTCAGGTATCCCTTTATGCTTTCCAGAAATTCCATATCATTTCCAATAAACAATATGTCATCTACATATAAAATCGGAAATTCTACAGACTTCTCCAAATGCTACAGACTTCCCCACTCAATTTCTTGTAAATATAGGCTTCTCCAAAAGTCTGTATAAAACCATATGCTTTGATCAGACTATCAAAGCATTTATTCCAACTCCGAGAGGCTTGCACCAGTCCATAAATGGATTGTTGGAGCTTGCACACCTTGCTAGCAACCTTTGGATCGACAAAACCTTCCAGTTGCATCATATACAACTCTTCTTCGAGAAATCCATTCAGGAATGCAGTTTTAACATCCATTTGCCAAATTTCATAATCATAAAATGCAACAATTGCTAACATGATTCAGATAGACTTAAGCATCGCTACGGGTGAGAATGTCTCATCATAGTCAACTCCTTGAACTTGTCGAAAACCTTTCGCAACAAGTTGAGCTTTGTAAACAGTAATATTACCGTCTACGTCGGTATTCTTCTTAAAGATCCATTTATTTTATATGGCTTGCCGATCATCGGGCAAGTCCACCAAAGTCCATACTTTGTTCTCATACATGGATCCCATCTCAGATTTCATGGCCTCAAGCCATTTCATGGAATCTTGGCTCATCATCGCTTCCTCGTAGTTCGTAGGTTCATCATGGTCTAGTAACATGACTTCCAGAATAGGATTACCGTACCACTCTGGTTCGGATCTTACTCTGGAAGACCTACGAGGTTCAGTAGCAACTTGATCTGAAGCTTCATGATCATCATCATTAGCTTCCTCACTAATTGGTGTAGGAATCACTGGAACTGACTTCTGTGATAAACTACTTTCCAACAAGGGAGAAGGTATAGTTACCTCATCAAGTTCTACTATCCTCCCACTCACTTCTTTCGAGAGAAACTCCTTCTCTAGAAAGGATCCATTCTTAGCAAAAAGAGATTTTGCCTTCGGATCTATGATAGAAGGTGTACCCAATAGTTTCCTTTTGGTATCCTATGAAGACACACTTCTCCGATTTGGGTTTGAGCTTATCAGGTTGAAGCTTTTTCACATAAGCATCGCATTCCCAAACTTTAAGAAACAACAACTTTGGTTTCTTGCCAAACCACGGTTCATAAGGCATCATCTCAATGGATTTTGATGGTGCCCTATTTAAAGTGAATGCAGCCGTCTCTCGAGCATAACCCCAAACCGATAGCGATAAATTAGTAAGAGACATCATAGATTGCTCCATATCTAATAAAGTGCGGTTACGATGTTCGGACACACCATTTCGCTGTGGTGTTCCAGGTTGCATTAATTGTGAAACTATCCCATGTTGTTTCAAATGAAGACCAAACCCGTAACTCAAATATTCTCCTCCACAATCACATCATAGAAACTTTATTTTCTTGTTACGATGATTTTCCACTTCACTCTGAAATTCTTTGAACTTTCAAATGTTTCATACTTATGCTTCGTTAAGTAGATA
Source organism: Triticum dicoccoides (assembly GCF_002162155.2). Lineage (NCBI taxonomy): Eukaryota > Viridiplantae > Streptophyta > Magnoliopsida > Poales > Poaceae > Triticum > Triticum dicoccoides. The sequence goes on along the minus strand of NC_041383.1, from coordinate 680,116,947 downwards.
TAACCATATCTGCTCAAATCATCTGTGAAGGTAAGAAAATAATGATACCCAACACGAGCATCATTACTCATTGGACCGCATACATCAGTATGTATTATTTCCAACAAGTCAGTAGCTCATTCCATTGTTCCGGAGAATGGAGTTTTAGTCATCTTGTCCATAAGGCACGGTTCGCAACCACCAAGTGATTCATAATCAAGTGATTCCAAAAGTCCATCAGTATGGAGTTTATTCATGCGCTTTACACCGATATTACCCAAACGGCAGTGCCACAAATAAGTTGCACTATAATTATTAAACTTCAATCTTTTAGCTTCAACACTATGAATATGTGTATCACTACTATCGAGATTTAACAAAAATAGACCACTCAATAGGGGTGCATGACCATAAAAGATATTACTCATATAAACAGAACAACCATTATTCTCTGATTTAAATAAATAACTGTCTCACATCAAACAAGATCCAGATATAATGTTCATGCTCAATGCCGCACCAAATAACAATTATTCAGGTCTAAAACTAATCCCGATGGTAGATGTACAGGTAGCGTGTCGACCGCGATCACATCGACTTTGGAACCATTTCCCACGCGCATCGTCACCTCGTCCTTAGCCAATCTTCGCTTAATTCGTAGCCCCTATTTCGAGTTGCAAATATGAGCAACAGAACCAGTATCAAATACCCTGGCACTACTGCGATCATAAGTTAAGTACACATCAATAACATGTATATCAAATATACCTTTCACTTTGCCATCCTTCTTATCCGCCAAATACTTGGGGCAGTTCTGCTTCCAGTGACCAGTCCCTTTGCAGTAGAAGCACTCAGTTTCAGGCTTAGGTCCAGACTTGGGTTTCTTCTCTTGAGCAGCAACCTTTTTTCCGTTCTTCTTGAAGTTCCCCTTCTTCCCTTTGCCCTTTTTCTTGAAACTAGTGGTCTTGTTGACCATCAACATTTGATGCTCCTTTTTGATTTCTACCTCCGCGGCTTTTAGCATCGTGAAGAGCTCGGGAATAGTCTTGTTCATCGCTTGCATATTATAGTTCATCATGAAGCCTTTATAGCTTGGTGGTAGTGATTGAAGAACTCTGTCAATGACACAATCTACTGGAAGATCAACTCCTAGCTGAGTCAAGTGATTATGATACCTAGACATTTTGAGTATGTGTTCAGTGACAGAACTATTCTCCTCCATTTTGCAGCTGTAGAACTTGTTGGAGACTTCATATCTCCAAACTCGGGCATTTGCTTGAAATATTAACTTCAACTCTTGGAACATCTCATATGCTCCATGATGTTCAAAACGTCTTTGAAGTCCCGATTCTAAGCCGTAAAGCATGGCACACTGAACGATCGAGTAGTCATCAGCATTGCTCTGCCAGACGTTCTTAACATCATCAGTAGCATCTGCAGCAAGCCTGGCACCTAGCGGTGCTTCTAGGACGTAATTCTTCTGTGCAGCAATGAGGATAATCCTCAAGTTACGGACCCAGTCCGTGTAGTTGCTGCCATCATCTTTCAATTTAGCTTTCTCTAGGAATGCATTAAAATTCAAAGGAACGGTAGCACGGGCCATTGATCTACAACAACATAGACATGCAAAATACTATCAGGTACTAAGTTCATGATAAATTAAAGTTCAATTAATCATATTACTTAAGAACTCCCACTTAGATAGACATCCTCTAATCATCTAAGTGATCGCGTGATCCAAATCAACTAAACCATGTCCGATCATCACGTGAGATGGAGTACTTTTCAGTGGTGAACATCACTATGTTGATAAGATCTACTATATGATTCACGCTCAACCTTTTGGTCTCAGTGTTCCGAGGCCATATCTGCATATGCTAGGCTCATCAAGTTTAACCCGAGTATTCTGCGTGTGCAAAATTGGCTTGCACCCGTTGTATGTGAACGTAGAGCTTATCACACCCGATCATCACGTGGGGTCTCGGCATGACGAACTGTAGCAACGGTGCATACTCAGGGCGAACACTTGTACCTTGAAATTTAGTAAGGGATCATCTTATAATGCCACCGAAGTTCTAAGCAAAATAAGATGCATAAAGGATAAACATCACATGCAATCAAAATATGTGACATGATACCATCATCTTGTGCTCATGATCTCCATCATCGAAGCATTGTCATGATCTCCAACGTCATCGGTGCAACACCTTGATCTCCATCGTAACATCGTTGTCATTTCGCCACCTATTGTTACTACGACTATCGCTACCGCTTAGTGATAAAGTAAAACAATTACATGGCGATTGCATTGCATACAATAAAGCGACAACCATATGGCTCCTGCAGTTGCCGATAACTTTGTTACAAAACATGATCATATCATACAACAATTTATATCACATCATGCCTTGACCATATCACATCACAACAAGCCCTGCAAAAACAAGTTAGACATCCTTTACTTTGTTGTTGCAAGTTTTACGTGGCTGCTACGGGCTTCTAGCAAGAACCGTTCTTACCTACGCATCAAAACCACAATGATTTTTTATCAAGTGTGTTGTTTTAACCTTCAACGAGGACCGGGCATATCCACACTCGATTCAACTAAAGTTGGAGAAACAGACACTCACCAGCAAGCTATGTGCAAAGCACGTCGGAAGAACCAGTCTCACGTAAGCGTACGCTTAATGTCGGTCTGAGCCGCTTCATCCAACAATACTGCCGAATCAAAGTATGACAAGCTGGTAAGCAGTATAACTATTATCGCCCACAACACTTTGTGTTCTACTCATGCATATAACATCTACGCATAGACCTGGCTCGGATGCCACTCTCGAGGAACATAGTAATTTCAAAAAAATTCCTACGATCACGCAAGATCTATCTAGGTGACGCATAGCAACGAGAGGGGAGAGTGTGTCCACGTACCCTCGTAGACCGAAAGCGGAAGCATTTAGTTAATGCGGTTGATGTAGCCGAACTTCTTCACGATCCAACCGATCCAAGCACCGAACATACGGCACCTCTGCGTTTAGCACACGTTCAGCTCGGAGACGTCCCTCGTACTCTTGATCTAGTTGAGGCCGAGGGAGAGTTTTTTCAGCACGACGGCATTGTGACGGTGATGATGAAGTTACCGGCTCAGGGCTTCGCCTAAGCACTACGATGATATGACCGAGGTGTGTAACTATGGAGGGGGCACCGCACACGGCTAAACAATGTCAACTTGTGTGTCTAAGGGGTGCCCCATCCCCCATATATAAAGGAGTGGAGGAGGGGGAGGGCCTGCCCTCTATGGTGTGCCCAAGGGGGGAGTCCTACTCCCAGCGGGAGTAGGATTCCCCCTTCCCAAGTTGGAGTAGGAGAGGAAGGAAGGGGGTGAGAGAGGGAAGGAAAGCCCCCCCCCCACCACCACCCAATTTGGAATGGGCTGGGGGGCGCCCTCCACCTGGTCGCCGCCTCCTCTCTCCCACTATAGCCCAATAAGGCCCGTACACTCCCTGGGGGGTTCCGGTACCCCCCCCCCCCCGGTACTCTGGTAAATGCCCGAACTCATCCGGAACCATTCCGATGTCCAAACATAGTCGTCCAATATATCAATCTTAATGTCTCGACCATTTCGAGGCTCCTCGTCATGTCTGTGATCACATCCGGAACTCCAAACTACCTTCAGTACATCAAAACACATAAACTCATAATACCAATCGTCCTCGAACGTTAAGCGTGCGGACCCTAGGGTTCGAGAACTATGTAGACATGACCGAGACAATTCTCTGGTCAATAACCAATAGCGGAACCTGGATTCTCATATCGGTTCCTACATATTCTACAAAGATTTTTATCGGTGAAACCGCATAACAACATACGTTGTTCCCTTTGTCATCGGTATGTTACTTGCCCGAGATTCGATTGTCCGTATCTCAATACCTAGTTCAATCTCGTTGCCAGCAAGTCTCTTTACTCGTTCCGTAATACTTCAACCCGCAACTAACTCATTAGTCACGTTGCTTGCAAGGCTATAATGATGAGTATTACCGAGAGGGCCCAGAGATACCTCTCTGAAACACGGAGTGACAAATCCTAATCTCGATCTATGCCAACCCAACAAACACCTTCGGAGACACTTGTAGAGCACCTTTATAATCACCCTTTTACGTTGTGACGTTTGGTAGCACACAGTGTTCCTCCAGTATTCGGGAGTTGCATAATCTCATAGTCTGAAGAACTTGTATAAGTCATGAAGAAAGCAGTAGCAATGAAACTAACACAATCATAGTGCAAAGCTAACAGATGGGTCATCTCCATCACATCATTCTCCCAATGATGTGATCCCGTTCATCAAATGATAACACATGTCTATGGTTAGGAAACATAAACATCTTTGATTAACGAGCTAGTCAAGTAGAGGCATACTAGGGACTATAGGTTTTGTCTATGCATTCATACCTATACTAAGTTTCCGGTTAATACAATTCTAGCATGAATAATAAACATTTATCATGAATTAAGGAAATAAATAATAACTTTATTATTGCCTCTAGGGCATATTTCCTTCAATAATGACCCGCTGGAAGACTAACTCAAACTTCTCCCCCTTTGTCATCAAATGGCCAAAAGGTGAGGACTTTGAGAACAAGCACCCCAGAAGAAAATCATCATGGAGAGGTCGAGGGAGCGCCAGCATTGTTGGGGTGGCGCGCTGCAGAAGGACCACCAGCAGAGTCTTCGACAGCTTCTTTTTCGTTGGTGGAGCGCGAGCAGGACTCGGAGCTTGGCATCAGAGGAGGAACTTGAGTTTTCTTGAACTTCTTCCTTGGCGGTTCAGCCCAGTGAAAGTTCATCTAGAAATCTTCCGTAGCAAGTTCTTCAGCTGATTTGAGATGCGGAAGTGTGGCCCAACTGCAATCAAATATCTCATGGAGATAGTATCTGTTCTTGTAGATGGCGTTATGCGTCACTGTCATATTTGCTTGAACAACAATGAATTGACACTTAACCTATCGATGATGCTTGTCTAGTTTCTAATGAAGACTAATGAGAAGCTCACGGTCAGTCATGACACATGGCACTTCTGGTGAAGACAATGGCCATGAGGCTTTAGCTGTAGTATCTTGTCTTGCAGAGTCATCAGCTATGGAGCTGGAAATAGGTTGATGAAATTGTCCATCTGAGGGACCAATTCCTTCATCAATGACGCTCTTGCCTTCCCCACGAACTCTAAACAGTGTGATTTGAAGAATTTCAACTTCAGTCACATAACTCAAGTGGTTCTGATGATCAGCCTTATGGTGGATTGAAGACCGAGATCTGATGAATCTCATAATCCATGGTGCGTAAAGCTTCAATTCGAAGGGAGGCTGAGCAATAGTGACCAAAGTCCTTAGGAAGAAATCATGAATGTTGATGGGAGTGCCATGTATGATTGAAACAACAAGTTCTTCATAACTCCCACTACTTCTTCAGTGTTGGAATTGTGGCCTTTGATCGGACTGAGGGTCTTTGTCAGAATGCGATACATAGTCTTCGACACATATAACAAATACTTCACAAGGAAGGTTGTCCTTGGAGCATTTCCTTCAGCAATAGGCTTCATCAGCACTTGTGTCAGGTGATTAGGCAACTCATGTTCTTCATAAATTTTCTTAGCTCCTTCTTGGGGTGGATCAACTAGAAGAGCATGAAGAAATTCATCAATCGATGCTTTGAAGTGAGTGTCTTCACTCATCCAGTCCAGAGCCCAAGTTGTTGTGTTGTCAGTGTTTCCAGAGAAGTGAACAATTGCATAGAATTGAAGAATCAGTTCTTCATTCTAGTCACAGACATCAGTGCAGAAAGTCTGCAGATCAACATCATGAAGTACAGCCAAAACTGGCCGGAAGGAGGGAATTGATTCCATATCCAGATGAGGAATATGACGATGCTGGAATACCTTCTTCTTGTCAAATAGCAGAGAGGCATAGAAGTTCATCTGTGTTCTTGTCTAGAACCTCAAACGCCTAAGTTTGGCCGAGTCATAAGGTGACTTGCCAATGAAGAAATTCTTCTCTTTGAAGAATCTAGCACTATCAAATTTTGGTCGCTTGAGGCCTTTGCCGATCTTGGGCATCACAGGGATAGGTTGAAGATTTTTCCTTTTCTTTCTAACATGAAGTACTGGTCGTGGAGACCTAGTTGAGTCATTTGGGTATGTGATGTCAAGAGCATGAGCAACTTCCTCAGTCGTAGCAGTTGGAACTGTGTCAGTGTCTGCTAAGGGAATTGGATCGACATTTGGAGGAGATGTGTTGATGACATCAACATCTGGGGCATCATGAGAAATATCATCAACTACTGCAGTTGTAACTTCTTCAAGAATGTTGTGGAGCGTTGGTGGTTGTTCTTCAGAGCCAATAGGAATTTCTTCAGTGTGTTGAGGCTATTGAGGCTCTTTTGTGAGGAGAGTGCTGAGGGGCAAATTTGCGTGAGCTGCTTCGCAAAATTTGTCATGGATTGGAGTAGTAGTCTCGCCATCAATATCCACTTCCTCCACTTTTTATTTAATCAGCGGAGTTCGTTGAGGGCTTTGAGTAGTATCTTGAGGCATTGATACATCAGCATCAACGTCAATTTCTTCATCCATTTGCTCTATGGTAGTAGCAGAATGTGTATCTTCTTCTTCTTCATCAGCCTGAGCGATTTCATAATCCACCCCATATGGAACCATTTGAACATTCTCAAGATTGCGGGAAGGGGCGCTGATGAGATTGGAATTGCGTCAATGGGAATGACAATTGAAGACAATGTTGTCGTCTTCAATTTCTTCAAGGATTCAGGCACAGGTGGAGCTGATGCCTTTCTCTTCCTAGCTTCAGGCTCAACAACCTTTGTCTTCTTCGCTTTTGATGAAGAAGGAAGGGTGATAAGCTTCAAAGATGAAGCCGTTGATGGAGCTGCTGCTCAGGAACTGGTTGGAGCAGTTTCATCAGGCATGACTCATGCAGTCCTCCTAGTAGGTTCTTCAAGCACGACACTTTCAGTCGCCCTGGTAGTTTTTCTTCAGGCAAAACATTATCCATTGCCCTTCCAAATTCTTCAGGCACAACTTCTTCAGTTACCTGGCAGTCTCTTTAGTAGTTGAAGACACAGTTACACTGGCCTGTGTGGTTGGAGTGGAGCTGAAGAACTGTACGATGGTGTTACGACAAACTTGGTCGCTTCTCTCTTGTTATGGTCTTGAACTACCTTGGTTGAGGCAGTGATGAATCGTTCTTGTAAGTGCATCTAGTGCCACCCCTAGTTGGTTTTGGAGTATTGACGACAAACCTAGTTGAGGGACTAATGTGTTTGTGAGAATTGCAGGATATCACAGGTAGTAGTCCCTCATTGATTCGGTTTACCTACCGGAGATGAGCCCTAAAAATGTGTGAAGACATTGAAGACAATGGTGGTCTATGAAGATATTCACATTGAAGACTATGACACGAGAAGACATTGAGTGAAGACTATGGAGCGCGAAGACTTAGTTGTTTCGTTGTTTCCTTTTCTTCTTTGTTGAGTCATAGGAACCATCGCACTGATAAGTGGGGTCCAAGTGAACAAAGTCAGAGTGACTGAAGTGATGCTCAACCAAATCCTAAGTCTTCGAGCGAAGACAATGAGAGCAAATCTTATCCAGCGTCGGATGAGTCATCTTGACTTGTAGCCCAAGTCAAGCTATCGCGTGTGCTTGAAATCTGACCGTTGCGACACGTGTCAGTTCCTTAGTGACCCAGGGTCATTTCAGACAAATCAGGTTGGGTTGCCAAGTGGCTACAAATAGCCCACCCCCTACACCATAAATTGGTGGATGCTCAGAGTTAGTATACGGCTTTTGTTGTTTGAGAGCAACCCACCGCCGAATCTTTCAAGAGAGAATCCTTGCGAGGACAAAGCCCAAACCACCCAGAGCCCAAAGAGTGTTTGGCATCACTGAAGTCTTTCTGTCCGCATGATCTGAAGATTTGTTACACTTGAGGACTGTGAATCCTCCAGTCGGTTAGGCGTCGCGTTCTGAGCATCCAATAGCCATTGTGGATTGCCGGTGAACGAAGTCTCTGAAGGTTCGGAAGTCTACCTTGAAGACTTACCAGAGTGATTGGGCGGGGACTAAGTGTCCTTAGCTCAAGGGGAATAAGGTGAAGACGCAGTCTTCTAAGTTGAATCTCAGCCTCCCTAACCAGACATACAGTGGTCACAGCAACTGGAACTGGTCGAACAAATCCCTGTCCTTCTGAAGCCACTAGTTCTATCTCTTACTTCTCTTTACTTACAGTTTGCCTTCGTGAAGTCATTGCCTGCTTGCATTATCTGTTTGACTTCACTATGTGACTACCTGTTCTAATTGGCTTCATACTATCTTCCATCCTGATCTTTACTACCTAGCTGTTATTAGTCTTCGTGCTTTCACTTTATTGAATACTTGACTATGGCTTGTCTAGTGTAGTCTACCTTCCGCTGCAATTGAATAGTGTTGTTTATATTGATTGTCTTCGAAACTCCCATGTTTTGAAGCCTTTCATAAAAATCGCCTATTCACCCCCCCCCCTCTAGTCGATAACTAGCCCTTTCAATTGGTATCAGAGCAAGGTACTCCCTTGTTCTGTGTGATTCGGTTTAACCACCTAGAGTTTAGCTATGTCAACTGCAGGGATAATCAAAGTCTCCGCTGCATGCCCCATCTTCGATGGCACTGAATATCCCTACTGGAAGAATGGGATGCGCATGCATCTTGAAGCCATTGATGTCAATCTATGGTATGTCGTCAAGAACGGCGTTCCTAAGACTGGTGAAGGTGTCACCCCTGCTGATGTCAAGAAGTTCATTCAACTGGACTCTACTGCCAAGAACATCATCTGTGGTCACCTTACTTAAGGACAGTATGGCCGTGTGAGTGCTCTGGAAACGTTGAAGATAGTCCGGGACTAGCTCTCCAAGGTCAATGAAGGCGTCTCAACTTAGCGAGATCAACGTATCAGTACTCTCCGCAACCTCTTCAACCGCTTCAAGAGACATGACAACGAGAATGTCCAGCTCACATTTGATTGTCTCACTGATATCACAAATGATCTCCAAGCACTCGACGCCACTGAGATCACGAAGCATGAGATAGTGAAGACACTACTGAGATCTCTTGACAGCTCATTTGACACCTTAGCCTTGATGATACAAGAACGCTCTGATTTTAAGACTCTTGATCCGTCTGACATACTTGAGAGGCTCAGCACACATGAGTACCAGCTATCTGAGAAACGAGATATCTATGGCCCCAACTATGGCCGAACTCGAGCTTTGAAGGAAAAGGCTGCTGCTTCCTCATCTGAAGAAGAATCTGACTACAGTTCTGGTGATCCTGAAGACATTGGAAAGGAGCTTGCTATGCTTGTGAAGAAGTTCCAGAAATTCACCAAGAAGAAAGGCTTCAGAAAGTCTTCACGATCCAGCTCAAGGAATGATGAAGCTTCAGCCTATGATCACAAGAAGAGAACCTGTCACAAGTGCAAGAAACTTGGTAACTACATCTTTGAGTGTCCACAGTGGGCAAATGAGAAGAAGGAGAAGAAGAAGAAGAGCAAAGAATATGATTCTGATGACAAGAAGAAGAAGAAATCCTCAAAGTCTTCTTCCAAGTCTTCGTCACACAAGAAGAGCTCATCTGGCAAAGCCCGTGCTTTTGTTGGCAAGGAAATGGATTCAGAGGAGGAGTCAGCTTCTGAGGAGGCAGCGGTAGAATCTGAGGAGGAGTCGGACTCTGGTGTTGCGAGTCTGGCTCTGGCTACAGCCTACATCGCCAAGTCCATCTTCAACACCGAAGACAATGGCTCCGTCACCAACGATGATGATAATGACAAGGACGACTTGCCTCCCACCTACTGCTTCATGGCACGTTGTGCCAAGGTAAAATCACGCGATGCTTACTTTCAAACATCTAGTGAAGATGACTCTGATGGTGAATCCAAACCTAGTTACAAAACACTTGCTAAAATTGCAACTGAACAATAGAAAGCTATGGAACATACTCAAAAACTGTTAGACAAAAGCGATGACCTGTTGGACGCGGAAATGACCAAGTCTCAATCCTTAATTGAAGACATAAAAAATCTTCATATTAAGTACCAGGAACTTGAAGGTCGACATGAATCGCTCACAACTTCTCATGAAAAGCTTTCCTATGATTATCTTCAAAGGAAGCAGGAACTTGAGAAATTGAGATCGGATCATGAAGATCTTCAAAAGGAGAATGAGTCACTTCGCGCCCAACAGATCAGTCCCGCTCAAGAAGGATTTGAACCACCATGCCTAAACTACATTGAGCGTGATAACGCTGCTTCTGTTGTTGAATATTCTGCTGCTGCTACTGTTGCAATATATTCCACTGCTGATGTGGTAACTAACCCCTTTGCTGAGGATACCACTACTATTGCTGATGAGAATGCCAGGTTGAAGACACTGCTTGAGACAGGGATGTACAAAAGTCTCAAAGGGCATCAGACATTATGTGATGTCCTCAAAAAGCGAATTCTGAACCGAAACCCTAGGAAAGAGGGTGTTGGGTTCGAGAGGAAAATGAATGTTGATGGGTCGTACTAGAAGCCTGAGCAGTACCCCAAAACCACATGGGTTGCTGCAAAGGAACCTTCAGTTGATCCATCCACCTTATCTGGTTTCACTTGTGCTAACCCCATTATCATTGATGAATCCTTTGATGCAAACTATAAACTGTTTAAGAATCAGAATGCTGAAGTGTTTGCCAGGTATATTGGTACTAACTGCAAGAATGGGCCACCTATGAAGAAGATATGGGTTCCCAAAAGTTGTCTTGAGAATCTTCCAGTGAATGTCATCATGACACCACCTGTGAAGAAGACAAATCCCATACCAAAGGCTTCATATGGTCCAAAAGCTTCATATAGACCGAGAACTCATCTGAGTCACCCTAACGTCAATGTTTTGTAGGGAAATCATACTCAGACCCATGAATATGAGCGTGTTTCCTCAAACCGCTATGTTCATAAAACAAAGAATTTTTCTGCTTATTCCTATGAGTATTATTCACCTCCTGCAAGGCTATTTACTAGGGCCCCAAAGCCGAAGTTCTCAGATGTTACACTTAGACTCATTGCTTCTAGGCCGCCCCTGAAAATGTGGGTGGTTAAGAAAACTTAACTCTCTTTTGCAGGGAAAGGTCTCCAGCCGAAAATCAAAGGCGTCCAAAACTAATGTTGGGGACCTTAAACATCTTGTGGGGCGCAAGATAAAATGCCCAAATGGTCTTACTATGTACTTCATTCCAGGATTCCTTGATACTCACCCTATCTATCCTAACCAAGATCTGAATTTTCATGTTCCACTTGTTCGTCAAATGTTTATGCTGCACAACTCGCTTGGTGAAGCCTATCCCCCAAACTACACTGTAGGCTACGACACCTCGTACATCAGAATGGATTATGGACAGTGGATGCACTAACCACATGACGGGCGATCGAAGTCTTCTGATGGATTCAATTCTATGTCCATCAGACAAAAGTCACATCACATTTGCTGACACTGGTAAAAGCGAGGTATTGGGTCTAGGAAGAGTTGCAATATCAAGGGATCAGCACATGGATAAATTGATGCTTGTTGAATCCCTTGGTTTCAACTTAATGTCTGTCTCAATGCTTTGTGACTTAAACATGGTTGTGCTATTTGGAAAATATCGATGCCTTGTACTAATGGAATCTGACAAGTCTCTAGTCTTTGAAGGGTATCGGAAAGACGATCTATATATGATAGATTTCTCAGCAGGACCACAGATGGCCATGTGTCTTCTAGCAAAGGCTTCAGAATGCTGGCTCTGGCATCGAAGCCTAGGACATGCTGGCATGAAGAACTTGCACACTCTCGCAAATAAGAAGCATGTCATGGGCATCGAAGGCGTCAAGTTCAAGAAGGACCATCTGTGTGGAGCCTGCAAAGCTGGAAAGATGACTAGGGCCAAGCAGCCCTCGAAGAAAATCATGACTACATGTCAAACCTTCGAGCTGCTCCACATGGACTTATTCGGCCCTACTCACTACTCTACTCTCACTACTACTGCTTGCCTCTATGGCTTTGTCATTATTGATGATTACTCTAGATATACTTGGGTGCATATAATCCTCTACAAGACTGAAGTGCGGGATGTCTTCAGACGCTTTGCCAATCGTGCCATGACGAACTATGGCATCAAGATCAAGCACATCAGAAGCGACAACGACACTTAGTTCAAGAACACTGGCCTCGACCTCTATTTGGATACACTTGGTATCACTCATGAGTTCTCTGCTCCTTATACACCTCAGGAGAATGGCATCGCTGAGCGGAAGAACAGAACTCTCATTAAGATGGCCCGAACGATGCTTGATGAGTACAAGACTCCGCGGAAGTTCTGGCCTGAAGCTATTGACACTGCTTGCCACATCATCAACCGTGTTTATCTTCACAAGCTTCTGAAGAAAACATCCTATGAGCTCCTAACTGGTAAGAAGCCAAATGTAAGCTACTTCAGAGTATTTGGTGCTATGTGCTGGATCAAGGATCCACATCACTCTTCAAAATTTGCACCAAAATCACATGAAGGCTTTATGCTTGGTTATGAAAAGGATTCGCACTCCTACAGAATCTTCAACCTCTTTCACTACAAAGTGGTTGAAACTGTGGATGTGCGGTTCGATGAGATTAACGACTCGCAAAGAGAGCACCTGCCAAATGTGCTAGATGAAGTACCTCCAAGTGAATCTATCAAGCAGATGGGAACTGGAGATATCATACCCTCTGAGAATCAATCTAAAGAGGAACTTGGCATTTCTGCACCTAATCAACCTGAAGACAATGCTCATCCTGAAGAAAATCCCCCAAATAATGACATTGATCAGCAAGAGCAAAATCTTCGTCCTGCCCATCCTCGTGTTGCAAATGAAGTTCAGATTGAGAAGATAATTGACAGCTTGAATGCACCTGGTCCACTCACTCGTTCAAAAGCAACTCAAAGAGCAACACAGCTAACCAACTTCTGTGGGCATTTTGCATTTGTCTCAATCTCTGAACCCAAGAAAGTTGATGAAGCCTTCATGGAACCTGAATGGATTCAAGCTATGCAAGAAGAGCTTCAAGAGTTCGAGCTGAATAATGTGTGGTAATTGATCAAGCGTCATGATCCTCGGAAGCACAATATCATTGGCACCAAATGGATATATCGCAACAAGCAAGATGAGCATGGTCAAGTGGTCAGAACAAGGCTCGTCTCGTTGCACAAGGTTACACTCAAGTGGAAGGAATTGACTTCGATGAAACATTTGCTCCGGTGGCAAGACTTGAAGCCATTCGCATACTGCTAGCCTATGCAAATCATCACAACATCCTTCTGTATCAAATGGATGTGAAGAGTGCCTTTCTCAATGGAAAGATAGAAGAAGAAGTATATGTTACACAACCTCCCAGCTTTGAAGATCCAAAACATCCTGATATGGTATACAAGATCAACAAGGCACTGTATGGCCTCAAACAAACTCCTCGAGCTTGGTATGATATGCTCAAAGACATCCCAAAGAGCAAAGGCTTCAAACCTATTTCACTAGATCCTACGCTATTCACGAAGACATATGATGGTGAACTGTTTGTGTGCCAAATCTATGTGGATGACATTATCTTCGGCTGCACCGACAAGAAATACAGTGATGAGTTTGGTCACATGATGCAAGAGCAATATCAAATGTCCATTATGGGCGAGCTAAAGTTCTTATGGGTCTCCAAATCCGCCAGCAATGCAACGACATCTTCATATCTCAAGAAAAATACCTCAAAGACTGCCTGAAGAAGTTTGGAATGCAAGATTGCAAAGGATACACGATGCCAATGCCAACCAAAAGTCATCTGGGTCCCGACGACAATGGTAAAGAGTTCGATCAAAAGGTATACCGCTCCATGATTGGTTCTTTGCTTTACTTATGTGCATCTAGGCCAGATATAATGCTTAGTGTTTGCATGTGTGCCCGGTTCCAAGCGACACCAAAGGAATCGCATCACTTAGCTGTGAAGCAAATTCTTTGATATTTGGCTTACACCCCAACACTAGGATTATGGTATCCAAAGGGCTCAGAGTTTGATCTAGTTGGATTCTCAGATGCTGATTATGCTGGTGACAAGGTTGATCGCAAGCCCACATCAGGCACATGTCACTTTCTGGGACGATCTCTTGTATGTTGGTCTTCAAAGAAGTAGAAATGTGTATCTCTCTCCACTGCTGAATCTGAATACATTGCTACTGGATCTTGTTGTGCTCAGCTTCTCTGGATGAAGCAAACTCTCAAGGACTATGGTATCCATCTGAAGAATGTGCCTCTCTACTGCGACAATGAGAGTGCCATCAAGATTGCCAACAACCCAGTTCAGCACTCAAAGACAAAGCACATTGAAATTCGTCATCACTTTCTCAGAGATCATGTTATGAAGGAAGATATTGATATCATTCACGTCAAGACAGAAGAGCAGTTGGTTGATATCTTCACAAAGCCCTTGGATGAGAAAAGGTTTTGCAAGTTGTGGTGTGAGCTAAATATCTTGGAATCCTCAAATGTCCTGTGATTAGGCACACATCCTAACACTTATGCATTTTTATGACTTAGATGTGCAACACACGAAGTAATGTATATCTTTAATCAATGAAGACATACACTCTAAGTGTGAATACATTAATGTGGAATTTGACTTCGGAGCGCCACAATAATTGTGCGCCGTGTCTGGGTCTAATACTTCCTATACGGTGGGTAACGCCACCACAAAACTTTTGTTTGAAGTGTTTCTCTTGGCGTTATGTTTGCATAGTCTTCATATTGGATTCATATTCATCCTTGGCTTATATTCAAGTTTATCTTCAATTAGTTGATTTGGCCTTATACTAGCTATATATATTTATTTATGTTCTGTCCTCTACAGCATTCACTTATAGCTATGGCTTCATGTTGAATATTTTGAACTAAGTGAATGTGATCGGAACCTAACCTATCTATGCTTCTACCTCAACTCTATCTGTCCAAATCATATGCATTCTATTGAAAACTGTCGATTGTCTTCACTGAGACCTTGCCAGCTGAAGTCAATCTGACAAACATTTATATCTGTTTTTAATGCTATATCCTTTTTTCCTGAAACCCGGAGAAGAACGACCACCCCGACAATCCAGGCTTGCCACGTGTCCGTTAGATGTGAACCGCCAAGGGCACCTGCGTAATTGCGTTGTGCCGTCTCTTTCCTTATAAATACCTGTCACATCTCGGTCAAAAAAAATCTTCTTCCTCCTCGCCACCTCTCGCAAACCCTAGCGCCTCCGCTAGCTCTCGACGACGCCGACGATGAAGTGCTTAGCTGCCGCGACTTCTCCGACGCCGTCCTCACGCCGGCCGCAGACCTCGTCCTCTCCGTCGTCGCCATAGGTGTCTTCCGTCGCCAAGTTAGGGCACGGAAGATCGAACTGCTCGGCCTCCAACTTCGCTCCGTCTAGCAGTTCTTCGTGTGGTAATTAAATTTCACTTTTTACCGTCTTTTCAATCTAATAGATTCATCCTTCTTTACCAAAAGTGGTTTCTAGATCTCCAAGTTGAATCTATCTCTTTCTTCATCTCATACTCTGCCTAGTCTATTCACTTATGTTTCGTTACAAGTTAGATTCCTCACTTGTACTTATTCTTGGATTTGTACAACTCTCGAACTAACTCTCATCAAATAAGTGAATGTCTTCGCGTTATGAGGTCAATGTCTTCAAACTGATGTATCTTCAAAATCTTTTGAGAATGCATATGACCTCTTCCCCTTCCCTCGCACCTCTAATGTTGTCACAGGTACATGTCCGTGGGAGAATCCCTTGGTTCTCATAGTCTGCATTCGTTTGCAGAATTCTTACAGAGTCACATCAATTCACCTGAAGCCAGTTCTTGTCTGACCAGCCGTCTGAAGCCCTTGCAAGTACTGAAGCCTTTTAGATTAAGCTTCATGGCCACTGAGAAGTCAGCAAGAAAGGGAGGCAGACAGCACTGTGGGAACACTTCCAAGGATTTGCCTCCAGATTTGCACGAGCTGTACAAAACAGACCCTGAGGAATCCTATACAGGTCGCAAGAATCGAATCCAGTGGATTCGAAGATATTGGGCAGAGGAATGGTTCAAGTACTGCTTCGTCACAGAAGAGTATGCAGAGAAGAATGCCATCAAAGGACCCTGGGGAGATATTGTGTACAAAAATCTTCAACCCTAGTCCTTCCTGAAGCCATTCAACGAGAATTCTATCCGTACATGATTCGCGGACCGCAGCCAGAGAACGCTAACCCTTCTTCTCTGTTGTGGTGTCGTGAAGACCATCTGTTCAAGCGCAACTACCAGTTCGCCAAAGACTCAGCTGCGAAGAAGAAGAAGGCTCTAGGACTTGACTTCAACCCTGATCCTTCTTCACGTCGGGAAGATGGCATCCGTGAAGCCAATGAGAACAGGATCGGCCCCTTCTACAACCTTGCAGGCCTCATCACACACATTGTTGTCCAAGGTGCAAAAGTGGATCATTCTGATGATGGTGCTGACACTGATGAGGCTCCAACTCCTACTCCAAAGCCGCAGAAGCAAAAGAAAGCTAAAGCTTCAAAATCACCTAGTGCTCCAAAAGCTTCTCGAGTGAAGCCATTGGAAACTGCCCCTCCTGCACCTAGTAACACCTCTGAAGATCTCTCTTGCATCTCCAAGAAGCGCGAGAAGCCACAGAAGAAAACTGTTCAGAGATCCAGTCAAGCACTGACACTAGCTGCCATTCTGAGGAACGAAACTGAAGCCATTTATCTGTCTTCAGATGAAGAATTTGGCAATGATGCTCTTGAGCAGCTGATCAAGAGCAAGTAAGAGGCGGAGATCTTCAATGATCTGCCCCTCTTCGATGTGAACATTTTGGATAATTTCATTGATGAGTGGTTCGACAATCAAGATATCAGTTTTGATGATCTTCAACTCCCCATAGGCATCAGCGTTGCCTTCCAAGGCGCAATTTCTCCTGAGCTGGCTCTGGCCCAGCGAATTGTTGAATTGAAGAACAAGATAGACTTTGAGAAAGAGCAGTTCAAGAAGCATGTGGACAAGCTCAGTGTGGCGGATGTTCAGAAATTCAAGCTGATGCTGAATGACCTCAAGGAGGCATTTCGTGAGAAACGCGAGGAAGCCAAAGTCTCAAGAGAGCGCATGAAAAATCTTGCTGCCAAGTGTGTTCAGGCTTACAACGAAGCTGAAAAGTGCAAGGCTCTTGGGCGTCATCCTAGCATTGACCCCAAGATGGCTTCCAAGAAGAAGAAAAAGCATACTGTGGCCCAAATTGAAACTCCACGGCGGGAAGAACCTCAAATTGTCTTCCCTGCCAGCATGACAGGCTCGAAGCCTAAGGTCCCCACAGTGGCTTCAGAACAGAAGAAAACCAAGGTAGCTGAAGCCGAAGCCAGGAAGCGGAAAATCAAGAGCACCACTGATGATGCACCACCCCCCAAGAAGAGAAAAAACAAGAAGAGAGATCGGGCTGCTCCCACAGAGCCCCTTGTTGTTGAACCCATTGCCTTTGCTCATCTTGACTCTGAAAATGAAGAGCGTCAGTTGATTGTTCATGAGTCTACTTCCACAGAGGCTCCCGAAGCTCAAGAAGTTCCAGTCGTTGATCCCATCGTGACTGAAGACATTGGTCCCCAAGACAATGTAGAAGATGATGAAGTCCTTCCTCAGATTGAGCGCCCAACGATATCATCGCCTGTTCTCACGAACAACGAGCTCATCAGTATTGGTCGTCCTTTGACGCCAATCTCTCAAGATGCCTCGTGGGCTGGTCGCCCCCAACCAGCAACTCCAAGTCAAGATTCACCAAGTACACCCCGTCCATTGGTGAATGATGATAATTACATGGAGACCACACCCTCGCCAAAGGCGTCGCCCGTGTTTCAATGGCTTTGCAAAGGTCTCAGGCCATCTATCTCCATGACTACCATCACAGAAGAAGACTCAAACCAGTCCAGCTTAGTGGCATGTCAAGTGTTCCCTGAAGATAATCCTTCTGTGATGGTTCCCTTGTCCGAAGCCAATGTTGCTGAAGACAATCCGGCTGCATCAGCCGAAGAAAGACAAGAAGAAGAGCATATTGCTACTCCCCCTACCACCCAAGAAGTTCTCGAGGAGAACGTGTCTATGCCCGACCCTCCAGCTACTCAAGTGGAGGTTGAGAATCCTGAGGCGGCCACCAACAACACTACTGAATCCAATGACGTTGTCATCGCTGAAGACAATGTGGCGCCTGCGATGAACATTGTGCTTGAAGCCACTGATCCTCCTACAACGAATGTGCAGCCTGACGCCTCTGCTGATGCCACTGCTCCTGTTCCGCCTCCAAGGCCCCACACCATTGAGCATGCATTCTACCAAGGCGAGCTTGTTCCTTCAGATGGCCAATTCTGGTTCCTCCGCCTGCTCCTGGACCTCAGTTTAACTATCATGTGGAGCACATGCCTCAGGTTCAGAAGCCAAAACCAAGGCTGCCAAGGTTCCCAGGTATTGCATCAGCACCAGGCTCATTCAATGTCAACGGCTTCATTACACACAACACCTTCTTCGATACAACCAAGAACCCATATTCCAAGCCAAGAATATCATCATATCGGTTCTGGAGCTATCAGCAGTGCAACTGCTACTCATGTATTCTATACAACCAGGAGCGCATATTTCCTCATATGCGTCTGGAAACTGAAGCCATTGCTGGTCTGCCCTGTCTAGAAGAAGCCCTTAACTGCTTTCGCGATGCTGGCCTTCTGTAGTTTGTCACCGACAAGGAACATTGGAATGAAGAGCTTCTACTGCAATTCTATGCAACCCTCCACATTCGCGGCTACAACAGGGACACAACAACATGGGTCCTTGAGTGGATGACAAGCAATGTCCATCATGAAGCCAAAGCCTTTGATCTCATTGAGCTTACCGGCCTTTCCACTCTGGGCGAACTGTACGAACCTAGTTGTCAGCTTCACCATGCTGCATTGGAGAGCATCTTTCAGAAGCCAGAGCCCAACATGAGCCAGATGCTAAGTATGATGAAGCCACTGCCTCAGGATGCTGAATATCCCAAGGAATTCCTTGTTGAAGACCTAGAGTATCTACCCCGCACCATCTATCATATCATTAGGCGAACTCTATGGCCCATCAAAGGGCATTCCTCCTCAGCAAAGCTTGAAGGTGCAATGAAGACATTGGTCTTCTATATTCTCAATGGCAAAAGCTTCAATACTCAGGATTTCTTCATTCGCCAATTTGCTGCATCTGGATTTGACATCTTTGGTCTGAAATTCTATGCTCCTTGGATTATGTGTCTGATCAAACTTCACTCTACCATTGACTATCAGCCCTCTGCTCGTAACCATCTCATATTTCTACTAGAGGTTGATATGTCCATTGAAGCCATTTACCCAAAGCCTGCCAAGGAAGCACTATATCTTCACAATGCAGATCGTCAGAGCTTTTCCCAGCATGTTGAAGGTCTTCAGGTTGCTTCTCGTGTTTATCCTCTGGCCGGCAACACTCGTCGTGCACGCACTGAAGCCACAGAAAGCACCATTGCTCCAAGGCCTCAGAAGCGATCTCGTGTGCTCAATGACCGAGAGCTTCTCGTGGCCTTGCATCAAAAACATGACAAGCATCACTACTGGATGAAGCGTCAAATGCAAAGCCTCTTGGTGGATGTCAATCGCATTTGCAATCTTGCCACCAAGAACGCCTTTGTCACTCATGAAACCTGTCGGAGGTCCTGGAAGAGTTTGACATTGCTAAGTGCTGAAGCTGATCTTCAAGACGATGGCTTCACTGAGAGATTCAAGTTTGACTCCACTCCTCCCAGGAATGTTGTCTTACGTCGAATCCCGTCTCTTGAAGATTCAGAGTACTCCTCCTCCGCAGCAATTGTGAATGCTAGAGTCTTGGATGACATAGATGATGCTACCTCACCACCTCCAACCAGCGCGTGTCGACACTGCACGAAGTTCTTCTGCACCACCAAATCTCAACGATGACCCTGTTGCTTCACCTACTCCTCATGGGGACGAGTAGAGACTATGTCTTCAAACCTTTTGGGTCCTTACTGACAAAAGTGGGAGAAGCATATGTTGTTAGTCTTCGAGCGGGTCCAGATGGGTGGTTGATATACTTTTTGCCTAGTGCTTACAACTCTCGCTTTTGATACATTTGGGTCTTTGAGTTGTAACACTTAAACTTGATGGTCGTCTGCTACTTTTTCTGCTATTCTGTGATGCGATGATAAATTCCGCATGTGCGATGATAAATCCCGCATGAAGTCATTTCGCAGACATCCATTTTTCATTATGCATGTCATTATTCCTGTATATCTGTTCATGCATGATGTATTGTCTTCATATGGTGAAGAGGATCTCCACAAGTACAACCTGCCATGTGCATTTGCATACCAATGCAAAACATTTATATGCACATCTTCAGGGGGGGCCTTTTTGCCATCTATGAAGACAATATCTTAATCCTTTACAATTTCACATACTTTTATTCCCATTGAAAACTTCAACTAGTTTGTCATCAATCACCAAAAAGGGGGAGATTGTAAGTGCATCTACTGCCACCCCTAGTTGGTTGTGGAGTATTGACGACAAACCTGGTTGAGGGACTAATGTGTTTGTGACAATTGCAGGATATCACAGGTAGTAGTCCCTCATTGATTCAGCTTACCTACCGGAGATGACCCCTAAAAATGTGTGAAGACATTGAAGACAATGGTGGTCTGTGAAGATATTCACATTTAAGACTATGACACGAGAAGACATTGAGTGAAGACTATGGAGCGCGAAGACTTAGTTGTTTTGTTGTTTCCTTTTCTTCTTTGTTGAGTCATAGGAACCACCGCACTGATAAGTGGGGTCCAAGTGAACAAAGTTAGAGTGACTGAAGTGATGCTCAACCAAATCCTATGTCTTCGAGCGAAGACAATGAGAGCAAGTCTTATCCAGAATCGGATGAGTCAGCTTGACTTGTATCCCAAGTCAAACTGCCACGTGTGCTTGAAATCTGACCGTTGCGACATGTGTCAGTTCCTTAGTGACCCAGGGTCATTTTAGACAAATCAGGTTGGGTTGCCCAGTGGCTATAAATATCCCACCCCCTACATCATAAATTGGTGGCTGCTCAGAGTTAGTATACGACTTTTGTCGTTTGAGAGCAACCCACCGCCGAAGCTTTCGAGAGAGAATCCTTGCGAGGACAAAGCCCAAACCACCCAGAGCCCAAAGAGTGTTTGGCATCACTGAAGTCTTTCTATCCGCGTGATCTGAAGACTTGTTACACTTGAGAACTGTGAATCCTCCAGCCGGTTAGGCGTCGTGTTCTGAGCATCCAAGAGCCATTGTGGATTGCCGGTGAACGAAGTCTGTGAAGGTTCGGAAGTCTACCTTGAAGACTTACCAGAGTGATTGGGCGGGGACTAAGTGTCCTTAGCTCAAGGGGAATAACGTGAAGACGCAGTCTTCTGAGTTGAATCTCAGCCTCCCTGACCAGACGTACAGTTGTCACAGCGACTGGAACTGGTCAAATAAATCCCTGTCCTTCTGAAGCCACTGGTTCTATATCTTACTTTTCTTTAGTTACAGTTTGTCTTCGTGAAGTCATTGCCTGCTTGCATTATCTGTTTGACTTCACTGTGTGACTACCTGCTCTGATTGGCTTCATACTATCTTCCATCCTGATCTTTACTTCCTAGCTGTTATTAGTCTTTGTGCTTTCACTTTATTGAATACTTGACTATGGCTTGTCTAGTGTAGTCTACCTTCCGCTGCAATCGAATAGTGTTGTTTATACTGTTTGTCTTCGAAACTCCCACGTTTTGAAGACTTTCATAAAAATTGCCTATTCACCCCCCCTAGTTGATAACTAGCCCTTTCAGTTCTTTCATGCCACAGCAATGATTGGCCTATCTTTCATACTCTTCAGACAACTGAAGAATTTCAGACTGTAGTGTGACAAGCTGTTGAGGTGATATTGAAAGCTTGTGTAATCTTGTATTTCTCATTCAAAATGAATAAAGAAATCATGTGGCCTGGACCAGGTGGTAGATTGAGATCGTCAAGAGGCGTTTCTGGGATAGTGCACCAGGTATCAATGAAGTCAAGCAATTTCTTTGGGTCCAGCAACATAGGAACTAAAGAGTTCTTGGCAATTGCAGCCTACTCTTATTTTCTTCTGAGGAATTCTATGAGCTCATCTTTGTCAGGGAGCCCATGTTCATCAACCTAAGGCACAATGGCCTTGCTCTTGGGACTTGGCCTAGCTCCACCATCGGCATTTGCTTTTCGCTTCATCTTGGGTGTTGAGGACATTGGTTGCCCACTAGCTGAGGCACCTGATGCAACAATAGGGGCTGCTTGGAAGCCCTCGGTGCGCTGGCAAGATGCGAGCACAAACGGTGTTGAAGCTTTTGCTACTTCCATTGAGGAACTTGAAGTAGGAGGAGGCACTAAAGATTTTGAAATCTTAGGAGCAGAAGCCATTGAAGATTTTGGTTTGGCCACTGAGGGCATTGGATCGGATGGCCTTGGCTTGTGTGCAGGCTCCTTTTGCATAGCATTCTTTGGAGTGCTGGCACTGCCACTAGCACTTGCTTTAGCTGAAGCCTTTGCAGCCTTGTTGAATTCTTCAACAGCCTTCTTGGCTTGTTTTGACAATTTGGCCTCATGCATTTCCCATTTGTTGGGGAATTCTTCACCCCTTCTAACACTTGTGCGAACAGCATGTTGTCCTTCAGCAAGTGGTGGCCTATTGCACGGAGGCTTCATAGCAATTCCTTCATATATATTGGAGTGGCATATTTGTAAGCCCTACGCTGATATGTCCATTATCTCTTGATTTTCTGCATGCGAGTTTTGCGCTGCTCTTTTGTTTCCTTGCCATGAACATTTTCGTCAGGCATGTTGTACCCTAAGTCATCAGGATCTCAAATGTTGTATGTTCTTCCTTTCTCTTACCACCTTTCTATGGCCTCTTTCCTTCAGCCATTTTCTTCAACTGAGATTTTAGAACTTGTGAGGACTCTGATGAAGTTTGAAGTTTTTCCTCAAGATTTGCTACAAATGAATTAAGTTGATGATAACCTAGAGATCTGTCGGCAAACATTGTACCTGTGAACAGAGTATAGTTGCGAGGAAATAGGGAAGAGTCACATGCGTTCTCAGAGATTTTCAAAATAAACTTGTTGAGGAAACTGACCCTTGTCATCTCGAAGAATTTCATCAAGTGTTATTGACTTAGGTTCCAAAGTTCTGCAGATTGAAGCAATGTGCACAATTGAGGAATCTATTTGTTAAGCATGTCAATGATGTAATACACAAGATTGGCCAAAATGGAAGTGTTGAAGAATTGAAAGAGTGGTAAAAACAACACTTGAAGATTTTTGAGTGAAGTGAAGATCAAGGAGGGGCAATAAATAAGCATTTAATTTACCCTAGAGATGAACTTGAAAATTGGATGATGAAGCGATGGAAATCGTCAGCTCGGATCTTCCATGCCCTAACTTGGTGACGTAATATGTCTACGACGGCGGCGAAGGTGAATAAATCCGCGTCCACACCGATGAAGAAGTCGAGGCAGTGAAGCTCTTCTTCTCCGGCGGTGATGAGATCTAGCGGTGGCACTAGGGTTTGAAGAACAAGAGCAAAGGGAGCGAGGGGACGAGGTGAACTATCATTGACAGGGTCAAGGCTATTTATAGCCACAGCGAAAACTAAGGGTTCTGAAATTTTTGGATGGATAAGCTCCTCACCATTCGCATCTCGGTTACACATGTCACGCATGCATTTTCGCACTTATCCATGTGCGTGAAGCATGGGATGAAGTTATAGCGGCAACTGCCAAAATAAACTTTGATAATTTTAAAGTGTGTTCGCAATTTCTTCAGTTGTCAAGGACACAGTGAAGACTTTGAACAGTGTCAAGTAGAATGCATATGAAGAATATGTGAACAATGTGGGTTGAGCTTAGAATAGAGGGGAGAGGGTCCCATCACATCCACATAGATGAAGAAATCAAATTGAAGAATTAGCAATATGTGGATGTTGTTGAGGACACGCACACACACACACACACACACAATTCTGATCACAGGATGAGTACAATATTCTGATAAGACATAAATGCCCTTCAATGATATGACCGTTAGGTGGATAAGATATTTGGGACAGCTGGCGCATAGCACAACAACGGTCGGAAATTTGAGCTCTCAAATTCCTCAGGGCTATCATGTTCCTCACTTGTAGGCAATCCACACCGGCAAATTCCTAACTCCTCGGTCTGAACAAATTCATCAGAGAACAGAGGATCCTCGTCTCTGTCACTGAAGAAATTGACTAAAATGTATGAGATTTCCAATGGCTTCACTCAAAAGAATTGGGTAGGTGTAGGCTTTGAGATGAGCATCACTTGGAAACTTTTCCTTAGTTTTACCTCGACCCCGTTTAACAGTATGGTGTTTCCTATGACTCAGGAAAGACAAAATGAAACTACGAAAACAAAAGTCTTCATGCTTCATAGTCCTCGCATCAATATCAAAGTCTTCAAGGTCACACCAATTTCCTCACTTTCAAAGGCTTCAAGAAAACCAAAGTCTTCAACTGAAGACATTTATTTTAGGGGATGACTTTCTTCGTAAATATCAAACTCCTCATAGACTTATAGAACCTATGTACACTCATAAACACATTAGTCCCTTAACCTATAAGTATTCAATACACCAAAATCACTAAGGGGCAATAGATGCACTTACAATCTCCCCCTTTTTGGTGATTGATGATAAATAGGTTAAGTTTCCAATGGGGATAAACATATGAAGTGTAAATACTGATATTGAGGAATTTGATTTCAAGATATAGAAGAACTCCCCCTGAAGATGTGCATATTTGAGGAATTTGCTTTGGATTACAAATGCACATTGTAGAGTGATATCATCAAGATCTCCCCCAATATCTTGTAACTCATACACACATTTAACATATAAAATGAAGAATTTGAAATGCATGATGGAAAATGGTGTCTGACGAAATTCAGCATGTGTGCATTAAGATACTTGAGGAAATAAGCATGCAGAAAGCAGTTCAAAAGAGTCAGGCCACCATCGGAGTTAAGTTTACAGCTCAATGGAGCAAACACCTCATAAGAGTAAGGGTTGTAACTTAATGAAAAAATGGCTCATATAAAAGACCCGCTTGAAGACTAACTCAAATTTCTCCCCCTTTGTCATTGAATAGCCAAAAGAGACGAAAAATGAGGACTAACACCCCTGAAGAATATCATCATGATGTCGATGGAGGAGCGCCAGCATTGTTGGGGTCGTTCGTTGAAGTAGGGCCCACTGCAGTGTCATTGAGATCTTCAGCTTCATCCATCTCACACGATGAAGAAAATGAACTAGTAACTAGCTGAGGAACTTTGACCTTCTTGAATTTCTGCGAAGGAGGCTGAGACCAGTCAAAGTCCTGTTGAAATCCCATCTGCTTGATATCTTCATCGCCGTAGAGGTGAGACAATATGGCCCAAGTGCGACCGAAGATTTCATGCACATAGTACTGATTCTTCTTCACAGTGTTTTGTGTGACGGTCATGTTCTGAAGAATTGAGCCAAATTGACGCTTGACCCACTTGTGATTGTGATCGACCTTCCGATGAAGCTCATGGTTAGTCATCACATGTGGGGCAGTGGCTTGAGGAGTTGGCTTTGAGGCTTTTGCGGCAGAATCTTGAGTTGCAGAGTCATTAGTGGTGGTGTAAGATGCAACTTTGACAAACTGACCATCCAATGGACGAGTGCCTTCATCGATAATAGCATCTTTTCCATTTTCATCAATTGAAGAAATGGTTCATTTGAGGACTTCAATAGGAGGCAGGAAGCTGAGGTGATTCTGACAATCTGCCTTGTAGTAAATTGAAGACCTGGTTCTGATGAATTTCATAATCCATGGTGCATAAGGTTTCAACTCAAACGGTGATAGTGCAACATTCGCCGAAGTACTTATGAAGAAATCATGTTAATTAATGGGAATACCATGTATAATGTTGAACAGTAGATTCTTCATGATGCCAACAACTTCTTCTTCTTCTTCTTCAGAGTTGTGACCTTTGATCGGACTGAGGGTTTTGGTTAGAATGCGGTAGATTGTCCTTGGCACATAAAGCAAATCCTTCACTAGGAAGGTGGTCCTTGGAGCTTGGCCTACCTTTAAAGGCTTCATGAGCACTTGCATCATATGATTTGGTAGTTCAGTTTCTTCATAAATCAGCCTTGTGCCTTCAGCAGGAGGACTGACTGGAACAGCACGAAGCAATTCAGTGCCGGAGCTTTGTAGTGAGTGTTCTCAGTCATCCAGTCAAGCACCCATGAATTCACATCATCCACATTTCCAGTGATGTGGAGAGTTGCATAGAATTGAAGAATTAGTTCTTCACAGTCACAGATGTCAGCAATGAAACTCAGGAGCCTAGCTTCATGAAGTGCATTCAAGATAGGTTAGAAGCAAGGGATGGACTCCATATCAACATGAGGAATTTGACGGTGGTCAACTACCTTGTCTTTATCAAATAGAAGTGACGAATAGAAATTCATCTGGCTTGCACTCCAGAATCGCTTGCGTCAAAGTCTTTCTGAGTCATATGGATTGAATTCAGCGAAGAAATGATGCTCAGCAAAGAAATCGTCAGCTTTGAAATTTGGCCTTTTTGCATGAGGATTTTGCTGCTTGGGCTGGAGATTTGCAGTTGACGGTCTCACAACCTCTTGTTGCATTATCTCTGGATCCGCTGGCTGAGGAATTGAAGCTTCAGGTTCTTCAATAGTGGTTTGAGTCTCCATTTCTTCAGCTATTTCAGCTGGAATTTCTTCAGGAACGGAAAGGAGAGAAGTTTGACGTCCTTCCGATCTCGTTTGAATTTCTTCAGTTTGCACAGGGGACCAAGGAATTGGATTCAGAGGTGTGGTCAATGGTGAATTAGGGTGAATTTTTTCCCAATAGTCATCATTCAGCACATGCGTTGTTGAGCCAATATCCACATCTTCTTCCATTTCATCAACGCCCGCCTCTTCAGCTGTGAACTGGGCATAGGAGATGATACCAGTGGAGTGGAAGGGATGTCTTTCGCTTCAATTTCTTCATCCAACTGCTCGGAAGAAGCAGTAGAAGGATTTTCCTTATCAGTGTCATCTGGTATGACATATTCCTCACCAAAAGGAATGAGTTCCTTTGATGGAACAATCATGATCAGAATAGCATCAATTGGATTCGTGAAAGAGCTGGACAAAGTCCTCACTTTCTTGGGAGCTGAGGACTCTATAGAGGTTGATGATTTCCTCTTCTTCGTAGCTTCCTTCTCAACAGCCTTGGTTTTCTTCACTTCTGATGCAGAAGGAAGAGCGATATTCTTCATCTTTGAGGATATTGCAGGAGGAGCAGATGAAGTGAGTTCATGTTATTCAGGCACGACTAATGCAGTCGCCCTGGCATACTCAGTTTCTTCAGGTGCAACATATGCTTCAGCTGGCCTAGGTTGTTCTTCAGGCACAACATTGGTGGTTGCCCTAGTATGCTCTTCAGGCGTTGGAATTTCTTCAGCAGCCCTGGTATTTTCAGTTTCTTCAGCAGCCTGATTTTCATCAGCTGCGCTTTCAGTTTCTTCCGTAGGTTGAACAGAAGCATCAGCGTGAGGAATTTGTCGTTGCAATGGTGATGCAACATCTAGCTTGAGGTTCTTGGAGAGTTTGATGAATCTGACTTTGGCACCTACCAATCTGCATGGTATGTGTCAAATTCATCACTGAGACCTTTTATCTCCTTTTGCATATTAACAAGTTCTTTAGGAGACATGTTCAGAATGTTGTTCTTCAGAAATCGCTCTTTCTTGTACTGAGCCTTCTTGACTTGTCTGGCCTTCTCAAATTTCCATTTTTCTTCACTTATGAAGGCCATCAACGTATGACTTTGACCAGGAGTGAGGTTCAAGTTAGGCAGTGGAGTGTTGGGATCTTTGTGCCACAGATCAATAATGCCGTGGATCTTCTTCGGACCCAACATAAGAGGCACAGAACTACCTTTGGCTCTAGCGGCCCTTTCTTGCCTGTGCCTGATGATTGCAGCAAGTTCTTCATCATCATCTTCATCGTCATAAGATAGAACTTGGAACTAGGGATGGAAATGGGGCCCCATACCCTCCAAACCCATGGGGAATTCATCTATTAGGGGGTGGGGATGGGTGAAAAATTTCCCCGTGGGGATATTTACCGAACTAATTTAGGCCCCATAGGGTACAATGGGGATGGGGACAATATCCTATTCCCCAGACCCAATACCCATCGGGACCCACTTTTTAACTATGATACTGCGGTCAACCTTAAAACATTCACAAAAAACCTTGCCAAAACAAAAAAACTGAAGAAAACCTTAAACCTACCTCACATCCTCATCTCAGTCGCCACCATGACCAAGAAGTCAATACAACCTAGATTAGCATTAGTAGGAAAGGGACAACACCATGTATATATGTTGATTATAGCTTGTCATATTGTGTATATTAATATCTATTTGTGGGGATGGGGACCCTAATGGGGGCCGTTCCCCAGTGGGGCATGGGTATGGGGGAATTTCATCCCCAGTCAGGTAAATGGGGATGGGGATGGGATGATGGGGAATAGATGGGGATGGGGATGTTCTTGGGGTCCCCATAGGGGATTGTCCCCATTGCCATCCCTACTTGGAACACCACTTGCTTCTTATGAGGACTAGGCCTTATTCCTCGTCCAGTAGTGGCTTTGACCTTCAGCAAGGTTGGACCAGTTGAGGACTGTGGTGAAGCTGAGGAAGATGCAGATGCTCCAGAAGCAATTGAAAATCCTGTGGTCTGTTGACACGTTGCAAGATGTACTGGTGTTGAGGACTTTGCAACAACAGCTGAGGATTTTGCGGCAACAGAGGGGATTGGCACTGCCCTTGAAGAAATTTCCTGAGGAGTTTGTCGTGAGGGCTTTGACATTGAAGAACTTGGTCGTGAGGGCATTGTTGTTGAGGAACTTCGCTTCACAGCTGATTTCTTCGGCATAGCCTTCTTAGGCTTACTGGCACATGCCTCAGTAGCAGCAGCTTGAGAATCCTCATTGAATTTCTTCAGTGCTTCTTTTGCAACTTCAGCCAATTTGGCTTGGCGCTTAGCCCATTCCTTTGGGAATTCTTCACCACGTCTGATGCTAGTGGGATCAGCTTCTTGGCCAGCAGCCAAAGATGGTCTTGGACATGGCACTACAAAAAAAGACACATCCGTGACATTTTGGGACAAATGATTCTATCATGCTTATGACACTTCTATGATGATAATTGTGACAAAACCCGGTATCATCATAGATGTGGTGGGCTCCTACTTCTATGACAAAAAATCATGACAGAAAATGGGTTTTTCGTCCTAGGCGGGCCGGAGACGCACCTGCATGACATTTTTTGGGCCGTCCATGATGGAAAAGTTCGTGGTAGAAGCGAGGGCGAGGAAAATTTCGGGGAGTTCCTGGTTACGGTGGGTGGTCGGGGCTGAGGAGGTTTGCGTGTTTCTCTCGTGCAAGAACGCGTGTGTGTGCGAGGCGTTGCACTCTAACTGAACCCGAGCAAGGCGTTGGGCCCTAACTAAAGCTGGGTGATTGCACTAGCTACGTTACTGAACCCCGATTGATCCCTTGCTATTAACTAAACCCGAGTGATTCCTTCGCTACTGCTGCTAGCTGAAGCCGATCGAAGCTGCCTCTTGATAAACAGTTCCCGATGAGGGTTTGATGAACAGGATCCCGCGGTAGTATAGGCCGTTGCCACTGGATGAACAGGACCCTAATCGAGGAGGTGGGGGTGGATGAATAGTAGCCGGTGGAGCGACCCCGTACGTGGAGGGCTGGTTGAATAGGACCCCGTGGAGGGCTGGTTGAACAGTAGCCGGTGGAGGCTGGATGAACAAGACCCCATGCAGGGCTGGATGAATAGTAGCCTATGGAGGCTGGATGAACAGGACCCCGTGGATGAACAATAGCTGGTGGAGGCTGTAGGAAGTCGACGGTGGATGAACAGTAGCAGGTGGAGGCTGGAGGAAGTCGACGGTGGATGAACAGTAGCCTATGCAGTCCCGTTTTGCAGCATGCCACACCCCTCCCGATGAACAGGATCCCCATTTCGATCATAGGAGGTCGAAGAGAATTCTGTTTCCTCCGTTTTTTGGTACGCCACACCCCTCCCAATCAACAGGACCCTGTTTCGACCATACGAGCTCAAACAGAAGTCTATTTCCACCATTTTGCAGTACGCTAGACCATTCCCGATGAACAGGGCCCCATTTTGACCATACGCGGTCGAACAGAAGGCTTGTTTCCTCTGTTCTGCGGTACGCCAGGGCTCGTTTCGGCTGTTCCGTCTAGGCCGGTTATCTTCCAATGACACGACGTATTCTGTTGCCTCCCGATGAACATGACGCATTTCGTTGCCTCCCCATGAACACGACGCAGTTTCCCCGTTCCTACCCAGCCGATTGGCTTTCGATGAACAGGACGCCGTTGCAGCCGTTCGTTGCCTCTCCATGTACACGAGGCCTGAGACGATGCCATGGACCTCGGGTAGGGTCATAGGCCTGACCTAGACACCCTACCGAAGGTCACTACCCTAGAATTAAGAACATTCAAAGTGTAATAAGAGATACCGAAGTAGAATCAAGAATCAAGAACATTCAAAGGGTGGGGTAATAAGAATCCTTCAGTTTGCTTATCAAAGACAAGATTTTGCAGTATCTTAGTGATTATTATCCCATAAACACATGTGTTCAAATCCCCAAGTGGATGGCTTAGCCGCGAACCTGATTCGCCTAAGTTTCAAAATCACTCCGAGTGAAGAGCAACCCTCTCACTCGGGGGCTTAGCTGCCACCCCGTTCTCGCCTAAGTTAAAAAACCATTCCGAGTGGAGAGAAATCCTCCCACTCAGGGGCTTAGCCACGAACCCGATTCGCCTAAGTTCCAAAACCACTCCGAGTGAAGAGCAATCCTCCCACTCGGGGGCTTAGCTGTGACCCCGTACTCACCTAAGTTAAAAAACCATTCCGAGTGGAGAGCAATCCTCCCACTTGGGGGCTTAGCCGCGAACCCGATTCGCCTAAGTTAA
>NC_041383.1:680068704-680085151 GCF_002162155.2 Triticum dicoccoides | reverse complement strand
CCTAAGTTAAAAACCCACTCCGACTGGAGAGCAATCCCCCCCACTCGGCGGCTTAGCTGCGACCCCGTACTTGCCTAAGTTAAAAAAAACATTCCAAGTGGAGAGCAATCCTCACACTCGGGGGCTTAGCTACGACCCCATACTCGCCTAAGTTAAAAAAATCACTCCGAGTGGAGAGCAATCCTCCCACTCGGGGCTTAGCTGCAACCCCGTACTCGCCTAAGTTAAAAAACACTTCGAGTGGAGAGCAATCTTCCCACTCGGGGGCTTAGCTACGACCCCGTACTCGCCTAAGTTAAAAAACCACTCCGAGTGAAGAGCAACCCTTTCACTCGGAGGCTTAGCTGCGAGTCTGATTCACCTAAGTTACAAAGATCCTCGGAGCTGCATCACAAGTACAAAGTCTGCACCATCCTGATCTGCAAGGATGACGAGGTGCAAATCGAGTACGACACCTAGTAATCGTATCCGTGGCCCTCTCATTGGAGCTGCGTCACAAGTACAACGTTTATTCCGAGTGAGAAATCAAGCTCCGGAGTTAGGAGATCCAAAAGTGATGAAGATAAAAAACCATATTCAAGGAAAAACCAAGTTCAGATAAATCTACAAAGTTTAGAACCACAAACAGAAGTACTCAGGCGTCAGGCCCGAAAGAGTTTAATGGTTAAAAAATCACTTGGCATTCCAAGGCAAATAAAAGTGAGGCATTAAGTTTGTTCACTCGGCAGGAGTAGGGCTTGCTGGTTCGACGAAGCTGTCAAGGTCGATACCGTCTGCAATACGAGTGGCACCGTCGATGAAGGTCTCCATGAAGGATTGGAATTGGAGCTTCTTGGTGTTGGCGACCTTGAGAGCCGCCAGCTTCTCCTCTTTGACCTCCTTACAATGGACTCGGACTAGGGACAGAGCCACATCAGCGCAACAACGAGCAGACGACTTCTTCCACTCTTTCACTGAACCAGGGATTTCATTGAGTCGAGTCATCAGAGACTCGAGATCATTCTGGAACATCACTCGAGGCCAGAGCTCCGTGTCCATCCGCGACACCGCCACTTTCATACGAGCAAGATAATCCATAGCACTAGCAAGGCGAGACTCCAATCGCAGAATGTTCACCGTAGCTTCATCCTTGACAGGGGAGTGTATGGGGTCCAGATCCGTCTCGATCCTCCCAGTCTCTTCCTTGAAATCTTGACAGAATTCTACACACCCAGAAAAATGGTGAGTCGGCAGCTATATGATGAGTTGACAGTTGCAAAATCCGTCAGACAAGGGAAAGTACCTTCAAGCATCAAGAACATCTTCTTGGCGAGTCCTCCCTGATAAGCCTCCAGTTCATCCCTATTTCGAGTGAGATCTCCAAACTTGTCAGATAGGGCCTCCTTGTCCTTCTTCAGCTGCACGACTTCTTTGTTGTCTTCGTTAATGGAAGTCTTCAACTGGGCATTTTCCTCTTCAAACTTGCCGACTAAAGCCAGCTTCTTGTCAGCAAGTTCAGTTCTCTCTCCCGCGGCCTTCTGCGCTGCGGCAAGGTCGAGGTCCTTCTGCTCCAGAGCCTGCTTCATTTTGACTAAAGAAATAACATTCTTCAGTCGATCTTGGGGTTGACGGTTTTCACTATGCACATTGTTTTGAGTGGAGTCACTCGGTTCAAGAGACTAAAAGGGAAAAGTTATAAGGTGGACAGTCGACGGGTTATTACCTCCCATAGCAGCTACTTCATCCTTGGCCTTCTGAAGATTCTTCTTGGCCAGCTCCAGATCGAGGTTGAGACTGATCTGCTTCTTCTCCAATTCAGCAAACTGGGCCCTGAGAACACAAGATTTCTGCAGTCAACAAATAAGACATGTCAGTCGACAGAAACAAAGGTCAATCGCAGCAAAACCGCAGCAAAACGTGTTATAAGACTACTGCCGAATCAAAAATTCAACAGTAGTCTATGGGACTACACCCAGTGGGTGCACTTGGCGTGCCCCCACTGGTCCGATTTCCCACTTGGCATGGTCTGCCCAGCACGAGTAAAAAAAATCTCAGACCCCTGCCGACTGCCAGGAGTCGACCGCGGTCTCAGGGACTACACCCAGCGGGTGCACTCAGTGTGCCCCCACTGATCTGGATCCCACTCAACTCGATCTGCCTTGACTGAGTGAAAGAACTGTAAAGAGACATTTGATAAAGACCCCCGCTGAATCAAACATTCGACGACGGTCTCAGGGACTACACCCAGTGGGTGCACTCTTCGTGCCCCCACTGATTCAAAGATACACTCGACACAACCTGGTCGGCTCAAGTGGAAGAACTATATAGCAAAAGTTAAAGCACCCACTGGGTGAATGGATATAAAGTGCAGACTCATGATAGATGCACATAAAAGGTTTCAAAATGCTCATCCACAGACATCTTACCGATAATAAAGCAGCAGTTTCCAAATACCATATCGTAACAGAGCAACAATGAAGCTGAAGGATCAGTCGGAAATCAACTCACCTTGACATTGGCCTGAAGAGCGGAGCTGGAATCGTAGGTAGCCTTGCTAGCCTCGTGCACCACCTTCATTTGATCCATAACAAAACTTGCTTGGCGCATCACTTCCTTGGCAGCGCTCACCGGGTCCTCTGGGACATGATGTGCAGCAAAGAGCGGAGTCGGTGGAACAGTCGGAGCAGTCAGAGGATCTGAGGCATGGGGTTGCACGGACAGAGCAAGGACTTGAGCGATCAATGCCAGAGGATGGTCAGTCAACACAGGACCGGCAGAAGAAACAAAAACCTGAATTGGATCTCTAGATTGCTGGATCACTATCTCTGGCAATGATGTCAGCTGGGGTACCTTGCTGGTAGGTGCTCTCCTGCTCGAAGTCCTTCCCTTTCTTCCCGTGGTATTCTGGGGCACTTCTTTGTCGTCATCTGGAAGTTCAATGACATCTTGTGGTGCTGCACAAGACTCGGCCATGAGAGTTCAGTCGACCGACAGTTCAACTGACAAGATAAGCACAAGATTGTGGAATTATACCCGCTTTGGAAGTGGTTGGATCTTCAGTTTCCTCATCGTCTTGATCCTTGTCAATGTCCATTGAGGTCCCAGAAATCATAGCACTGAAAGATTTAGAACCCACTCAGTCAAGCAGGGGAATGAGTTGATGATAACATATATAAAAACAAAACACTTATGCAGAAGCGACGGGAACGTCCATCTTGATCTTGGGCAAGGCCTTCCAAGGCTTTGAGGGGGCGGCCTTGGGCTGCTTGGTGACCTTTTCAGACGGTTCCGGAGACGAAGTCCGTGTGTGTTTTTGCACTTGTGTGCTTGGAGGAGCTGCCTTGTTACGCCCACCTGCAGGGTCTTGAGACTGTTTGGATCGGCATTCTACGCGAGGTGGTGAGTCGACTTCTTCGCTATCTTCTGAGTTATCACTGTCCTCCTCATCTTTGTCGGGGGATTGCCAGTCGGCACTTTCATATGCGCTCTCCGTTCCCTCCTGGGCTTGCTCCCTGTTTGGCATCGAGTACATCTCAGTATAAATCTGCAAGGCAAGAAGTTCAACAAGCATCAATCAGATTCAAGGATAGTTGCAAATCAGAATGAAAAGACACTCAGTAACAAAGATCAGACCTTGTCCGGCTCATTTTCGGCGTCGAATGGCACAACTCTTCTAGACCCCCTGGGGTTATATTTGTTTCCAGTGATGCTCTGCAGCCACTGTGCACCGTCTCATCAGCGACCTCCTCTGGGTGGACCCGAGCGGTGTCATTGGTGCCTGAGTACATCCACATTGGATGATTGCGGACTTGGAGAGGCTGGATGCATCGACTGAGAAACACCTCCAACAAATCCATGCCAGTCACACCGTCATGGACCAATTGAACTACCTGATCGACCAGCATGGACACCTCTACTTTCCCTGCTGGAGTCACGGTCAATGAAGAGGGTTGGCGGACTCGATCCATGGTGAAGGGAGGAAAACCAGTCGACTGTCTAGGGGTCGGAACATCTTGGCAGAAGAACCAGGTCGACTGCCACCCCCTGACCGACTCAGGAAGGGTCATAGGAGGAAAAGTACTCCTAACCCTCATCTGAATCCCTAAACCCCCACACATTTGGATCACGTGCGTCCTTTTGTTAGTCGCATTTGCCTTCTTCATAGTTTCGGAACGGCAAGTAAAGATGTGTTTGAATAAACCCTAGTGCGGTCGACAACCCAAGAAGTTTTCACACAGAGAGACATACGCAGCAAGATATGTGATAGTGTTGGGAGAGAAATGATGAAGTTGGGCACCAAAAAAGTTCAGGAAACCCCGGAAAAATGGATGTGGGGGCAGAGTGAAACCACGGTCGACATGAGTTGCAAGGAGGATGTGCTCACCCTCCTGCGGCTGAGGCTCGATGTCGTTCCCCGGCAACCTCCAAGACCCGTCAACAATCAAGCCCGCTCCCGCCAGATCCTCCAGATCTTCTTTCCAGATCGTGGACCAAATCTAGTCCCCCTGGATCCAACCAAACGGCAATCCAGACCTCGACGATGACCCCTGACTCGTCTTCTTGCCCTTCGTCGTCATCGTCGCCTTCTTCGTGCGCTCCAGGGCCGCCGTCTTGTCCTTAACCATTGCGGCGGACTGCGCGCAAGTGGAGCGGCTGCGTCAAGAGTGGAGGAAGACACGGTGGGGAAGCAGAGGAAGAAGAAGGGGAATAAGGCGCACTGTGTAAACACATCGGCATCGACGCCTTTTATGGGCCTGCTTCCGAGTGGCTGACTCGTGGGCCCAGGCAATCCTGTCAAATCCCGCAACAGTCGCACGCCTAATACGTGGTGAAAAAGGTGGTGCAAGAATCGAGGCGCCCCTATCTATCCACCCCGTTTACAGCGGCGCGCTCCATCCCTCGCGCTTCCCCAAAGTTTCAAATCCCGTGAGATCCGGGAACCGCAGGGTAACCAATCGTGCCGAAGATTTCGTACCATATCAACACTCAAAGATTGTCAGTATATTTCACTCGACGACCTCTGAATCGATCAAGGCGACTGAAATAAAGTTGAAGTTTCAGCATAATTCCTAGTCTCAAGAAAAATGCTTATGAAGCATAAGAATCAGGATTGGATCAACTTCAACTCTCTTTTCACTCAAACCTCATTCCATTGGGGGGCTAATCACGATGCCATGGATCTAGGATAGGGTCATAGGCCTGACCTAGACACCCTACCCAAGGTCACTACCCTTGAATCAAGAACATTCAAAGTGTAACAAGAGATACCGACTGAAGTAACCTTGGAGTGCAATCCACTCGACCAATTATCTCATCGGATATCCCAATTCCATTCGACCAAGATGAAGTCACTCGACCATACAAGAAACCACTTGGAGTGCAGAAGACCTAGAGTCGCTCAGGATGGCAACGGTCAGGCATTCACTCTGTAGTCTTAAAGATCATTAATAGCTCTTTATAGCTGGCGTTACCAGTAATGCTCTGTCTTAATGTACATTGAACCCTGTAATGGGGGTGGTTGGGGTCCTGGCGCACTCTATATAAGCCACCCCCCTCCTCTGGCACAAGGGTTCGCACCCCCTGTAACACACACACACTCATATTCCAGTCGACCGCCTCGGGCACAAAGACGTAAGGCTTTTACCTCCTCTGAGAGGGGCCTGAACTCGTAAACTCATGTGTACAACCTCGTCGTAGCTAAGGCCTTGCTCCTCATATGTACCCCCTATTCTTACTGTCAGACCTAGTACCACGACAGCCTGGTCGTACAAATGCGTGAGTAGGCGTTTGAGACCCCGCCTGTACGTATGTATGTGAACATAATTTGTGGCAGCTGGCTGTACGTACGTGTACACGGTTTTGACTGCACTGCCTGAACTGCTACGTCGGGGGCTCAACTACTACACTTGCCGCTGCTTGCTCGGCCATGGTTCATTGTTGCAGAGAGACCGATCGACCAATATGTACGTACACGTTCGCGACCAGAATGACAACGCTACGTACGCTTCGACCAGGAGGGTCCCGACTGTCAGGAAGGATAAGGGGCACTTCCTTGCGTGCAAAGTTATTGATGGTGGGTCCCAGCGGTCAGGGGGAAGAATCATTTTATTTGCCCGTAATATGGACGCACTTCCTTGCATGCGAAGATGTAGCTGGTAGGTTCCAGCTGTCAGGGGGAAATGTTTTTTTCACAAAATACATAGTCCCTTCTAGTGGGTCCCTGTTGTCAGGTGGATGAATAATTATTTTACGCGCAAAAAGGTTGCACTTCCTTGCTACAGCCGTGGACCTAGCTATCAGCCTCTCCACGTATAGTCCCATCCGATGGAAGTCGTTCCTTAACCACGTTGACCATGTCGCGCTAAGAGGACCAAGGCGGTGGATGACGACGAGGCAGACGACACGGAGCCGAGGAAGACGCGACAGTGGATGCCCACACGGAGAGGGGTACGAGGGTTGACTGGTTCGGCTGCGGTGTGAGGCTGCCGTCGCCATAGAATAATACGGGTTGTGGGTGAGTAGACAGTAGAGGGATGGCCTTGGCCTGGCCAGCAGTGGGAGTAGGGTGGGGCGGTGAGGCCTGTGCGGCAGCACAACTGGCCCCTAGAGGCAGGAGCAGGCGGTCTCGCCGGAGCTGGTCTGCGCGACTGGTGTAAGAAGAGCAGCAATTGAAGAAGCAGCAGGACTGTTCGATTAAAATCCAATGGTCACTGCTGCTAGAATCATTTGTTGACTAAGTTGACAAAGTCTTGTGTATGCGTCAACTTAGTAGGCTCACAGGTCAGCCTCCAAACTGGTGCGCCCCAGATGTCAACGGGAGGAATCTTTTTTTTGCATAATAAGGAGGCACTTGCTTGCGTGCGGCCATGGACGATGGGGGTCCCTACTGTCAGCCTCTCCATGTACATCCCTATTCCTATTGCTGTTGTTTGTTGAATGTTGAGCACTCCGCGCCTAGAGCACCAACACGGTGGACGACAGTGAGGCCTAGGAATGGAACAACCCGGAGTCGACGAAGACACAACTGTGGATGCCCATGATGAGGAGAGTATGAATGTTGACTGGTTCGGCTGCGGCGCCAGGCTGCCGTCACCGAAGAATAACAGGAAGTGCGGGTGGGTAGAGGGATGGCCAGGCCAGTGAAGGGAGTAGCATGGGCCGCTGAAGCCTACGCGGCATCACAGCCGGCCACAAGAGGAGGGAGCAGGTGGTCCCGCCGGCGCTGGTTTAGGCGGCTGGAGCAGGAAGATCAGAGATGAAGAAGTATGTCGGCCGTTGGATGGACATTCAACAGTCACTGCTGCTAGAATCGTGTGTTGACTGACAAAGCCTTGCATAAACAAGTCAGCCTCGAAATCTGTGGCGTGTATAGCCCATTTGCTATTATTTTTATAATTTATCTCCCATTTGCTAATTCATATGGAATTTATTGCAGCCCATTTTCCATTTTTAGAATTGCTACCCATTTTCTGGTAAGTGCTAGGTTTAAAAATTAGAACTAAAAAATGTGCGAAATTTTAAAAATTCACATATTTTTGCTGGGGAACAAAGTATTCTTAATCCAAAAATTAGTAGCCATACTGAAACAAATTTAAAATAAAGTAGTACTATGTCATGTTAAAATCCAATGAAATATAAAATATCAGTGAAGAACAAAAACAAAAGCCGAAACTAATTGCCGATTTGCTATAATTTTTTCGGAATTTGCAACCCCTTTCATATTACTTTTAATATACGCCCATACACTTTGGTCAGGTCGGAATGCATCCCTCCTCGTCTTGAAAGATTTGTAGTCCAGTAAGTCGGAGAAAACAAATAGCCCTAGCTTGGGTATTCTTCAAGAAGAAATAGTGGGCTACCTATTTTCCCAAATAAAAACCTCCTGGGCTGGTCATGTTGTTAGACGGGCTACAGAGACCGCACAACCCAGTTTATGGCCTGCTCCTCCGAACAAATCCTCAAAAAAAGTTGTGCAATTATGTCGTTAATTGACTATACGTTGACAATGATGTGGGTCCCAAATATCAACATGGTCGATTAGAGTAAAAAACGAGAGGTGCATCTGAGTAGTAAAAGAGGCGCTTGCTTGTGTTCGGGAGTGGACCTGGTGGGTCTGTACTGTCATACTCACAACTACAGTCTTCTCCTGATTCACTATGTTAACAGGACCGGACGACGGTGCCGTGGCGAGTGCACCAAGACGGAGGATAAAGTGGTGTCGCCAATGTGTTGGGCTGGGTTTGGCATTCATATCGAAAAATAATAATGGACCAGAACTATTTACGACATAGACTACGATTTGCATGGGTCTGCTGGTTGCAGGAAGAAAATGGTGGGAGAAAAAATATTGGTCGCTATCTTTGCCTAAGAATAATATCGACTGAATGTAATGACACTCTCATAGGAAATTATATTCTCCTGTTAAAATTTGACTTTTCAAGTCGTGAATTTAAAGAACTAGTGCACGAGCATTTAGCTTTATTTATTTATTTATTTACTTATTTATGTTTAGGGGACCATGAGCATGTACCTGGGCCGGATTCATGTGAGGCCCTCCCTTCTAGTTACTTATGGGCCCCTCTATTGGGCCTTCGTCGGTGGGCTGCATGTTATCGACGTGGAAAATGTGTTCGGTACCAAAAATAGTATGCGCTACGTACGGTACGGGGCACTGAAGGATCGGACCATGCAACGACTTCCAAAACATTGTGTTTGTCATTCTAACAACACATTTATTCAACCAACAGACGAAATATACTACTAATTATACATTGAAAATAGTAGCAGCAACAACCAGGGTTGCGTGTGCAACAGAAGCAGCAGCAACCAGGATTGGGGGTGCAACAGAAGCAGTAAGCAGGCCAGAAGAGTAAAGACACAACTCTCTTTAAAACCAAACATCGACCATCATTACAAAAGGGCTACCAAAAAAGAACAAGTGTATGCGTCAAATTAAATAAAGATCCTACTACACCAAGTGTACGCATCTAACTAACTGGCTCAGTTAGATGTTACTATTTATCAAGTTGTGGAGATTGGCTGACGGCTTGAATCAGATGGGTGCCTGACGGGGGAAACTCCAGCCAGCAGGTCGAAGTCTAATACTTGCGACCCTCTCTCCTACTTTGGGCTGCAGAGCGTGGCAACACATATCAGGGTATGGTGCATGGAGAGACGCATGATACGCTGTGTACACATAGTTTTGCGTGATGAACGGAACCGCACTGCCATCATGATCCTTGCCGTTGGTCATCTCCTGGTTAATCGGATAATTCAGTCCGAGAAACAGAGAGCGTGTACCAAGGCTACTTACCAGCCTTCAGTCAAAAATTCCTAAAGGGCCGGAGAAGCTGGGATCCTGCTCAAATACCTTGTAGTGACTGTGATTGTATTTCGTGAAACAACATGTCCGGTACATGCGAACGATCATCAAGCGTTCGTCGTCGTCTAATCGAGCCAGGAACCACCTGCAACCGCCATGCCGCTTTTCTTTGAAAGGTTTTGGGATAAGGAAGGGTAGGGACACCAGGCGGCCTACAGCATCATATCAAGTTGGAGTCAAATAAAAAAATTCTCGTACTGTAGTCAACCTTAAGAACATCACGTTCTGAGCATGAATATTTTTTTAGTAAATGTTGACAGGAATATAAGCAAGCCATCATGATATCATAGGAAAGTAACATACTGCTGTAACAGCTGTTTGTAACATACTGTTGCGTCGCTGCTGTAGCATACTACGTTCTTCCCGGTGCTCGAGGCCGTCCCCACAGTTGCACCGAACCACACTCTGCCGCCCCTTCGGGTTGTAGCACCGCGGCGCGTGGTCACCGCCGCCGCCTCGAGGTCTTCCCGCCGCGTCCGGACCCGCCTGCTGCCGCTGCATCGCCCCTACGGGCCGTAGCGCCACAGCCCGCGGTCCACTCTGTCGTCCCCGCGCATTGACTTACTGTGGTATGCGCCGCGCCACCTCCGCTGGCGCGGAATGCATGCTACTGTCCGTGTCGGTCTTCGTCATGTTATCGGGTTCTTCGCCTATTTCGAGCACCGCCGCCGCCGTCAGACCTTCGGCGCTCTTCTTTGGTCGCCGCCGTTGCTACCCCCGTAGCCGCCGCGGCTCGTCCACCCCCTTCGTCTTCATCCAGCACCAACTCATCTCCAGCTTCATCATTTTAATTGATCATGTTTTCTAACCTAGGATTCCAAATTAAAAATCTACTTTTGCTTGTCTATATATTATATACTAAAAGGAAAATACGAATCAAAAATAGATAACTTAGCTAGAAAATCCCACGTTAATCAGAAACATCCGGCGTTAATCAGATGTAATGTTAGATCAAAGACATCCAATCTTTATAATCGTGCGGGCCCTTCTAAAATCCCTTCACGTATCTTGGACTCTAGGAATTAAAAAAACGACCTTTGGTTGAATACGTATGATCTAGTTCAACACGGCAACTCAAATCATAGCAAGGAGTTCAACAAACTAGCACACATATTTGCATACTAGAATACTACACATCAAGCATGCTACCAATCCATCCACCACCAGTAGCTATCAATCCTTTCCAACATGGAAATAACTCTTAGCATGCTTCAAATCCATCACCACTGGCTACGAGAACATCACACTCACACAAATTGGCGGTGTACGATGCTACAACATGGTCACGGATCTGACCCTACCACAGGCTCAGAGATCTAGTTAGAACTAGTAGAGAGAAGGGTTGATTGAACTCACGCCATCGGAGCAGCTCGAAGGAGGTGTTCAACATGACGGAGAAGATGAGGAGTCGATTTGGCGCCGCCGTCAACCGGCGGCCGAAGCAGGACCGCCGCTTACCTGGTCGTTGATGTCGATCCGCGTCAAAGGGAAAGCTCAAGAGGGGAAATGTTGGCGAGAAATTTGGCGGTGAAGTGAGGCTAGCTATATAGGGCGACCCATTCGGCGGGTGGTAACGTCCCAAATCTTCCCGCTGCTTTTTCAAGGACGTGCGCGAACTCGCTTCATCTTCGTCACGTAGGACGTCAACTCCGCATTCCCCTCCCCTGTATCGCTCGAGCCTGACTCACTAGAAACTACAGATTCAGCCATTCCTGAGGGGCCTGACTGAGGAGTGCTTTAAAGTTTGGGCGAACTAAAAAATTGATGCAGATAAACAACCAAACAATCTATTTTCTTTCCGCGTAGGTCTTGCTGGCCTCATGCGAGCAACCAAACGTGTCCTTGACTCGTGAGATGGGCATGGAATCTCTCGTGTCCAAAGTGACGTATGCCCTGGCCAATCGATCGACTGATCGACCACCCTGCAGTTGCATGCATGCTTTGGACAGTTGCATCCCGGTCGGTCCATCAGGTCGACATGCCGTCGGGCAGCGTGCCGAATGAGTTCATCTTTGCATCGCATCGCTGAAGGGAAGGGCGCAGTGTACGAGCATCATCTTGATCCGTTTCTTCTCCGGTGCTGGATCTTGCAACACCGTGTGGAGTCGGACGGATGGACGGACGGAATAGCTGTTTTTTTTTTCTCGAAGCTTCCTGAACACGCACATAGGTCGAAACAAATTATGAAATGAACCTTATTTAGGGAGGAGTGGGCACCGTAGTAGTCTCGTGAGCCTGAATTATACAACTTAGGCTGTGATTTATTAGCGTCGTCACTACATCAGGCAAACTGGTCGATCGAATCATATATACAGAATATATATCTTGGAACAAACTAGTGTGAAAACCGAGCAACGCAGAGGTTGATTTTTGAGGAACAATGGATATGTAACTGAAACAGAAACTCCATCATCATACAGTAAGCCGTAAGCATATGCTGGTAGCCGGTTTCTCGGAGCAAAGAAGACGAGACCTGCGTACGCATCGCTACCGGCATCCGTACTTGGAAGTGATCAACCAGACGACCGAGTTGATTCGATTGAACGGTCAGTGAACTGGTAGCTACAGTAGTTGAGGCGGGACGGGAGGGGACGGCTTTGGGCAAGGGCAGCACGACGCACCTACGTGCAGTAGAGCGTGCTGTTTCTTCTTTGCCATCAAAACCGCGAAACAGTAGCGCATCTCATCCAAGTCGCCATCGTCATCGCCATCGGGCACCCCTCGATCGACCGAGACGTGGGGAAACGAAACCCCGTCCCGTGGCCGAAATAACATGTGAGCCGACCGGTACCTCTTGTGCGCGCAGGTCATCAGCCGACGGCCAGCGTCCGGATGAGTGAATGAATGAGCTCGACAGGGAGGCACATGGTGCTGGATCGAGCACACGTCGGGACACGGACGGAAGCGTGAGCCCAAACCAAATGAGCAGGCATTGACCAGTTGACCACCGCCTCAGCGCGCCGCAGGTCGCCGCTCGCGATCGAGTCTGGCAGTGCTGCACAGGCCACAGGCTGCGGCGCCGGCCGGGGCGCGGCGCGTGGCACCAAAACGCGCATTCAGGATCAGTTTGGTTTGCACCCTGGGTTCCCTGCCTGAAATTTTTTGGTGTCTGGCATGGGCCTGGAAAGTTGAAGTTTTCTGCCTGCCCAGGCTAGCCACACAGCGGTGTGTTTGGTTTCTACCCTAGCCCGCTGCTTTGTCCTTTTGTGATTAGAAAACCTTTTTTAAACAGTGGACTGTACCTCCTGTGTCCTTTATTAGTGCCAGGCGAGGCTGCAGCCTGTCCAGGCGAACGAAACCGAACGCCTCTCTGCCTGGGCATTTTTTTTTTCACCAGGCTAATCAAATAACCAGGCCAGGCAAGTATTTTCTCTCCCAGGCAGAAACCAAACAACTACCAGGCCAACTCCAGGCACTATCCAGGCCAGGCATATATGGGTGTGGATGCAAACCAAACTGACCCTCACTCCGCTTTGGCACGCACGAGCCGGCCGCGTGTCTGCTCTGCGCTGCTGCTGATTGCTTTTTTTCTAGTAATACGTGACTTATTAATAAAATAAAGATTCACTTACAAGCAACGTAAACATCGATATAGCATGACTGAAAAGATATGATAGTCCTATGCAAAAAACTAGTGCATGTCCCTCTCCACTAAGAAAAAGAAGACATATCATCTCTTCACCCGAGCTCGGCGCGGCTCCATCGCTGATCAACAGCTTTACGGACCTCCAAAGTAGTTTGCCTGAAGCAAAATCATTACCGTTGAAAAAATCAGACCGGGGCAACGTGTCCCCGGACACGCTATCGAACTTCAGAACTGACACCCCCGCACGACTACGGCGTCGGAGAAGGAAACCAGAACTGTCAGCCTCCAACCGCAGACCCAGCACAAGATGCACCATCTTTCAGCTGTCACTTGTGTAGACAACCGTCCGCGCGTACTTCTGGATGACAAAACCTCCCTACTCCTCGGAGACAACGCCGCAGCAACGGGGACAGAGCAGAAGAAGTGACACACCTGATGGAGTCGCCGCCACCGCCTCGCCGACACCATCCATGAACCCTAACGCCGCCGATCTGAAGGATCGGCAAACATACGATGCCATCAAATCCGAGACACCGCCATGAAAGACACCGCCGGTGTGGGAGTGAAGTTGAGGCGGATTTATTCGTCTGGACGCCACTCCCACCACCCAAACGACACACCACAACCTACAAATGCAAACCCTAACTACATAGCGGAGGAACGGGGTCCCCCTCCCTCCTGCTGCCGGAGTAGCAGCCGG
This sequence comes from Triticum dicoccoides, assembly GCF_002162155.2. NCBI lineage: Eukaryota > Viridiplantae > Streptophyta > Magnoliopsida > Poales > Poaceae > Triticum > Triticum dicoccoides. The sequence continues at coordinate 680,071,504 of NC_041383.1, read as the reverse complement.
AGGGAGAGAGGTCCATCACCCTCGCAGAGGAGATCGGTGAAAAAAGGATCGCCTCCCTAGTCGCCTCGTGGCGGCGGCTAGGGTAGGAAAACGTTTCGTATCCGCTGCTGATTGCTTCATCAGGCAGCACAGTCACACGCGCATGGGTTAGGTCGCACGTACGTACGTACGTATGCGCCGGGCGCTACTTGAGTGCGTGCCGCTGCGCTGCGGCGCCGAGTCCCTCCAAACTAGAGCTGCGGCCTGGTCGGTCGCAGCACATGCCTGCTCAGCTGCTCCGTCGCAATTAATTATGAATCCGTCTAGGACACATCTAAATAAGACATAATTATGTTACATCTAACTTTTTTTAAAAACATCTAAGATTTCACTCCCAGTTCGTTGTTTGTTTCCGCTTTGGGCTGGGCCCCCGTGGGGGATTGAACTCGCCACCACTGGCTTCTGAATGACTCTGGCTAGCGACTCAACCTGACAGCGCGTTGGTGACTGTTATACACCGCGGAATACTAAATGAACTAAGGAGAGGGTCAGCTCAAAGATGTACTGTAGCGGCCGGACCGTGTGACACGAACAAGCCAAGGTAGAGTTTTTTCTTGAAGCTCCACATCTTTCTTTTTAAAACGTGAACATTTTTTAAAAACACAAATAAAATTCGAATTTCAAACCTTTTCAAAAAAGATAAACAAAAAATAGAAACCAGAAAAGTATTTTGAATTTGTGAACAGTTTTTTTAAAGGAACATTATTTAAATTCCGAACAAATTTGAAAGCCTGAACATTATTTGTAACTCCCCGGACAATTTTTTTATTTGTGAACAAATTCTCAAAACGAGAACATGTTTTGAAATTGTGAACAAAATTTTGAAACCACAATTTTTTTTTGAAATTATAAATATTTTTGTAATTTGTGAACAAATTTCAAAATGAGAATTTGTTCTGAAATTCTGAATGATATTTGAAATTTTCAAAAAAGATCGACAAGAAAAATAAACTTGAAAAAGAAAAGGAGAAAAATTAAAAAGAAAATAAAAAACAAAAATATTCAGAAATTTGTGAACGTTGTTTCGAAAGTATTTAGAAAATGAGAGAACAATTTTTTAAATTTCTGAACAAAATTTGAAAACAGGAACATTTTCTGAAATTCCCAAACAATTTTAAAATGCGAATATTTTTTGAATGTAGGAACAAAATTTGAAAATAGGAACATTTTTTGAAATTCCCAAACAATTTTAAAATGCGAACATTTCTTGAATGTAGGAACAAAATTTGAAAACAGGACATTTTTGAAAACTCCCAAACAATTTTAAAATGCGAACATTTTTTGAATGTAGGAACAAAATTTGAAAACAGGAGCATTTTTTAAAATTCCCAAACAATTTTAAAATGTGAACATTTTTTGAATGTAGGAACGAAATTTGAAAACAGGAACATGTCTTTAAATTCCCAAACAAATTTAAAATGCGAACATTTTTTGAATGTAGGAACAAATTTGAAAACAGGAACATTTCTTGAAATTTCCAAATAATTTTAAAATGCGAACATTTTTTGAATGTAGGAACAAAATTTGAAAACAGGAACATTTTTTGAAATTCCCAACTAATTTTAGAATATGAACATTTTTTGAATGTAGGAAATTTGAAAACAGGAACATTTTTTTGAATTCTAAAACAATTTTAAAATGCAAACATTTTTCGAATGTAGGAACCAAATTTGAAAAAAGGAACAATTTTTAAAATTCCCAAACAATTTTAAAATGCGAACATTTTTTGAATGTAGGAACAAAATTTGAAAACAGGAACTTTTTCAAAAATTTGAACCTTTTTTTAGAATCTTGAATATTTCTGGAAAAAGAAAATGAAATTGAATAAAAAGAAAACAGAAAAAGAAAAACCTGACCAGAAATCAATAGAAAGAAAATAAAAAATTATAGAAAAGAAACAAAAAAACGGTTCAGGGAACCTTCTGGAAGGTTCCCAAAGCCGGATGGGGTAATGCAACACGATCTACTCAAATGGGCCGGCCCAGTCGTGTCGGTCGTCCGCTCCCTGTGCTTTGCCCCGGCAACTTGCCGCAAGGCATTTCCTAAATGGCGCTCTCTGCCCCCGATATAGTTCTGATTCGATCCCTAGACCTCAGAGTCTGTTTACAAGCGCAGTAACCGCCGGGGACAACATCCTTTGGTGATTGAGATCATCTTTTACGGTTTCTTAAAATAAAGATAGTGAATCTGTTTTCTTTTTTCTTTTTTTTTGCCGGTTTTTCTTCTCTTTTTTCTTTTTTCTGTTTCGTGAACCTTTTCTCAATTTCACGGACATGATTTTGTGAACCTTTTTCCGATATCTCGAACATTTTTTTGTGAACCTTTTTCCGATTTTTTGAACATTTTTTGTGAACCTTTTACGATTTTGCGAACATTTTTTTGTGAACCTTTTTCGGATTTCGCGAACATTGTTTTTGTGACCTTTTTTGAAATCGTGAACATTTTACATATCGATAAACTTTTCAGAAATCCGATGAACATTTTACAAATTTGATGATTTTTTTTTCGAAATTGATGAACTTTTTCTGTGAACCTTTTTTGAATTTGTGAACTTTTTTCAAAATCAATAAATGTTTTGCATATCCAATGAACTTTCAAAACAAAAATTGGAATATATGCGCTGAAGAATTTTCGGACAAGTACTGAACATTTGTGAAAATATGTTGAACAATTTGCGAATACACATTGAACATTGTGTAATATATACTGAACAAAATTAAGAAACATAGTGAACAATCGTATACTCATTGAATAACTATAT